>NC_141693.1:1324676833-1325133792 GCF_964263255.1 Lissotriton vulgaris | reverse complement strand
TCCCATTCAAGACTCACACTTTCCAAATGTTGTTACATTTTTGCCTGGATTCTGCCCCTCATAACATTACTTTCTATTGCATGTGATTATATGTGGGCAAGCCACTGAAAACGTGCGCCTGAGGCCTGGCTTTGCTCAGCTCAAGATCCTCCTGAAAACTCAAGGCCAAAATGAGGGCAAGCTTTTAAAAAAAAAAATGTAATACAATTTTTTTTAACTTTATTGATTGCTTTTCAAAGGAGATAGTACCAAAGAAATAGACAAAAGGCGGACACGATACAATATACAGTAACTTAATGGCACCTGTCACTCAGGGTTAATCATTTCTTCACCATAAAACCTGAGGAAATAAAAGCATGGATGGAAATGGGCACATTTCCGGCAAAATGAACCAGGCGGACATGTGAACGTATTACTCAGGGAACAGGAGAGCGAGGGGGGGGGAGCAACAGTAGTGTGATGGGGCCAGTGGGTCGCTGCTTGGGGAGCCAGGTGAGGGGCTGACCTCAGTTGTTGTGCGATGTAAATAGGAAATGAGGGGAGCCCAGATGTCAGAGGGGCAACTAGCAGCAGGAATCACATCCCAAAATTCACCCAATAATGTTTGACAATGGGCAGCGTCTTTTAGCCAACCTGTGGAGCGACACCCTGCGTTTGGCAAGGACCAGGAGAATGGCCGTAACTTTGCGACTAGTGTTAGAGATATGTTTCACATAGCCAAGGAGACATACTAACGGATCAGGATTGACTCTCTCAGATGTGATGTCACTAAAGGTTGCACACACACACAGCCTGCCAGTAGGCAGAGACCTTGGGGCACAGCTAAGCAAGATGCGAGAAGTCGGCAGCGGGGGGTGAGCAATGTGCACACCTATCATTGGCATGTACTAACCGCAAGCGGTAGTTAGGCGACAACCGCTTTATCTGATTGTAGCAATACAGCCAAACATCTCGAGGGAGGTCCCTACCAAGGTCCTCACTCCACGCGGTGCGATCCCTATTGGTGCTAGCAGAGAGGCGGCGAGCGAGTGAGCATAGAGCGTGGTGACTAACTTACGAGGGGAGCAAGAGATGTATACTAATTTGAGCGTTGGGGAAGGCTTCGGAAATGTGGGGTTGGTGTCTTTACAAGTAGCTCGAATTCGGTAGTAGAGGAGCCAATCTAGTGGCCCTGCATCTCTGGGAAGGGCAAAGAAGGTATTGTTGGGATAGATATCAGCTGCAGTGGTAAGGCGTAATGCGGCGCTGCGTTTAGCCATGCCTAGTGTCTGCAAGGGAGGTAATGCTGGATTACAAGCTAGCGGCATGGAGGGAGCATGCAGTGTGGAGATGCCAGCATGCCTCCGGAGTCTGTCCCAGGTCCAGCGTAGGCAATCCACAGTGTCAACCTCGCCAAGCAGGGGCCTGGGCGTGATAAATAGTGCAGTCTAGAGGTTGGAAGGGGGTAGGATTGATCCAGAAGTGAAGAAAACTGGCTTGGGCACACAGCCCATATAATCGAAAGTCGGGAGCACCCAGGCCGGGCCGGGGGGCCTTGTCCCCAAGAAGCCCAGAAATAATGGCGGAGATCTCCTGAGTACTCCCGGTGTCCATAGCCCAGCCATAGGAGTTCAAGGGTGCCAAAATATTGGTCAAGAAACTCACGGGAGGGCGCCGCACCAGCGGAGTAAAGATGAGCGTAAAAGGCGGTGAAGCAGGCAATTATTTCCGAAAGGGAAGTAATTATGTCGGAGGATCCACTCTCTAGAGCAGTGATATAGGAGGATGCGTGAGGGTGCCAGAGTAAGTTGGCCAGGGTCTTGCCGGAGCGGGCGTCCTCACCATAACGGTGAGCCTTCGCCACTTTCCCTAAAATCGCTAGTTTCCTATCAGCCGCCTCATGGAATTTTGAAAGTTTTCCCCGAATCTGCGCTAAAGTGCTGTCTGTGGGGAATGAGCCAAGCTTTCACAGGAGGCAACATGGTCTAGTGGCTACATCTGCCCACTATGCATCGAGGGAGCCAGGCTTCAGTCCGGGTCTCGACTCAACATCCTGTGAATCCAGACAAATCACCCTGCTGGAAAAAAATGGCTGTAGTCTCTGTCCGCTTTGAAGGGTTCTTATGTCCTTGGCCAATGTTTGTGTTATGGAAAACTGCCAAAAATACAATGTGGACTTTGCCTGTCACCCAAACTGTAGTCTAATAATCCAAGAATTAAAGATTTATGCTATAAAGAGATACCAATGTAGTAGATGAATTGCACAGGGAGAAACTGGAGAATCTAGGATCATTCCCAGCTTTCCTGTTTGACCAAATTGTGTGAACCTAGGCAAATGCTTTATTTCACCAGCCTCCATTTTGTTCATTATCGTACATCAGAGCACGTTCAAATACGTGACGCCAGGGTTTGTGCTGTACAATACTTCTTGTGTTTGGTTTAATAGACTATAATGTGCTGCATGTTTAATAAGACTGAAGGCCACTGGAATTATTTGATTTTGCAGTCGCTGTGTTTTCCACATAATTATGCATTTGCTGCATACACCATCTGCTGCATAATCTGCAGCTTTCAACAACAACAAAAGTTGTGTTTGTAGCTCAAACGGGTCAAACGTTACTAACGATGCAGCAACACTTGTTGCTGCACAGTGGGAAACCCTTCTCAAAGGTTAACTGGTCATCTTTCTGTTGCTTATTGCCCCGACCCCCAAGTATTTTGAGGCATCGATTTTAAAATGATGGAGCTTAAAAAAGGGAATTTTGCGGCATACATCTGCATTTATTGCGGCAAATGTAGTGATTAGAATGATTCTGTTCTTTCAGTAAATCATTTAAGTGGCTGACAGTGGCATATTTTATATGCCCTGTGTTTCATAAGACACACAGAGCTTGACTACAAGTGGGCTGTTGAATTGCTGTCCCTGTGTAAACATGTGTTTGCGAAGTGATGCAATTAGAAGTGGTTTGATGTTTAGTGCTCACGATAATTAAAAAGTGCAATCAAATTACGCTATTATATTTTGGCAGGACAAACCTGGATGAATTTAACACTTCACTTGGCACCCAAGAATACCCAGTTGCAGACACTATCCGGTAGAAAAACCACACCACCACTGTCTGCGTGTAGTGCACCCAACTCCGCAACTCTCTGTTGAACACACCATGAAGAAATACATTGCTGCACGCACCAACCATATAGAATGGCTTCTGGGTGCTACTCGGAGAGATACTAGCTGATGCTCACACCGTGCAGGTGCTTGTTCACTGCATGCACCACACAAGGACTTCCTTTTAAACATATCACACATGAATACTCTGCTGCACACTCCATCCTGATAGATACCTGATGCTACAAACCTTGCGGCTTCAGATTCGCACACATCGTAAAGGGACATAGCAGCTCATTCTGCATGGGAGCCACAGCTGCACACTGCACGAGGGTCTCACTGCTGTGCACATAATCACCCAGAGAATCCCCACTGCCCACAATAAAGAAGACCCCCTACTTACACACCATACTTGGACATGCTTCTGCACAGATGTAGGCACTCCAGCTGCAAATACTACTTTTGAACCAGCTGCTGCATACACAATACAGAGACTCCACTGCATGCACAAACCTAGGCATTTGCTGCTGAGCATATATTGCTAAGACCTATGTGAGAACCACACACCATTGAGAGATTTGTTGATACACTCACCACTGACAGGCCTCATCCCACACACTCTATCCAAGGGCCCGCTCTTTTGCACGCATGACCCAGAGAATCCCGTCTATGCACACCACCTTAAATTCACTGCTGAAAACATTGCCTGACAACCCCTGCTTCACACGTCATGCAGAAGCTCGCTGCAGCACATGTCCCTCAGAGATCCAAGCTGTGATCTTCACGCATGGACTCCCCGCTGCATGCATCAGAGGGATCCAGTGCTGCGCATATCAGCTAGGGACACGTAACTATATACCACACACCACTACAGTTACGTCACACTAGAGAGACCTGCTGTACATGTCACCCAGCTGCCATCGCTCTATAACTGACACCACATTGGGACCACTCTGCTGTACAACACAAACAGACCACAGTTGACTTGCACACATCACGCACGCACTCTTTGGTGCACACATCAATAAGTGCATTCTTTCTCCGCACACCAGAAAGGAGTTCCGTTGTGCAGCCCTGTAGTAAAGAGGCACTACACATAGAGGGTTCAGGAACGTTTATTAAGTTCTTGAATCACAAGTGCTCCCAGCTTGACGGCTTAGTCACAACCTCTAACATTCTAACGCTGCCTTGAGATGACAGCGCGGACCGTACCAAGAGAGGGAGGAGGCGGGGGGAAAGGTAAGGAGGAGGGTCACCCTGAGGCAAGTTACAACAAGCCCCTCACGGTGATTTGATTGCTGCTCACACCTCCGCAGAAGACCCTGCAACTCAAGGTACCATACCGCATGCTGAGCACACCCGCCATGGAAACCCTGCTGACAATATCACACATGAACAACCTGCTTAGCATGCCACCCAGGGACACCTTGATGAGCAACCACCCAGAGTCATCTAGCTAAGCAGACTATCCAGTTACACCCAGCTGCACACACCCCCAAGGGATACCCTGCGGCACACACCACCAGTGGACATCCATCTGAGCATACCAACCATAAAATCCGATGCTGATGACATCACTATCCAGGGACACCCTGCAGAGTACACCACCCAGGTGCTCCTGCTGTGCACCACCAAGGGACACCTGGCTAAACATGCCACAGAGGTGTACCGTGCTGCACTCACCAAACAAGTACACCATGTTGTACAGCACTAACTCAATTCCATGCTGAGGACAGAACAATCCACGATCTCCCTGCTGAACACACTACTTGGGTAGAGCCTGCTGCACACACCATCAAGGGTCACCCTTCTGCACATACTGCTGGGCACTCTACCCAGCACACCAATCCAGGGTACCCCGCTGAGCACATAGCATAAAGACAGCCAGATGAACACTCCACCCATAAACACGGAGTAGTGTGTGCAGCATTAGAGAAGCACCCGTCACCCTCATGCCCCTTGCTGTCACACAGGATACACATCACCCTATTGCCCCGGCTCTTTTAGGACACATACTACTGCGTCAGTGTTTCCTCCGCCCTGCCCTTCCTTCAGCCAGCAGTGAAAATAAAAAAAGCTTTATGGCACACCTAGCGTTGGTAGTGTCATAGTGCTTTTTTAACATTCAGCCATGCTACACGTGTACAACATGGCTGAAAAAAAAACATTGATAAAGTCAGTACCATGCATAGGCAAGCCCCAGCCATGCTGCACAAGTACATCATGGCTCAGAAAACATTGATAAAGCCAATACCATGCATAAGTAACCAAAGAAGGGTTCTGTCAGGTTAAAGGTGGTTACTTTTCAGCGCACTGTGTGTTTACATTCTAATTTATAGCAAGCATATCTCAAACGCCTGGACAAAGAAACACTTTTTTACAAACAAATAAAACGTGACTCAAGATACTGTCTACTGTTTTTTGTTTTATCTGAATTAAATCATTCATGTATTCACAAATGTAGTAGATAGAGGCTGTCACCCTACAGTGAAATATTTACATATAAATAGTGATCATGAGACATATGTGCTCAGTGCTCAACGAGTGTGCAATATATACAGTGTGGTAAAAGTTTTATGTCCATGTGAGGGATAGGCCAGATAATTATGTAGAACCAATGACTCTCTTGGCTACTAATGCTCGTTTTGATATGTAGAGCCTTGGTCAATCTGGGCCTTGAGTGGTTGTCGACGTTTTTACCCATAGTGTGCTCCATTTGGTGGTCACTCTGGGTCTTCATCAGGACAGGGCGGGGGGGGGGGGGTGGGCAGTGACAGCCTACGAATAAAGACAGGCGGGTGTTTACATGTCTGGTTGCTAAATAAGAAGAAGAGAGATACGGGTGGGAAGGCAGGGTGGGCAACTCACCCCAGGTAAGCCGGACAGGGTCCTGGCTACGATGGCCACAAATGCGACCTGGCGGTGGAATCAAGGTGGACCAAGGCATCGGTATTTCTATGGGATAGAATGCCGCTCACTGTGCTTTTCTTGGATTCCCAGCTGCTGTGCCTGATTTAAGAGGACTTCGTGGGACAGTTTGGAGCTCTTCACGGCTCACGTTTACTGGGCGCCACTCACGGGGCAGAACAGTTGTGACCTACAAACACCGAGGGACTGCGAGGACCAGTAGGCTCTCACACACAGCTGCTGCCTCTTCCCTTGGTGTTCCCGCCCCCGCCTGCAAGTGATATAATCACCTCACTTACCTCGTGACGCGGGACGCGCGCGGGCGGGCGCCGGGCTAAACCCGGGCAAAGGGCGGGCCGTCTGTGGCCGTCCGTGGCTGGTCGGGGCTGGGCTGGGCTACCTCCCTTTGGAGTCCTGCTGTTGACTTGGGACACTGCAGTAAGAATCGACGTGAATAACTTTGTCTTTAGGAGGCATTAGTAAATTGTTGTTATAAACTTGTTAACTATTGGAAATGGCTAAGAAAGGTCCGGGTGTGAAAATCCCAGGGAGGGGGGGGGGGGGGGGGGGTTATGCACCTCTATGAAAGGGACTTTAGATAACTATATCACTAGGGCGGGTTCAGTTGTAGATCGCGAAATAGAGCAGGCAGGTACAGAGTGGTGTAACAAACGCTCCTCCCTTGGCTCTATTCAGAAAGCTCCTTCGCCACCTTTGTTTCCTCCAAGTCCTGCCGCTCTGGGGGATATTAAGATCCCGCGCCTACTTCAAGATCTACTTGAGCCCTCGGCTAGTTCGGGGGTTAGTAATATCACCAACATTACAATAGATTCCCCCACGGGTAGCTTACTTGAAGTATCACGACCCATAACAATCGTAAATCCTTCAACTCCATCTCTATCCCCTCCAGCAAAGAGAAAAAGATGTAGACAGAAAGGTCCTAAAGCAAAAAGTGTAAACCGTCTAATAATCGCAAAAACTGCTATTATTGACCACCATAACACAGCTGAATATAATTCCAACCATCCGTCTTGTCCAAACGATCTGATGAATAGTATAGAGCACCTAATGATATCTCTACTTCTGCCCCTCGTAGAGAGAATCATGCGATTATCAGATCAACTTGGGTCTCTTCGGACTATTACTAACCAGAATACGAACCTACTAAAAGATTTATCTAAAACAAGGTTAACATCAAATTTCCCGACACCGTCTGAAGCAACTAAAACTTGCAATTGTTCAAATAGGGTTCACCCTCCCCCACCATCTCTTCCTCAAAACACTTGTCCCACTAGAACTTCCTCCTTGCTACCCGAGAAACCAGTTATTCTCTCTTCTAAATCGAGAGAACTTCAAGAATTAAATAAAAGTAGCATTAGGGGACATGTGCACAAAAACACAGGGGCGAGTGTACCAATGGCCAAAAATTATAGAGGAAATATACAGCAAGTAAACCTGCCCCCACAATCTGAGCCCTATGTAATTGTGTTAACTGGGGTCCCAGAGCTGAGGCCTGCACAACTGGAAAACTATCAGACACTAAAAAATAAAGTCATGTATTGGCTAAGTGTTAATCGTCCACTTTCTGCAAGTATTGATGGTAAAATATTAAACGTCAGAAGACTACCCTGGTTGGGACAAAGTCCAAAAGATGCTCAGGGTGATTGTGTAATTATAAACTTCAAGGACCATAGGGCAACAAACTTTATTCGAGACTGGTACAGTGAAAGCTCCGTGGGAGGAATATCTACCAAAACATTAACTTATTTTTTATCCAAGAGCCATAGTTGAAACCCAAAACTCAAAAAGCAATATGAGAAACTATTTGAACCCAACATATAATATTGCTACTACTAATCGTTTCCGGGCTCTTTCAAGTTTAGAGGGGGTAGATTGACTTGCAGACAAACCTAATCTATTGAATACCCCCAGTCTGGAAGTATCCTCCTCTAACTTTCCATTTGAGACAATACCGGAAGGTTGGTTGGTTGGTTGATTGCTTTATTTCGATATGCATATATCATAAAAGCAGTACAAAGAATAAAAGCAGCATGTCGAAAAAAGATGACTGTACATAAAGGATAAAAGGAATAAAAACACATTTGAACAGCATAAATTAACTAAGACAGAATTAGATTGATATGGACAGTCTTTTAAGTCGAATCAACCAAGCCCATTTTAAAAACTTGGAAACGGCACAGACAATGGGAGGGGCTGTATTGGTTAAAAGGATCCGGAGGGCGACCGAATGCTGGCGAGTGCCCAATTCTCTGCAAATTGGTTTAAGCCATCGTGATCTGGGGCGCCCATAGTCCGGACATTCAAAAAGAAAGTGTGGCACCGTCTCTGGTTTGTCAGGACAAAGGGCACAATGGCGTGATGCGGGCTGGGATTTGTTCCACCTGGAGCAAAGGTCGGCAAGGGGTAGGGTTCCTAACCGGAATTTAATGTACAAAGACCGGTCCATGGCGATGGTAATTAAGTCCATGTAGGGCTCGAAGGCAACAACATCTTTTATTAGCAAGAAGGCTGCGGTGGCTTTGCAGTGCTGCTGATTGCTGATGCGCTTCGCGAAGACCCATTCCCAGTAAAGTTTTTTTAGGGACTCCTTTGAGGGGGCTGAGTGACTAAGCCAACAGGAGTCCAGACCTAGATCCCCTAAAAGTTGTTTACTTTCCCGGAGCCATTTGATCTTGTGCCAACCGTCGGAGCGCATCACCTCTGCTAGTCCGTCAGCGTAGGATTTTAGCTCCGGAACCCTCCACAGGCGAGCCCAAAGCAAGAGAGGTCGGAGGCGGGCCTGGTCCCCAATTGCTTTACAGCCTACATCCATTAGGACTGGGAGTGTCGGGCTACTCATCGGGATGGCAAGGAGGTCTTTAATGAATTTGTTCTCGGTCTTGCTCAGTGGATCCACTTTACCTAGGCCCACAGTTCAGCTCCGTAAAGTGACGCAGAAACAGCTCGGGCTTTATAAATGTCAATTAGAGGGGCAACACACTGTTTGGTTGAATTATTGTACTCCTTAAGGAGGGCCCCCCCCACCCTTTTGTGACCAATAGTCATTTTGTTGATGTGGGCGGTCCAGCTCATCGCATCACTTAAACGGATTCCCAGGTAATCGAATTCTGCCACTCTTTCAAGGGGGGTGGAGTTCAAGATAGGGGGACGGCCAAGTTTACGAGGTGGGTGCATGACTAAATACTTGGTTTTGTCCACATTAATGACTAGTCCTCTGATAGTGCAGAAGTCCTGGAAGCGGTTCAGGAGTTTCTGGAGACCTTGGGGGGGTTTTCGAAATGAGGAGGGTGTCATCGGCGAACAGCAAAGTTGGGATTTTTACGCCTCCCAAAGTGGGAGCGTCTGCTGGTTCGCCGAGCAGGTGCTCTACCACCCCATTAATGTAGAGGGAGAAAAGGGTGGGAGCCAGGACACAACCCTGCCGCTCTCCCCTCTCGACCCTGATCTTATCGGTCTTTTCCCCATTCAAGCCCCATCTAACCTGGGCATAGGTGTTGTTATGCAGTTTGATGAGGAGGTTTAGGATGTACGGAGGCATCCCTAGGCCATGCAACACCCTCCAGAGTTCCTCCCTAGGAACCAGGTCAAAGGCAGTCTTCAGGTCGATAAAGGCCAGGTAGAGACTGCCTTTGCCTAGCTCCACCACCTTCCAGTACAATAACAGGAGCCTGAACACTTGTTCGATAGTTCCGGTACCTGAACGGAACCCGGCTTGCATATCAGACAGAATGTGGTTGTCGTCCACCCATTGTAAAATCCTCCCCAAAATGGCTTTCACCGCCAGTTTCTGACTCGAGTCTATTAGGCTTATGGGCCTATAGTTCCCAGGTAAGTCCCGGCAACCCTTTTTGAAAATAGGGACTACCTCTGCTCCTTTCCAAGAGTCTGGCACAGATCCTCCCTCGATGATTGCGTTAAGGAGGGCCGAGATCAATACCCCCCATTCTTCAGGGTAGGCTCGGAGAATGTCTCCTGGGAGACCGTCCGGGCCAGCTGCTTTTAATGGCACCAAAGTTTTGATCTGCTTTGTGACATCCAGAGCGGAAAACAAATCCAAGACTCGGTCTAAGATGTAGGGAGGGAGGATGAAAGGATCGTTGAGTGGGCCTTCAATGGCGGAATAGAGTTTTTGAAAGTGGGAAAACCATGTCTGAGCGTTGATGCTACAGGTCCTCAGTGTGTCATCGGGACGGTTCCTGTTACCCACCAAATCCCAGAAGCCTTTGGCGTCTTTCCCACGACTGGCAGCCAAGAGGTCCTGCCAATAATTATCCTCCCACTCCTTCTTGGCATTTTTTTGGCAGAGTGAATAGTGCCTCCTGGCCACCCTAGTCCTGGAGGGTATTTTAGACTTAACCGCTTCTATAAGAAGCGACTTCGCCTCCCTACACTTCTGGTTAAACCAGCCCTGTCTAGCCCGTGTACGGGGTTTCCTCCTGTTAGTACTAGCTGGGACTACGAAAAGGTCACTGATGGCCTGGGTTATGGTACAGAACCTAATGGTTACCTCCGGCAACCCATCCTCACAGGGGTCAGGGCTATCTAGAGCTGAGGTAAGAAGCTGCCTGATGACAGAGGTTTTCTCCTCTGAGAGCGACAGCTTCGCCCACTTTAACCGACGTCCACAGTTGGAAACTGCTGTCAGGTCCGGGGCGGGATTACAAGCGGTTCTGGTCGCAGTGCTAGATAGCCACCTATGGGACAAGGTGAGCGAGAGGAGATTGTGATCACTCTCTACAGATGGTATGATCACCATGTCCTTTACCATGCTCCACAAGTTTACGTCAAGAAGAAAATAGTCAATTCTTGACGTGTGTCCAGGCCTGTTGTAAGTATGGGCCCCTGCTTTATCAGAACCAGTCCTGCCATTAGCAGCCCTCAGGCCAAACTCCATAGTTATGGAGTTAATCTGAAGGGCCACTTCTGTCCACTTTTTGATAGGGCTGAGTTCTAAGGACGGTATCCCCCACCGGATGTCATGTTCCTCTTGGTCTTGTAAAATTTCGGAGTCCAGGGGCTCAAAGGTGCAATTAAAATCGCCCGCCACCAGAGTGCAATACTTGTAAGGTGACGAACGGAGCAGGGCTTCTAGGCAAGTTATGACTGGGGATTCTCTACCCCCCTTCGTACCTCGGGCATAAATGTTGAAGATGTTTAAGATGACTCGACCCTGAGGGTTTTTCAGGGAGATGTTGAGGAGGTCCGGGCATTTAGTATCCCGCTCCACCACCCTGCAGTTAAGTTCAGAGGCCACCCAGATGAGGAGGCCGCCCGAAGGGCGACCCCTACCAGTTCCTGCGTGGACGGCTGGTAAATAGTGGGTGGAGTATCCTGCCTTGTGTAGGGGCTCCTTACTCCAGGTTTCCTGGAACAGGCATATGGAGTAATGCTCCACAAGCGAATTCCAGTCGGGCAATGCCAGCTTTCTCTTGAGGCCTGCAACATTCCAGCTGAAAACCCTAATGGATGGGTCCGTCACAGCCGCAATGCAAAGAGGCCTATCTCATTAAGAGACGCACCTATCATAATAAAATCCGGATAGAGAAAGCCACATATTATGCAGACAAAATTCAGGGGGCAGAGAATTCTGCCAGGGAACTGTTCAGCATATACAAATCCCTAGCCATCCCTAAAACCTCTACTCAAGATGAAGAGTTCTCAGTAGTAGCATGCAACCGCATTACTAACTACTTTGGAGATAAAGTGTCTAAAATCTACTCCGCCTTTCCCGAAATCCCTCCTGCAGCGGAAGAGCCTGCAGACCTAGTAGCGAAGGAAGATGATCAAAATCTGCTACTTAACTTCACCATCCCCTCACCGGAAGAGCTAGTCAAAATCTGCAGATCTGTTAAATCTGGCTCCCCTCGAGACCCTGCATCCCCAAAAAGGCTGAGTGATAGTCTGGAGATCCTTGAACCCTATATTAGGCACGTGCTAGATGTCTCCTTCCGATCCAGCTCTATTCCTGAGGATTGGAAACAGGCTATGGTGCTTCCCCTCCGCAAAAAGCCCAACATTAGCTTTGAGAAGTTGGACAACCTACGCCCCATCTCTCTGCTGCCTTATTTTTCTAAGGTAGCGGAGAAGGTGGTAAACAAACAGCTAATGAAGTATGTGGAGGAAGGCAACATTCTTCACCCTACCCAATTTGGGTTTCGGCCCTGTCATTCTACAGAGTCTGCCCTTCTTAGGGCCACCGAATCCCTCAGGCAGGGTGCAGACGAGGGACAAACCATGGCTCTAATCCTATTAGTCCTCAGCGCTGCGTTCGACACTGTAGCACATTCCATCTTGGTACAGTGTCTGAACAAAGGAGGGGTGAGAGGGGCAGCATTGAAATGGATTTATTCATTTCTTACTGGCCGAGGCTTCCAGGTGAGGCAGGGTGACCACTACTCCGAGCGTATTTCTTTGGACCAGGGGGTGCCGCAGGGCTCGTCCCTGAGTCCAACACTTTTCAACCTTTATGTCGCTCCTATTGCCACCTTAGTAGAGAGTCACAGCCTCTGTTTGGTGTCGTATGCCGATGACACGCAGTTGGTTATCTCCCTGTCGCGTGCACCCAGTCTTTCGGCGGACATCTTCAGAGCTTGCATGCAAGATCTAGCTGCCTGGATGTCCGCCAACTGCCTCAAGCTCAACGGAGGCAAGACCGAGGTGCTGGTCGTGGGGGGCTGCCAATCAGCGTGGACGTCGGCATGGTGGCCATCTTGTCTAGGTCCAACACCCACCCCGTGCCAGAAAGCTAAGAACTTGGGCATCTGGTTTGATACTGACCTTTCCTTCAGCCCCCAGATCAATCAGGTGGTCGGATCATGTTTTGGGACCCTCAAAAGCCTCAGGAAGACTTTGAAGTTTTTACCTGTGAGAGCCCGAAAAACCTTGGTGCATGCACTAGTCACATCAAAGATGGACTATGGCAATCTTCTCTATTTAGGGACCTTAGAGAAGAATCTCAATCGCCTACAGGTCCTACAGAACGCCGCTGCCCGATTAGTGCTTAGACTACCCAGAAGAGCCGCATCTGCAGCGGCCCTTCGGTCTCTGCATTGGCTCCCGGTCAGAAGCAGGGTAGAATTCAAAGCTTTATGCACGTGCCATCGGATCATTAATGGGAGATCTCCTCTCCCTTTGCAAGGACTTCTGACGTCTTGTGAGCCTTCCCGCTCGTTGAGATCCTCCGGCTCTGGACTCCTGGTTGTTCCCAAGGTATCTAGAGCACGGATGGGCGGAAGATCCTTCAGGCACCTTGCAGCCTCAAGATGGAACAAACTACCCATGGCATTGAGATTAGAGTCATCAGAATCAATTTTTAGAGCCAAACTTAAAACTGCACTATTCGCTCAGTAAGGTATGCCGCTTCTATAGATGCCAGTAAGAGTCGCTCCTCAGCGCGGGGGACACGCCGCTGTGCGTCACCATGCGCTTTACAAAACCCCCTAAATAGAAATAGAAATGCTACAGGTCTCGATAGGAGCAAGTGAGTCCACAACACCCTCAGTTGGAAAGCCAACTGAGGGGTCAAGAGGTGCCCTCGCCTCCCCTGATCCCCTTGCAGTC
This sequence comes from Lissotriton vulgaris, assembly GCF_964263255.1. Taxonomy (NCBI): domain Eukaryota; kingdom Metazoa; phylum Chordata; class Amphibia; order Caudata; family Salamandridae; genus Lissotriton; species Lissotriton vulgaris. The sequence continues at coordinate 1,325,120,216 of NC_141693.1, read as the reverse complement.
TCAACAAAGACCTGGTCTTGTGATGTGGTCGGAGGGCTATGAATTTTAGCAGAAGGGGAGGACTCGACGTCGGGACTCCAAGCCACCAAAGCCTCCTCAGGAGCGTCACGGAGTCAACAGACCCAGAAACCCCCGTTCGGTAGTGGTGGAACTGGATGGGACTGCGCTAGGGTAATTCCTGGGAAGAATTGACCATGGGCGTTGTTTTGGAAAGGGGGCCCGGGATGGATAAAAGGGGTAATCGGGGCCGGCCGCGGGTAGAAGAAGGATAGATCAACTGCGTCGACTCCCTGACCGGCCATGGGTCGCCCTTGGGAGCATATTGAATGGGCAGCTCTTGTATCTTGAAAATTGACCACCACGCAGTCTCCCTCAAAAGGTTTTTTCCTGTGTCCAATCCAACCCACCCTGCGCACCCCAAGAATCAGGCCATCCACGCCCAGTGGAAGGGGTCTATTGGTTTTAAGCCAGTGGATGACCTTATTCTTTAGCGCCTGGTGAGTTTCCTGCTGTGTATCTTTTAGGGGGGGAACTTTGGTGAGAACAACAACATACGGGTGGCATTCGGGGGGGGAGATTGACCGGGGGGCACTTACGTGTCGGATTCTGCGGGATGGCCACTGGGGAGGGATTTTTAGGCGAAGAGGTGGTAGGTTTAGCCTTAGGAGTTATCGCTGCTCCGCTGGTTTTTGCCAGCGCAGCAGCCGCGGGTTGCAAGTTTGGACCAGCCCCTCCCTTCTGTTGTTTCTTGTGGGCAGGATTAGGCGCAGGTATTATCGCTGCTGGGGGGGGAGTACCGTGCACTTGAGCTGCGTGAATGGAAGCACTCGGCCTTGCCTGCTTCGCACTGGCCTGGGAAGCTAAAGTTGGTGCTTTCCCGGTAGCCAGTGTCTTGGCTGGCAGTGTCGACTGGTCTCCAGATGTTTGGCTCACTGGAACCCCTTTACCAGCATTCCTGTCTGTATTGACCTCACTAGGCTTTGGCTGTAGTTTCAACAAGGTTTTCAGGGAGAAAAAATTATCCCTGGTGACCTGTTCAAACTTGTCAAGCCTATCCCCCAGGCTCTTAACTTGGTCAAAGAGTGGAATCAGCAGAGACTTTACCAGTTTCTCGAGGGGCTCTAGTGAGGGTCCCTCGTTTGGTGGAAAAAGTATTGCCGGGACCAATGGGGGAGGTGGCGGGGAATCGGCTGCTAGCTGGGGGGGCTGGGATTCCCAAGAGATTCGGGCCCTCCGGAGTCTGAGTGTGAAGAACCCCTTTGAAGCTGTGTCCTAGGGCGCTTGTAGAGTGTGGAGTAGCTTCCCTTCCGAATATTGGTCCCCCTTTTCCTTTTCCTGTGCACCCGGGTAGGTCTAATCTGGGGCAATGGTTTTGGATCGGGTGAGGGAACAATAGAACCAGATTGAGACCTACTACCAGGAGAGCTAGCTATAGGATGAGAGGGGCCGGAATCTACAACCGCAGTGCAAGGACTGCTGGGGGGAGAAACTGATATCAGGCTTTCTATCCTGTCTATTCCTGCCTCTAACGCTACGATATGTTGCTCCCCAGATAGGGACCCAGGCGGAGGTGCAGTCGGGATAGAGGAAGTTGGAGATAATGCATGTGCCGCAGCTCCCAGGGAAGAGCGTTTGGATGGAAGAAGGTCAAGTGAGAGGCGGCGTTCCGTCATTGCAATCTCCTTTTCAATAACGGCGGCCACCCTGGTGATGAATTTGTCCATAGTGCCAATCATCGTGGAGCCCCCTGAAGCACTTTCTCCACCGCCCCTCAAAGCTTTGCCAGAGCGAGTTGACATGATGGCTACAGGTCTCACAGGTGGCCTCCGGGGTCTTGGACCCGAGGCAATAGATGTAAGGGGGGTGGCCCAGCCCAGCCTCTGTCAGCCCCTGACTGCCACAGACTGCCCGCCCTTTGCTCGGGCTTCGCTCGGCGTCCCGCTCGCGTCCCGCTGAGCGGTTACCAGTTGATTTTGTGCCGAGCGTTGCGGCCGGGGGGCGTGTCTTGCTGGGGGCGCGGCCGTGCACACCTGTGCAGCGCAGGGACTCCTGGTCTTGGTAGTCCCTGCAGCTCGCGCCTTCAGTTGACTCAGATGTTCCCTCCTCCTCCTTTCACCAACCGCAGCTGATCGCACTCCAGTGGCCTCGACCCCACGCCTCACGCCGCTCAGCGGCACCCGCGAAGCGGGTCCTGCAAGCTGTTACCACACGGCGGGGCGGTCAATCCCTCCAGGGATACGGGGAGTCCAACTGGGAAGCGGAAGCAGAGTGGCGTTCCGGGCGGCAGCAACCGGTGAGTTCCTCAGCACAAGGGGTCCCGCTTTCTGTGGCGAGGCTTCCCTCTTTTGAATCCTGGTCGGCCGGGGGGCGTGTCTTGCTGGGGGCGCGGCCGTGCACACCTGTGCAGCGCAGGGACTCCTGGTCTTGGTAGTCCCTGCAGCTCGCGCCTTCAGTTGACTCAGATGTTCCCTCCTCCTCCTTTCACCAACCGCAGCTGATCGCACTCCAGTGGCCTCGACCCCACGCCTCACGCCGCGCAGCGGCACCCGCGAAGCGGGTGCTGCAAGCTGTTACCACACGGCGGGGCGGTCAATCCCTCCAGGGATACGGGGAGTCCAATTGGGAAGCGGAAGCAGAGTGGCGTTCCGGGCGGCAGCAACCGGTGAGTTCCTCAGCACAAGGGGTCCCGCTTTCTGAGGCGAGGCTTCCCTCTTTTGAATCCTGGTCGGCCGGGGGGCGTGTCTTGCTGGGGGCGCGGCCGTGCACACCTGTGCAGCACAGGGACTCCTGGTCTTGGTAGTCCCTGCAGCTCGCGCCTTCAGTTGACTCAGATGTTCCCTCCTCCTCCTTTCACCAACCGCAGCTGATCGCACTCCAGTGGCCTCGACCCCACGCCTCACGCCGCGCAGCGGCACCCGCGAAGCGGGTGCTGCAAGCTGTTACCACACGGCGGGGCGGTCAATCCCTCCAGGGATACGGGGAGTCCAACGGGGAAGCGGAAGCAGAGTGGCGTTCCGGGCGGCAGCAACCGGTGAGTTCCTCAGCACAAGGGGTCCCCAATACCGGAAGGACAAAGCGGGCCTTTTTACTCGCTAATTGAAGATACTAAAGGCCCACTTACTGCCCCTGTTCCATCTGACCCAAATCGTACCCTAAAAATTTCACTGGTATATTGGAATGTAGCAGGGTTACGGAACAAAATTGATCAACATCCTTGGGCAGAAACAATTCGTAAACACAACATACTATGTTTCCAAGAGACCTGGTCGATTTCCCCGATCCATCTACAGGGTTACAAAACAGTCCACACAAGTGCCCGAGTTTCTTCTGTTGGCAGACACAAAGGAGGTTTAGCTACGTATATCTCCAATGACCTTCCCCTAATGGAAATATCTGAGTTGAAGACTGCGGAAAATTATCACATTTTTAAAATTACTGTCAAAAAAGGGTCTGTGTATTTTTTAGTCAGCTTTTATAACAATCTGTCTGTTCTTGACTTTGGAAATGTCCTAAATGAAATCTCACTACTCATAATGGCACAACGGTCTAAACACTTATTACTTTCTTTTAATTTAATTTGGGGCGGGATTTTAATGTTCCGTTATGCCCAGATTATAAAAACGTCAAATGTGGTATAGTAGATGAAGGTGGGTCTCCTCTAGCCCATTATGCTCACTCAAAGTTCGGGAATAGTTTAAACGAGCTTTTCTTTTCCCTTGACTTGAGCTTTGCAAACACTCTGGTAGACCCTCCGATAGCATTTTCCCCGACATTTCATGGTAGGGGCCTATCGAGTGTAATAGACTTCATTCTCTGTACGTGTAATATGAGAGCCCATTTGTCTAACTTTGCAACAGGAGTAGACGTTAGTAGTGATCACTACCCTAACTCCCTCATTGTAACAGTACAGTGCATGCCTCATCAACTTAGGACTGTTAGCCTTCTTACCCAACAAGCTGTGTCTGTAGACAAGTTAAACGGCTACTCATTAAAATGGGAAAAGGCAGACCCAAAAGTACTAACATTACATATAGTAAAGAAAGCAATGCCCTTGCTGGAAATTTGTTTAGATCTGGAATCTTCTAAGGAGGTGGTCCTATCTAGCTTTGTTAAAATCACCGGAATAATTAGGGACGAACTGCTCCGTAAGCCATCCTCCAATAGAGTTCAAGGGGAAGGTTGGTTTAACCCCCAATGCCGGAGGGCGCTCTACCAATTAAAGGAGGCCCTATGTAACCCTATAAGAGATCAAGTAATAGTCAGGAAGCTAAGGAAAGATTACAATTTGGCTATTAAGAACTGCAAAAGAGAAATTAAAAAAGATCTCTGGGAACGGCTTAGTGAGAGCTGTCGTTCTCTACGGTTCGTCAGCATTTTGGCGTGTGATTAAATCCCCTTTCCTTTTAGATTCTAGTTCTGTACCAAGGCTAGAAGTAGCAATATCTGCAGAGTCTTGGGTTAATCATTTCTCAAAAATCTTCTCTGCAGATGATTTAATGCAGACTAACAACGGGAGCACGAAGGAGGGGGCTTCCCATACTACAACTACCTATCCCATTGAGCTTGTATTGGGCATAGTGAAGTCATTGCGGCGCTCTCTGCTTTTAAATCTGGCAAGGCCCCTGGCCCGGATGGGGTACCATTAGATGTTTTCACCTATAATCTGGATTTATGGTCACCAATCCTGATTCGAGTTGTTGAAGCTGTCACCGCTTTGGGGCTAATTGATTCCTGGTCTACTTCTACCTTGGTACCCATCTTTAAAAAGGGAGACCGTAATGACCCCGTATGCTACAGGCCCATATCCCTCCTTGATTCATTAGGGAAAGTGGCAGGCAGGTTGATTTTGGAGCGCCTACAGGAATGGGCTGCCGCTAATAACATCTTGACCGACCTGCAATATGGTTCCCGAGGGGGTAGGGGAACTGTAGAGCAGGCACTGAACCTCTCCCTTCTTATCAGTAAGTATGCTGGGGCAAAGAACGGCAACTTACATTTCGTCTATGTCGATCTGTCCGCAGCTTTCGACTGCGTGTCCCATTCGAAACTGTGGTCAATCCTGGCCAAATTGGGGATTCCCCAACCTCTGATTATATTCCTGTGAGAACTCTATTCTGATGCCTCAGCAAGGGTGAGATACGGGGTGTATGGTGAACTTACTCCATCTTTTGCCATCACCAGGGGAGTTAGACAGGGCTGTGTCCTGGCTCCCTTCCTTTTTAATCTCTACACCAACGGCCTTGAGTTGGCCATATTGGAAGGGAGCCAGGACTTGCCAACAATTAATCATCGTCCCATACCCGCACTACTATATGCGGATGACTCGGTTATTATGGCGCAAACCCCATAACAGTTGCAGCACTTACTTAATAACTACTGTAAATTTATGTCATCCCTAAATCTGATGGTTAATATAGAAAAGACTTTTGCAATGCATATTGGCAAAGGGGCAAACAAGCCCAAATTCATTTTCATTTCAAACAATAAGCTGGAACTTACCAAAACCTACCCCTATTTAGGCATCCTATTTGATAATAAAATGTCTTGGAAAAAGGCCATGTGCAGCAGGAAACTGCTGTTTTTGCGTGCAACGACTGCATTGGTCGGTTTTGCACTCAAGGTGGGAAAGCCTCCCCCCGAAGAACTTCTAAAAATGTATTATGCCCCCACGAAACACACTGTTCGTCTCTGGTACAAGGCGCAGGCGAAACTGAAATGGGAGGGGACCATCACAAAACTTACGCCTCTATGGGACACGAAAGCGTTGGGCCATTTGCGGCGCTCTAAGGGCTTCACACAGTGGGATAACATCGGGATCTCAACTGTGGGGGACCTATGGACGAGGGAGGGGGTGATTCCTTTTGCGACTCTACAGGAACAATATGAGCTGGGGGATAGTGAGCTGTACAGGTACATACAGGTCAGACACGCCCTACAAGCGGCGATACCGCCAGACACAACTGTTGGGAACTGTCACAATGCCTACCGTCTTACATTTACCTGTGTTCTAAATAGTCCCTACGGCTGTCTGTTTTTATGTGACTGGTGATGATACTATTTGTATTTTGCAACAAAAATAAAAATTAAAAAAAAAAAAAAAAAAAAAAATGTATTATGCCAAATGTCATAGTGTGGCAGTCTACAGGGCGGGGTGTGGGGGTATGTTCCCGTAGAACCACTCCAGGTGATAAAATAATTTTCTATCGGGTACTTACTGGCAACTCCAAAAAGTGCTCCAATATATGGTAGCCATATTGAGCTGGGTATGGATTATATTACAGATAACATTAAGGTACAACCCATCCTTCTATGGCACCGAGTCTGGACAACGGAACAGTGTAACCTGAATCAATCGCTTATCACTGATTGCCTGGGCTTGACATATTGGAGAAAAATTCCCTGGCTAGCGTATGTGAGCAATTTTTTTCAAAGACATTGACATACCTTTGTATTTTTCTGCACCTACCACTTTACTGAGTGTTTCAAAAAAAAATTAAAAAACTTTGTGCTTATCCCACCGGAGAGAACTCCGGGTATCTCATGAAATAACTAAGATTTCAAACGCTCAGATCCTAAATGTCCAATCTGTCACAGGGATTCAACCCTACTTGAAGTTCCATTTGAGCACTTACGAAAAGTATTTGTTGACGCGCTTCCGTTTTAATACTTTTTTTCGTTTAGACTCCTTCCCGAAAAAACAAGATTGGTCAAAATCTGTAACAAAATGCCCATGTGATGAAATTTCAGAACAATCCACAATCCATCTCACCCTATTCTGTAAATATTATGAACTACCTCGAAAGAGATGGATTGTCCCTTTGTTGGCATCCTGGGGTGTGAGATCCTGCCGTATCGCTCTTTTTGCATTGCAATATCTAGATTCTGAATACACTGCTAAATCTGTTGCTACTTTTCTTAAAATATGTGTGAAATACTGTTGTAAATATGATTAATTGGTTCAACAGAGCACTTCCATTTTATTATGAATTCCCAGTTGATTTAATGATGTAATGTTTTATTGGTGAAACTGTTTTATCACTTGTACTTTTTATGGTTCCTAAAAAAGAATGGAAACCGAATAAAAGATTTATGACTGACAGAAGGGTGTACCGTTTTAGATTTCATGTCAGGTGCCCGCGATTATCACAATGGTGGCAAGATGTACCAACTAGTTTGGTGTTGGGCCATCTGTGACCCGTGCAGACCACTTAAGGGTACAGTGAAGTGCTGGGACTGTGAGAGTGCGCTTTGAGTTGGATACGGCGGAACCACGTGGTGCTATGGCATGAGGCAGTGTAACAACTGCTCCAGGCACTGGATGGTGCTTGGGGTAGAGACAGCTATTGAATACGTAAAAAAAGCTAACCCCAGGAAATAGCAGATTTAAAAAAGGAAATACTGGAGGATAGTGCACTCTCTAACGCCAGGAAAGCATTAGAGCGGCCAGAATAAGCTTTGGCCGAGTTTAATACAAAAACTCTAAACAGGAAACTTGATAAACTGGCAAAAGATGTAAGCAATTACGACAAAAATGTACCTATTCTGGGGCATGGCTTGACGACCCAGCATGGCGGACGCGTCTTAATAGAGATCCGTCCAGCCTGACGATTATCCTACTATTATTTTGTCTCCCTCCCTCAATTTGTGGCCCCGGGGGTGACGATTACCTGGCGGAGACCGACTTCCCTTGATTCCTGGTGCCCGGTGAGTTCGGGCTGGCCCAGGGGCTGGAGCTGAGGTCTCCCATGTGGCGAGGCCTTGAAGCAGCGGCGAGGCCGGGGCCTCGAGTTTGGCGACCCAGGTGACGGTGCAGGTCAGGCGGAGTGGAGGCTGGTGCCCTGTCGGGTCGGCCTCCGCGTTGGCAGCTCCGGCGGCGGTTGGTCGGGGGGCAGGCGGCAGAGGCGAAGGTCGGGGCCTGGGATGGCGGGCGCGCGGTCCTACATCGCGGTGACCCTGGTTCTCCTGCGGCGCCCCCGTGATCCCATCAAGGAGGCCGAGGTGCATCCGCCTTCCAATGGCCCACCCAGGCGACAGTTGGAGTCCGGACACAGGGTTTCCTCGGCCATTGAACTCCTCCGGTATACTTAACCCTGGAGGCGCCGAGGGGCCCCTTGACCCTGGAGCTGTGACCCTGTAGAGTGTGCTGGGAAAACGCGGTCCTGCGGAGGAGTGGTGTGTGCCGGGAGGCAAAGACTCCAGCGGCGCTGGGGCTGTGGGGTACACAGTGAGTGGCGAGGCCTGGTGCGCCTAGGAGGAGCCGGGACGTAGATTTTGGTGCTCGTTGGGGACTGTGGGGATCAGGCGGCCCTGGGAACGGTTGTGCCCGGTGAGGGTCTGGAGCAGTGGACGTGGCCCCCCTGGGGATCAGGTGGCGCGGCTGGTGCGGCGGGCCTGGAGCTTTCCCGGTGGCCCTCTCGTGAACCCAAGGGGCATCAGGAGACGGAAGCAGCTCCTGGGCTATTGGACTGTTGGCGTCCTTGCCTGATCCGGTGACTCTCCACCGTTCGGCAGCGGAATCGCGCCGTGTGGGGCGGTGTCCACGGCGTCTGCTGAATGAGGCCCACCGCAGAGACACTTGGAGGCTGAGAGGCACAGCCCAGCGACTTTGGCGGTATCTGGGACGGCGGTCTCCCTGGTTGGCCGGTGACTGCTGGACTGTAAGGCCTCGGACGGTGACCTGGGGGCCTGGTGGTGGTCGTGAGAGGGCGCTGCTGGTGGCGTGAGCCCAGAAGGGGCTCAGGAGCAGAGAAGTTGGACGGCGCAGGTGAGGAGTTGAGCCACGAGGTGGGGCCCGTGCGGCGTCCCGTGGCCCCGTCTGGGTATTGGCGACATCTGAACGGCGTGGCGGATTCAAGGAGGGCGCCTGGCTGAGATATTTGCAGTGCTGACAGTAGTTGGGTGGATTGCGGGCCCTTGATCGAGGGTGCCTTCCTTCCAGGAGGGACCGGTCAGCCTTGGACGTGAGAGAGCTGTGGCTGGTGCATTGAGTGGTGTCAGGGCGGGGTCGGCCACTGGTGGACATGACGCGGGACAAGGGTAATATTGGTGCCGCGAAACATGGGCCCATTGATTAGTTTACTGGTCCTAGTGGCGGGGCTGAGCTGCGGGAGGACAGCAGGAGCCTAGTCCGGATAATGCGGCGTTGATGGCGGCGATAACCCAGTCCCGCGACATGCTACACGCCGAGATTGGTGCGGTGGGCTCCGATGTTATACTGTTGTGGCAGGATTTGAGGAACGCCATGTCCCGTATTACGGAGGCAGAGACCCGGATATCCGGGGTGGAGGACGACGTGGCAGCCCTGAAGCGCCAGGTGGCCAGCATGGCTAGCACTCAAAAAGGTCTGGTATCGCGCACCGAAGATGCCGAAGGACGGGCTCGGCGGAACAATCTTGTTTTGTGAGGGCTGTGGGAAGGGCAACATAGAGAACTTCCTAACTTCTTGGCTAAAGAGCTGGCTCCCCCCTGACGCCATGTCCCAGTACTTTGTGGTCGAGCGGGCCAATAGAGCACTTATTCAGAAACCTCTGGTTGGGGCCCGTCCGCGGCCAGCGATTGCAAGACTGCTGAACTACCATGACCGCAATGTCATCCTGAAGCAGGCTAGACTCAAGGAACCCCTGCTGTATGAGAACCGGCGCATCGTGATTTTCCCGGACTACACGCGCCTGGTGCAGCAACAGCGCCAATCGTTCATGGCCACCAAGGCCCGTCTCCGAGAACTCAAGCTCAGTATGCGTTGCTGATCCTGGCCCGCCTGCGGGTGGTTTTCCAGTCACACACCCACTTCTTTGATACACGGAGGAGGTCTTTCAATGGACGGATGAGACGGTAAAGGTGCGGGTGCATACACCTCCGGGGCTGATCTCTGAATCCTCCAGGGGGTTGCGCCGGCAGGGTAACTGGCGGTCCTGCTCCAGACGACGCTCTATATCTGGTGAGGCCTCTGTCCGTGGGGGCCCGGCTACTGGACAACAAGCAGTGGATACTTGACTCGTGTTACATACTGTTGTGTAATGTCTGGATATTCCTCATGAGGGGCTGATTGTTCTATTTGCAGGTGCGGGAGGGAGGGAGGGCTGATAGGGGCTGATTCCCCCTTAGTTTGGTTCCTCTGGGGAGTGGACTTGGGTGTTATGGTTTGTAGGGTGGGGATCCATTGGCATGGGGGACTTCGGGCCTCACGTTGGGGGGCGGGCCAACGTTGCCGCAACAGGAACTTCAACAGTTTTGAGGTATGGGGTGTGGTGGGTGGGGGTCAGTTTTTTTGGGGGGGTTGTTCTGGGTGGGTGGGAGTCGCACTACCACAAGGGGTTTCACGTGCCTGTTCTGTGCACGCCCGCATGGCCTGATGTCCGGCGACTACTCTGGAGGTTCCCTGATGGCGACGCGTATAGATAAGGTCACGGGGTCCCATGGCACTCTTCGGATCCTCAGCTGGATTGTGCGTGGTCTATTAGATATGATCAAGAGGAGAGCAGTGCTGCGCCAGGCGAAGAGACTCACCTATTGGGTACTAAGGCTTTGTGTTTGCAGCGATATGGGTTTCAGCAGATCTTCCATGCAGGGTTTGTGAGGGGATCCCGGGGTGTGGCCATACTAGTGCATCGCAGAATTCCTTATATCCACTCCAAACAGTGGGCCTACACACAGGGGCGATATTTGTTCATTAGGGGCATGGTTGGGGAGGACCCTCTGGTGCTGGGCTGCGTTTATGCTCCGCCCCCTCTACAGTCGTCACTGGTTGAGAAATTATTCACTATTTGGGCGATCATTTCTGACGCGGTGTCGGTAATTGGGGGAGACTGGAGCGATGTCCTTGATCATGCTAAAGATAGATTCCGGCCGGTGGGTGGCTCGAGTGTGGGCCTCACTACGAAACTGAGGGATTTGGTGGCTGGGTTGGATTGGGTAGACACGTGGCGGCACATGCACGGGGATCGCCGAGAGTTTACATTCTTCTCTGCTGTGCACAAATACTTTTCTAGATTAGACTACCTCTTTGTCCCTAGGGCACTGGCTGGAAGGATTGAGTTGTCTGCGATCCTCCCACGAGGCGTATCGGATCATTCACCCATCTCTGTCGATTTCAGAATTAGCAGGGGGGGGCATCTCTTTCGCTGGCACCTGTCAGTGTGGCACTTGCAGAAGGAAGAGTATGAGAGGCATATGAGCAAGGAGATTGCTGATTACTTGGTCGGGAATGTGGGCACCGTCTCTAGTGCTGTGTCGCTTTGGGAGGCTCTGAAACCCACGCTAGGGTGTGTAGACATAGCTTGGTGTGTGGCGGCTCGAAAGCAGCGTAGAGCGGAACTGGTGCGCGCAGAGGCGGAGATTGAAGACCTAGAGCATCAGAGTCGGGTGGCTGATGGGAGCCGCGGTATAGGTCAGCACCTCCTAGCGCAACAGGCATATGCAGCCCTCAAGATGAATGAGGCTCGACAGATTTGGCTCGCGACTGGCAGCAGGATATGTCATTGGGGGGACAAGTCGGGTACAATGCTGCACCGGCTTTGTCAAGGGGCCTTCCATGCATAGACTGTACCTGGGCTGCTCAACGGTACGGGTGCCCCGATTACGGACCCCCGAGGCCCTCACGGAGAGCTTTGCCATGTATTACGCTGATCTATATGCCCCGTGGGAGTGCCTGCCGGAATATACGGTAGATACGTTTATAGCCAACCTACCCCCCAAGGCAGTGTCAGACGAGGTACGGGATCAGTTGGAGCTTCCCTTGACGGATGAGGAACTGGGCACGGCCCTGGGCGAGCTCAATTCGGGGAAAGCCCCGGGTCCGAATGGATTCCCCTATGAATTCTTCAAGAAATATCATTTGCAGCTGGCCACACACTATCGGGCAGCTTTGGAGGAGGCCAGGGAACGGGGTAGGCTTCCCCCAGACTGGAGGCATGCAGAGGTGGTGTTCTTCAATAAGCCGGGTCGTCCCCCAGAACAGCATGCCTCTTATCGCCCGATTTCCCTCTTGAATGTGGAGGCCAAAGTTCTCGCCAAGGCGCTGGCTAACAGACTCCTCCCTCATATCACGACACTTGTGCACCCGGATCAGGCCGGCTTCATGCCCCAAAGAGCAACTAGGCACAATATTCGACGGGCGCACGTGGCGGTAGAGGCAATCGAGGCATGGGGACCCGGGCAGGGCTTCTCCTCGCGGACATAGATAGGGCGTTTGACTCGCTGAGTTGGGTCTATTTGTTTGCTCTGTTGCCACGGCTCAATCTGGGGCCTCGTTTTTTGTCATATTTGCGTCTTCTTTACACTGATCTGACAGCTTCGGTCCGCGTAGCGGGTGCAATCTCGTCCCCCTTTCCGATTCGCCGCGGCACACGGCAGGGCTGCCCCCTCACCCTACTTATTCGCCTTGGCTATGGAGCCGCTGGCAGCATGGGTGCGCATGGATGCGCAGTTGAAAGGCTTTGAATGGGCGCAGGGGCCGTCGGATAGGATTGCACTATACGCAGATGATGTTCTCTTTTTTCTTACAGACCTTGACAGGTCGGGACCCCGTCTACTGCAAATAATGAGGATTTTCGGCGAGTCCTCGGGGCTCTACATGAACCCTCGCAAGTCCACGTTGTGGGTGCTGGGGGAGCAGGCACAAGTGGGGGATTGGGCAACTGCGCTGCAGGTAGCTGTTGGGGATCTGAAGTATCTGGGAGTTTATCTGTCGGAGGTCCCGGCCATATCATGGGAGCGGAATCTGGCACCGATCTGGAAGCGTGTCCGGGCGGACCTTAAAGTCTGGTCGCGGAGGCCGCTTACTATTTATGGGTGATCGGCGATTTTTAAAATGGTGGCGCTTCCCCGCCTGTTGTATCAGCTGCAGAATCACCCTTATCCTATATTACCCAGTTGGTTCAGACATGTAAACTCTGTTTTAGGGCAATTCTTGTGGGGGGGGGGGGAAGGGGGGCGGTTCGTGTAGCCATACGCACATGCTTCTCTCAACGTATTGTGGTGGGCTGGCGACTTCAGAAATCCTTTCCTATTATCAGGCCTCCCATCTGCTGGTCCTGAATGATTGGTGGTATGGCGATTGGGGGGGACCCGGCGTATGCTATGGAAGGTTACTTGATGGGTTCCCATACGCTACACACCACTCTTTATACAGCATTGATACAGAGAGAGTTACCAGCAGCCACTCAGCTGGTATTTCGCATCTGGCGACATGGGGTGGTGGAATACCCAGACCGGAGAAACTCCTCTAGGGCACAATGGGCGGCTGCCCAGTCTGGCGGCGTTACAAGGCTTTATGGGATGGGACAATATAGGGATCTCAACGTTAGGGGATGTGATGAGGGGTACAACTCAAGTCCTTTCAGGAACTCCGGGATGAATCTGACATGCCTCGCTCCCAGTTCTTTTGATACCTCCAGTTTCGTCATGCACTAACACCCAGTCTGGAGGGGTTGGAGGCCCTCCCCGAGTTTAGTCCGTTGAAAGCGAGAATATTCATGGGGGACCTGGACACAAAGAAAATATCCCGCATTTATCAAGCGTTGGTCACCCACTGTTCCCCTACACTGAAGAGACTCCCGGAACAATGGGAGGAAGATGTAGGCGAGCTGGAGGAGGAGGATTGGAGGGAGGCCCTGGCCGCCCCCAGGGGTGCAGCCATAGCAATGCATCTCCGCCTTATTCAGTTTAAATACTTACACAGAGTGTACTTTACAAGGGTTCGGTTGTGGCGGGCTGGGCTGATTGCCTCACCGGTTTGTCTCCGTTGTGATAGGGCGGGCGGGACGTTTCTTTATACAGTATGGAGCTGTGAATACCTGTCTCCGTTCTGGAAGGGGAGTCCTGGCCTTCATGTCTGAGGTGTTGGGATGGATGCTCCCCCGTACGCCGAAGTTTGCCCTACTGCATGTCATGGAGGGGGTGGGTGTGGGGGCAACCTCTACAAGAGACACCTGATGCTCCTTGCCCTTACACTGGCCAAAAGAGACATCTCTAAGTGGTGGAAGGATTCCCAGGCCCCGTCAGTGGTCGTTTGGAAGAAGGGGTTGGATTATTGTATGGAGTTGGAGCAGCCAATTTTCATAGCCAGGGGGTGCCTGCGGAAACATTATAAAATTTGAGAACGCTGGGCGGATTATAGGGGCCTGTGGCTTGAACCCCCGGTGGAGCGGGATGATCTTCCGTGTGTGGAATGACGGGCAAGGATAGTTCCGGGGAGGGGGCCATGGTAACGCGGGAGGAGGGTGAGCATATACTGCGATGGTGTGTTTTTTCCTATGCTTCTATCACTACGTATGGGTAGAACCTGGGGGGTTAGTGCGACTCGGGGGGGATGGAGCTGTGGGGGCGGGGGTAGTGGGGAGGGGCGAGGGGGGTGTTCAGTGGTTTGTGTCTCTTGATAATTTGTTTGTACTTGCATAAGAAAAGTCGATTGCCACTCGGATGATGTACTGTTTATTTTCACCTGCAGTTCCCTCTGGGTTACAGGGCTCTGCATACTATGTGCAATCTGACAATAAAATATGTTAAAAAATGTTTTTTAAATGTACCTATTCTTACTTGGCTGACTATCAGCAAGATAGCAAGGGCTTCTTTTCAAACAGAAGTAGGCAGGGACCACGGAGTTTTAAAACCTTCTCGGATTCCTCCTTTGGCAGTGGTTCTGACTCGGACTCTGAGAGACCCTCCACGAGCCGCCAGGGAAACCAGGGCCAACAACATTTTTTAAGGGAAGGCTATCGCCAGTCAAACATGGGTGGCGGTACGGTACGGAACAGAACTGGGACCGCCCATGGGGATGGAACAGGGGCAGAAACACGCAACCAGGCAACCCACGGATGAGGTTTTTCCCTTCAGAAACACAAGGGGAGATCTCAACGTGCAGGCAAACGTACAGATGGTGAGAGCACTAACACCCACCACCGCAGACACCCCTCGCAAACTCCTTCTCAGACCAAATTCACCAGACAAACGGAAATAATACCCAAACGATAGGGGTCTCTCCTGCTCAACAACAAATTGATGAGGACCGCACCTTTGCACCTAACTCATTGAGCCGGGCCGGTGTTGAAGAGGTCTCGAATACCACCATAGGAACTCAAGTGACTGTTGCTATACCCAATCCTGAACCTAATATTCTGACTATGGACCAATTAACAACCTTTTAAACTACACCATGTCTTTGGCAGAAGGGGAGGTATTGAGCAAAGGGCTGTCCTTCGTCCCGATGGCTATACCAGATACCTTCACCATCAAACTTGAGATGCAAAAATTATTCAGAAAGATCAGACTCAAGGATTATTTCAGTAAAAACCTATATAGCCTCGACAGTGGCAACACCCTTCAAACCATCTTCCACTTTCACGCCTGGAGCGTACTTGATGAGCCAAACAATACTAGCCTTTGAACAAATCGTCCTCCAAGAAACAATGTAGCTGCTGGAGGAACGACACTACATAAAACACAATATCAGCAAAGATGAAAAACTGGCCCTGAACACTCTACGCCAAAACAACACCATCATCATCAAGGTGGCGGATAAAGGGGAGGCAGTAGTGGTGGGAAATGCCACAGACTATGTGGACGAGATTGAACAACAACTGGGAGTGCGAGAAAGTTATCTCCCCACACTGGAGATCAAGTCCCTCATTGAAAAACTAACTGAGGATGGACAACTGAAAGGCTTCTTGAGCCTACCAGAGAAAGAGTTCTTGAGTAGAAAAGAACCAAGAATCCCAACAATATACACCCTACCAAAGGTGCACAAAAGCCTGGAGAAATCACCAGGGAGGCCAATTGTCTCGGGTGCGGGTCGGTCTTGGAACCCCCAACCAATTCATCAACCATTTCCTGCAACCTTGGGTCACGGAGACTAAATCATAAGTAAGAGGCACAATGCACATTATCCAATTGCTGGAAGGCCAGGCGTGCGACATCTGAACACAACTACTCGTGACCCTGGATGTTTCATCCCTTTACACGTCGATACCACAGGCCAAGGCATTGGATGTAGTACGATCCACCATGGATAAGCGCCCAAGGCCGCACTGTATACCGACAGATTTCCTGATTGCAATGTTGGAAATTGCAATGAAGAAAAACTATTTTATATTCAGAAACCATTTCTACTTCCAGTAATAAAGGAGTGGCGATGGTGGCCACCTACGCACCTAGCCTGGCTAACATCTTTATTGACGACTATGAGGAAAAACACCTATACAGCCATGACAATCCATTTATCGAGTCTATAGCAGTATGGAAACGCTACATAGACGATGTGGTAATGATTTGGTCGGGCACAGAGGATGAACTCAAAGAATTTGGTCAATGGCTCAACAACAGAACAAGGAACATCCAGTTCACTATGACCTACAACAATGAAACCATTGACTTCCTAGACCTCACATTCCGAGTTGATGAAGGCCTCTTGTACTGTAACTTAAACCAGAAACCCACAAAAAGAAATATGCTCCTCAAATATGACCCACGCAACCTAAGGGACAACTTACCTGATGGGCAATATCTCGGATTAAGGAGGAATTGTACACGAAGGGAGGATTTCTTCAAGAAAACAGAAATCCTGCCAAAACGACTAGGGGAGCGCGGTTATCCAACAGGACTGCAATAAAGCCGCCAGGAAGCGTTTGTGGTATTGTCCCCATGATCAACTACTGCAAACGAAGAAAAAACAAAGATCAAGACTGAGAACATTGTATATGTAACCACATTCAACTGTAAAAGCAATGGTATAAAAAAGATCAACAAAAAATATTGGAACCTGGTCGCCAATGAGTTGAGCACCACGGAGAATCCCTTATTTGCCTTTAAAAGGGGCAGGAATATCAAAGACAATGTAGTCAAAGCTTACCTGGAGCCACCAAAGTTACCAGACTTGCGGAGCCAACTGGGACTTCCACCGATAACTGGACACTAGAGATGTGGTTTATGCAAAGCGTGTCCATCAGGCATTGGCATTGAGGGGGCAACATTCACATATAAGACTCAAACATACAAACTACCATTATTTGTCAACTGCAATAGCATGAATGTGGTTTACATCATTCTCTGTCCCTATAATTCACCGTATACAGGGCAGACCACACAGAAGGTAAAGACAAGAATTCTCCAACACAAGAGTAGAGTCAGGTGCAATGTACAAGGACCCCCCCTCGTGGAACACTTCACGACACACAATCAACCCCAAAGAGCATTAGATGGAGAGTGGTGGAGAAAATCTGCCCTCCCCCAGAGGGAGCTCAATTTCCATGTCTGTCAATCTGAAGGAGTGTAGATGGATTCACTCCTTGAATTCAGTGGCTGCTGGCCTTAACGAACATGAGGAGACTGCAAAACAGATGGGTCTACTATAGCTCACTGGACACTTTCACACTCAGTTGTCTAGCAGGCAAAACCAGAGGCGGATCACGTAACCATTCCAGTGTGCTGCCTCATGTTAACTGCCCACATGTACATAACTGTCAGCACAAGGGTTAACCAATCCCTAAATCCTGTGCTGACAATCACTAGTCACTCTGGAGCAGCATGTGATGCAGTAAATCTTCCTGTATGTAAAAATTGCTTACATGTACTATGCCAAACTGTGCACAATTGCTTATTGTACACAATTCCGTGCTGACAAGCATTGGTGACTCTTGAGCCGCATGATCCAATGATATAACTGGTTGTGTACCATGTCGTGCCTTTTCCATAACTGTTTATAAACATCATGACAATCATGCTATAGTCTTGAGCACCTTGAGTTTTAATAATTAAACTTCATGTATGCACCATGAAATGTCTTTTTTTTAAAACAAACCACTTTTATAACCATTGACAAAGATCATGCAAGTTACTTATTGTGTGCACCATGCCAAGCCTTGAGAGTAACTGTGGGATAACACCATGTGAGTGGCAATGAAAATACGACAAAAAGTGATCAACCTGCGCACTCCCTTGTGTGTACTCTAGTGCTCAATTGCTATACAAAATTAAAACAATGTTTGTGTGCTGTTTGGTTGAAAGGCGGCCAGCCCAAATAAATGATCAACCTCTGGTGGAAACTCCACTAGTATACCAAACGCACTACGTGTATATAGTATTACCGTTAGAAACAATTAATACATTTTAGCTTTTTCCAGTAATCACTCATGAGAATCTTTTCAAAAAATGGTTTTGTATTTCTTCAAACAATACATTGATATTACTAATCCAGCAAACTGATGAATTTATACGTGATAGTGCGATAATCAAATGCATCAACGTTGTTGTGTCATAATTATAGAGACAATTAAACTCAGTCAATCATATGCATAAAATCAAAACTGCAAAAACAAACGCATAATTAAAGAACACAATTTGAAAAAAAGACCAATGCATTTCGGGGGGGTTCCCTTCTTCAGGGGCACTGTAAGAAACAAAACATTGTATCAATTCATTATGACAATATGTTTCAAAATTGTGTGCAGAATAGCTTACAATACTCACTTATGATCAATCAACAGGCAGTTCTATTAACACGAAGAAGAAGGACAGAACCAGTATAACATAATAGCCATATATGAGCTTATTGTAAAGGTCAAAAGTGACATAGAAAATTAAAGATCAACTAGAAGTGGTATGCAATTGGCTCGCTGGGGAGAAGATGGAATCACAACCTGACACTATCGGTCGGAAAGGTGGATTATTCAAATTCTTGTGCACTTTAGGGAGCATGTACAACCTCGGTCTTCTTGGGTATTGTACTGTGAGGGAGTTACGTAACGTAGATGTAATGCAAGCCATATTTTCAGCTTTATCTAAAATCTGATTAAGGATTTCAATGAAGCCAGAGGTTGGGTCTTCTTCCAATGGAATATATGTTGTTACATCATTCAAATGTTCATTAACCTTCTGTACATAGAAACTGGTATCCATTACCACTAAAGCACCTCCCTTATCCGCCATTTGAAAAGTTATTTGTTCATCTGATCTTAATCTGCGTAAGATGTCCATCTCATCTTTTCTCAAATTTGGCCGCATACGTGGTTGCAAATTTAATTTAGTTAGGTCATGACGAACCAACGACTCAAAAGTGTCAAGTATTTTATGTGACACTGGCGACATGAAGGTACTTTTCGGCTTAAATGATCTTAATTCCGAATCATCTTCTTCTTGAATGATTGTTGGTGTATCAGAGGAAGGTACTACATTTGTGAAAAAGTGTTTTAACCTTAGATTTCTTAGAAACCGAAAGACAGACTCTTCCACTTCGAATTTATTAGTATGGTAGACAGGTACAAAAGAGGTTCCTTTGTTCAGTACCATTTCCTGAGATTTAGTCAATTGCTTGGAAGAAATGTTGATTACGAGGGTTTGCCCTTGCTCCTCAGACTCCGTGCTTCCGCTTCTTTTTCCTTGGCTTCCCTTTCCTTTGTTTCTTTGTCTTTTTCTTTGACTCCTCCTTGTTTTTTTGAGACGTCTGGAGGTCTCCCTCCCCCTTGGACCTTGTCTAAAAAAGGCGGTGCTGCTGATGTACTAGCTCCGTTTTTAAATCCAGATGTTGCTATACGAGTGTTACAGTAGTAGGCTTGGTTTACAAGCAAATTTAAGTAAGACACACACCTACAGGTGTTTTATTTTTTCAAGAGTGTGCCTACACATCAGCGTTTTTGTACGCATCAGAATCTTGAAGTCTTATAAATCCGCGTCTGCATATGAGCAGTTCCAGAGTTGACTGCATTCCTTAGTGAGATCATGAATTAATCGCACAGTTTTCATTTATCACAGTAAGTGCTCTGGCTGAGTTTTATCTATTCACGTTGATTCCATGAGTAGTTGGCCTGATTTTAATAGTAGATTGGCTTTCCTGTTTTGTCCAGCAGGGTTATCAAGATAAGCTACTTGTTGACATCACATTCTCTGTTCCTCAAGTCTTTTATTTTAAGTGAGTCCTGTTGCAAACAGGGAACTGGTTTTTAGTTCTTTCACTAAGTGGTGGTGTTTAGATTTTGTAAGTAATTACGTGATTGGTTATCTACAGTGAGGATGCTTTACTCATAGTGGTGACATTGCTCTGTAATCTTCACATATTCATGGTGTTCACTTGGTGGCGTTGCATACCACTTCTAGTTGATCTTTAATTTTCTATGTCACTTTTGACCTTTACAATAAGCTCATATATGGCTATTATGTTATACTGGTTCTGTCCTTCTTGTTCGTGTTAATAGAACTGCCTGTTTAGATTGATCATAAGTGAGTTTTGTAAGCTATTCAGCACACAATTTTGAAACATATTGTCATAATGAATTGATACAATGTTTTGTTTCTTACAGTGCCCCTGAAGAAGGGAACCCCCCGAAATGCATTGGGCTTTTTTTCAAATTGTGTTCTTTAATTATGCGTTTGTTTTTGCAGTTTTGATTTTATGCATATGATTGACTGAGTTTAATTGTCTCTATAATTATGACACAACAACGTTGATGCATTTGATTATCGCACTATCACGTATAAATTCATCAGTTTGCTGGATTAGTAATCTCAATGTATTGTTTGAAGGAATACAAAACCATTTTTTGAAAAGATTCTCATGAGTGATTACTGAAAAAAGCTAAAATGTATTAATTGTTTCTAATGGTAATACTATATACACGTAGTGCGTTTGGTATACTAGTGGAGTTTCCACCAGAGGTTGATCATAACACCATGTGAGTCACTGGCATACTTCCTGGTTACACCGTGCCAGGTCATGTAATCAACTGTTTATCAACCATCGTACTGGCTTGGCTGTATTATAATTCGTAAATTCATGTATGAGTACTTTAACACTGTTAAGAATATTCGTGCAGGCTTGTATGTATTATAATTTGTATATGTACATATAAGTACGTTAACACTTTTAACACTGTTAGGAATAATCAATAACTTTTAACAGCCACACTTATGCGACTAAACAGCAGTAAATGTGCTTACATATTCCTGCAAATACAGCTGTAAAGTGCTTACAAACCTCTTGACATTCTCACACATCCGGCTCTGCCGGTTGCAGGGGCCAGGGAAAAATGGAGCACACTGATCCCTAATCGATTAGATAGACTTGCCCGTTGCCTAGCAACTGGGGCTCCCATGAACGTACGTAGGGTGCACGCTGACGCCACGTCTGTGCGCTATCGACATATAAGAGTCACCCATCATCATGAAGGCTCACTAACTTTTCGCAGCTGCGACACAGGACGGATGCCTGTTTGCCCTCCGCCACAAGACTGATTAAAAACTTTCAAGGTGAGCAACCACTGTCCCCCGGGAGCAAGCCCTATCCTGTAATGAGGTCACAACGGGGCTGGATCTCTTCAGTCCCTCTGAATCCACTTACCGGGGGGGTCACAAGGTAGCGTTTAATGATATGCACTTCGTTAAGCAAACGCGCTAAGCCAACGCGCCACGTAGCAATTGTATACTTAATCACCACTGTGCCGTTTTGACTGCGCCTGCACACTGCCCATGATTTTTCGCACTGACAGCGGGACAGTGTAAACTCACACGGCAATCTTTAGTAGCGTTTAATAATATGCACTTTGCGAGGCCACCACGCCACTTATTTCGCAATGTGCCATCTTTTAAATCCTCCGTAACCAAACAGTACACTGCCTCATGCCATAGCACCACGCGGCTCACCGTATCCAACTCAAAGCGCACTCTCACAGTCCCAGCACTTCACTGTACCCTTAAGTGGTGTGCACGGGTCACAGATGGCCCAACACCAAACTAGTTGGTACACCTTGCCACCATTGTGATAATAGCTGGCACCTGACACGAAATCTAAAACAGTAGTACACCCTTCTATCCCATAGAAATACCGATGCCTGGGTCCACCTTGAGTCCACCGCCAGGCCGTATTTGTTGCCATTGTAGCCAGGATCCTGTCCGGCTCACCTGGGGTGAGTTGTCCACACTGCCTTCCCACCCGTATCTCTCTTCTTCTTATTTAGCAACCAAACATGTAAACACCTGCCTCTCTTTATTCTATTCACTATTTATATGTAAATATTTCACTGTATGTTGACAGCCTCTATCTACTACATTTGTGAATATATATGAAAGATTTAATTCTGATAAAACAAAAAAGAGTAGACAGTATATTGAGTCACAATGTATTTGTTTGTAAAAATGTGTCTTTGTACAGGCGTTTGAGATACGGTTGCTATAAATTAGAATTAGGACACACAGTGCGCTGAAAAGTAACCGCCTTTAACCCGACAGAACCCTTCTTTGCTTACTTATGTATACCCAGGTTCTGAGGGACACAGGGTCACCCCATTTTAGTTAAACCAATACCATGCATACGCGAGCCCTATTGACCATACCAATGCTTTTATTTTTCCAAGAACCAAATGTGCTGACAGATTTACATCTCACTTCCTTGACCTTTGCCACTATGTAAACAGATGGCAAAGTTTATTTGCTTTTATTGCAGCCTGTGTCTTGAAAATCACAAAGATCAGGCTTCTCAGCTAATTTCGCTGTAATTTTGCAAATCACAAAATCGCTAAAGCTGGATGGTCTGATTGCTGTATTTGGCTGAAGGACAAAATCATGAGGTAATTTCAAAGTTCAAAGTTTAAATACTTTATTCGACAGCATTGTCATAAAAGCATGTTTCCCTAGACTAAACAGAATAAATACTACGCTAGAATTTTAAGAACAAGATAAAATACATATTGTGAGAAGTTGGCCTGATATGTAGTGTTTCCAATTCTGGAACCACTGGGTATCAGTCCAAACAAACCCCAAAGATGTCAGGTTGTAAGTCAACCTTGTAGACAAGCTATCCTAGTGGTAGCATGGACTAAGCAGCCTTAAAGGCTTAACTTAAGAGGTCGTGTTAAGCGAGCTGTTTTACCACATACAATCCTGTAATCAAATGAAAGGACACCACACAAGTATATATTATAAAAATATATGTATTTATTACTAAATTACTCCCCAGTACTCTTTATGAGGAAAGGGGCACAAGCGTTAAATCAAAAGCACTGTTACACATATAAAGTTGCACGTTTATGGATGAGGGCGGGTGGCCACTCAGACCATATATCAAAAAAGTGGTATAAGTAACACTTTACGAACAATGGTTAGGCCTAGGGCCTAGAGATTCGCTGGGAGCAGTCAGGACAAGCAATGAAGAAGTCGGGAGTAGCCCACAGGAGACGGGTGCAGCACGGAAAGTGCAGCGCGCACCAATGCACTGTCAATGGTGCGTAAAAGTCAATTAAAGTGAATAAAAAGATACTTCCGCTGAACCTAGGAACACAAAACTTTAGACACAGACCCTAGAGGTGTGTACCAGTGTAAAGACACCGGCGTTGCAAAGTTACCTCACCCACAGGCCGTGGGTGCACAGGGTCGAAGTGGCGTCGGGTTCTGTCACGCAGGTTCTGGGTGCTTGGAGCTGTTGCAGCTGCAGGCGCTGTGAAGCAGAAGTGTCCGGTGCGATCCAAGGGTGGATCGATGTAGAAAAGTACCTGAAAGCAGAGGGGACAGAGTCTGGGTCACTCAGCAGTGACCAGGGTGGAACCAGGACGGAACCAGGCAATGTCGGGCGCAATCAGGCGGTTGTCGATAGGCTTCTCTCCGCTGTCACGTGGGCTCTGGGGCATCTGCGACGTCCAGGAGCAGGTCACGATCTGTCCCACGTAGGCTCTCGCCGTCAGCACCGTCGGCTTGAAGATTGTAGCAAACAGCACTTGGCAAAAGCAATCCACGCGGAACCGGGAGATTGCTTATCACTCGAACCAGGAGGGTCAGAGTGGGTGCTCCTTTTCACAGGAGCTGGTGCAGATCTGGAGCAACCAGAAAAGCAAGTCGGATTTCAAAGTTCGTCGGCACAGGGGCCACAAGCCAGCTGGCAAGTGACCGGGCCAACGTGTCGAGCGCACACAAGCAGAAGGGCCCCACGCAGCACTCAGCGAGTGTGGAGGGGTGAGCTTTGGTGCAAGTGGAGCTCGGGGCTGGGGCTTCTCAAACCCCGGTGTACAGCTTCGAGGGTCACTCGTGGGCCGCACGGTCAGCGTCTCGTGGCCTTTTCAAGATGGCGTGCCCCACGCTTCCGGTCGCCTCCACGGGTCTCAGCTCTGCAGGGACTGTGGATCGGGCAGGTAGAAGGCAGGCAAGCTTGATCTCGTCGATCTCTGTCGCTCGAGTTCCGGCGGGAACTGCAACAAAGCAAGGGTCGAGGGCTGGATGGTGCCTGTTTGCACAGGGTGGTCACTCCTTGACCACAAGGGAGATTCTTCAGTCTTCTCACGTCGTGTAGAAAGTCGAAGGGTCCAGATTTCGTTTCTTATGTTTCTTCAGGATGATCTGAGGTCCGTTGGGACTGCTCCCCCTCTTATTCGAATCTAGGGGGTTGGACATCCTGCTAGGTCCCCTCCTATGGGTGGGACCCAGGAAGGGGGTGGTTACACCCCTCTCCTTTGATCCTGGCCGCGCTGGGACAGGGGCTGGGAGGCCCCAGAACCGGTTTGGCCGGATCCTGCAAGGGGCAGCCTTGTGCTCCCCAGGCAGTGTCTGGTTTCATTGAAACCTCCCTACTCCAATCCACTATCTCCTGTCTGGGGTGGTTTGACACCGCCCTGTGACAGGAAATTCTTTGTCCAGGCCTCCTCTGCCGGGTTTCGGTCAGCAGCAGGAGGTCAGACCCGTGTCTGTGGCAGGGGCATCCATTTTGTGGATCTGAGGCTCATTTTAAATCAACCGCGTTTCAGTAAAGTAACATGTCTTCTCCCTCTAGAAGGGTGGAATGCTATCCCCGTCGCCAGAACTGGCGAGGGGATAGTATTCCAATTCGTATGACACCTTACACGACATGTTTTGATAAAGCCAAACCAAAGTTGCTATATAACCGCGAGGATTATAATGCGCTTAAGAGTATATGGTATGGCATTATCCCGGATCAGCTTAGGGAGTTGTTCCCGACAGCTGCAGACAGGCTCAGCTCATGCCAGAGCACCATCTCACATAAAACCACGCACTCTGCCTCCAGGATTGATGAGGCCTTCCATAGGAGTGGCTTACAGGCTATATATGTGTCCAGATATAGGTTTAGATATAGGTATACTATATCTAAGCAAGGGGTGATTACACCCACTTGCCCCCGCTGAGTGTTCAGCCAGTTGTGTCAATTTAAGAACCAGCCAGGGGTGGCAAAAGCTATGCTTCAGCCCCTGGTAGGCCTTGGTGGCACCTATGCCCTGGGCACCTATAGTGCATGGTACAGGGGCTGACAAGGAGTCCATTTCCAATTGTGGTATGTACCTATAGCACATGTATTATGAATTTAGAGAGAGAACAGCAGGCTGGGGGTCTGATTAGCAGGCCCACAGCCTCAGTAAGTCGAAAACCAGTGAAGCAAAAAGCAAAAATTGGGGTGACCATAGGATAGCAGACCCTACTCTCCTACATAACCCCCCCCCAAACGCAGGGACATTAAACTTAACCTTGACCAGATAAGTCTTCATGTTCTAAGTGGAAGTACCTGGAGAGACCATCTGCATTACCATGGTCAGTCCCTGGGCGGTGCTCCACTGTAAAGTCCATCCCCTGTAGGGAAATGGACCACCTGAGCAGTTTGGGATTTTCACCCTTCATCTGATTTAGCCACAAGAGGGGCTTATGGTCTGTCTGAATTAGGAAGTGAGTACCAAACAAGTATGGCCTCAGCTTCTTCAGGGCCCAAACCACAGCAAAGGCCTCCCTCTCAATAGCTGACCAACGTTTCTCCCTGGGGGTCAGCCTTCTGCTAATAAAAGCAATGGGCTGGTCTTGACCATCTTGATTAAGTTGTGAAAGCACAGCTCCCACCCCCAACTCAGAAGCATCTGTCTGTACAATGAACTGTTTGGAGTAGTCAGGACTCTTCAGGATAGGTGCAGAGCACATGGCCTTCTTCAGGTCATCAAATGCCTTTTGACAGCTAACTGTCCACTGAACCTTTTTGGGCATCTTCTTGGATGTCAAGTCATTCAATGGTGTCACAATGGACCCATAGTTCTTTACAAATTTTCTGTAATACCCAGTCAGGCCCAAGAAGGCTCTGACTTGTGTCTGGGTAGTTGGAGGAGTCCAGTCCTGTATGGTCTGGATCTTGCTCTCCAGTGGTTGAACTTGACCCCCACCTACTAGGTGGCCCAAGTACACAACCTTGCTCTGCCCTATCTGGCACTTAGTAGCCTTGATAGTCAGGCCTGCCTTTTGCAGGGCCTCCAGAACCTTCTTCAGGTGGATCAGGTGATCCTCCCAGGTGGAGCTAAAGACAGCAATATCATCTAGATATGCTGCGCAAAAGTCATCCAACCCAGCAAGGACTTGGTTCACCAACCTTTGGAAAGTGGCAGGTGCATTCTTCAAACCAAAGGGCATTACCACAAACTGATAATGTCCACTAGGGGTAGAGAATGCTGTTTTGGCTTTTGACTCTTCAGCTAGTCTGATTTGCCAGTAGCCAGCTGTCAAATCAAATGTGCTCAGAAACTTGGCAGAAGCCAATTTATCAATGAGCTCATCTGCTCTTGGAATGGGATGAGCATCTGTCCTAGTGACAGCATTGAGACCTCTGTAGTCCACACAAAACCTCATTTCTCTCTTCCCATCTTTGGTATGAGGTTTTGGCACTAGGACCACTGGGCTAGCCCATGGGCTCTCTGATGGCTCAATCACTCCAAGCTCCAACATCTTTTGCACCTCAGCCTTTATACAATCCCTGACATGGTCAGGTTGCCTGTAGATCTTATTCTTCACAGGCAGATTGTCACCAGTATCCACCTCATGGGTGCACCAGTTAGTCTGACTGGGTGTGAGTGAAAACAATTGTCTGTGGGCCTGCAACACTTGTCTGCAGTCCACCTGTTGCTGCTCAGTGAGGCTGCCTGCCAAGGCTACTCCATCAACTGAACCATCATCAGGGTTCTGGGAAAGCAGGTCTGGGAGAGGGTCACTCTCTTCCTCCTGTTCCCCATCTGTGGCCATGAGGAGACTCATGTCCTCCCTGTCAACAAATGCTTTCAAACGATTGACATGGAGCACCCTGTGGGGGCTCCTAGGGGTGCCAAAGTCAACCAGGTAGGTGACTTCTCCCTTCTTTTCAATGATAGGGTAGGGTCCAGTCCATTGGTCCTGGAGAGCTGCTGGCCCCACTGGGTCCAACACCCACACCTTCTGCCCTGGCTGGTACTCAACCAGAACAGCCTTTTGGTCATGCCAGGCTTTCTGTAATTCCTGACTGGCCTCAAGGTTTTTGGATGCTCTCTCCATGTATTCAGCCATCCTGGAGCGGAGACCAAGTACATAGTCCACAATGTCTAGTTTAGGCTTTTTGAGAGGTAACTCCCATCCTTCCTTCACCAAACTCAATGGACCCCTTACAGGGTGGCCAAACAAAAGTTCAAAAGGGCTGTAGCCAACCCCCTTCTGTGGGACCTCTCTGTAAGCAAAGAGCAAGCAGGGTAAAAGGATGTCCCATTTCCGCCTAAGCTTCTCTGGTAACCCTTTTATCATTCCCTTTAGGGTCTTGTTGAACCTTTCCACAAGCCCATTGCACTGTGGATGGTAGGGTGTGGTAAACTTATAGTTTACTCCACACTCTTTCCACATTGCTTTTAAGTATCCAGACATAAAGTTGGTACCTCTGTCTGAAAGAACCTCCTTTGGAAAGCCCACTCTTGAGAAAACTGCAATGAGGGCTTTTGCCACCACAGGAGCTGTGGTGGTCCTCAGGGGAATTGCTTCTGGGTACCTGGTGGCATGATCCACTACCACCAGTATAAATCTGTGCCCAGATGCTGTTTGAGGATCCATGGGACCCACAATGTCTATTCCAACTCTTTCAAAGGGTACCCCCACCACAGGTAGTGGTATCAGGGGGGCCTTTGTTGTGCCACCTGACTTACCACTGGCTTGGCAAGTGACACAGGAGCGACAAAACTCCTTGACATTTTCTGACATGTGAGGCCAGTGAAAGTGTGGAACAAGCCTGTCCCAAGTCTTATTCTGGCCTAAGTGTCCTGCAAGGGGAATATCATGGGCCAAGGTAAGAAGGAAGCCCCTAAACTTCAAAGGTATAACCAACCTCCTGGTTGTGCCAGGCTTGGGGTCTCTAGCCTCTGAATAAAGGAGTCCTTCATCCCAATACACTTTGTGGGTACCTTGAGCATTCCCTGCAGCCTCAGCAGCAGCTTGCTGTCTGAGGGGTTCAAGTGAAGGGCAATCTAATTGGGCCTGCCCCAGGTCTGCCCTTGAGGGTCCCCCTGTCCCCAGAAACTCAACCTGATCAGGTTCAAGCTCCTCTGAGACAGTCTCCTCTTGGACTGCAGAATCAGTTTCCTGTGAAACCTGATCCTCAACCTGGGGCAAGTGGGAAGGCACAGCCTTAACCCTCTTGCTCCTTCTCTTGGGTTGTGGTTGGTCTATTGTTTCAAGATCCACCACTGGTTCAGGAAGGCACTTCTTAGCCTGAGACCTTGTCACTGCAAGGACATGAGCTGAAATCCCTAGCATTTCTGCATGAGTCCTGTACTCCACTTCTGACCAAACTGAGCTTTCAAGATCATTGCCTAACAGACAGTCTACTGGGAGGTCTGCACTCACAACAACTTTCTTTAGGCCATCTACCCCTCCCCAGGAGAAGTTCACAACAGCCACACTATGGGAAGTAGTGGAGTTGCTTGCATTGGTCACTAGGTAACTTTCACCTAGTACAATTTGTCCAGGGTCCACAAAGCCAGGTGCCACCATTGTGACACTGGCACAAGTGTCCCTGTAGGCCTGAGCCAGTTTCTCATTAATTAAGGGAGTCTGCCTATATTTGCCCAGGTTACTGGGGCTTACTGCAGTGGGCAATGATATGTCCACATCATATAGGAGAACTGCCTGTGTGGGGATTCTGACTAGGCCAGATTCCACCTCAGTACCCAGGGTCAACCCTACTAAACCCTTTGGCTGTGTACCACCACTGCTGACTGTACTAGGGGGTGCAGTTGCTTTAGGAGCTGCAGTGGTGGGGACTGGATTTTTCTTAGTGCACTCACTGCCCCAGTGTGAAACTGATTTGCAGGTATTACACCAAGGTTTCTTTGGGCCATCATTCTTCTTTTTCTTGTTTCCATTTTGGGAACCCCCCTCCTTATTGCTAGTTTTGGGGCCTGAAGACTTCTGGTCCTTTTCTTTATCTTTCTGATTCCCACCCTTCTGGTCTGTTTTCTTCTGGTCACCTTGGTTCTGGTTTTTCTGCTTAATCCTTGTTCTGACCCATTTGTCTGCCTTCTTTCCCAATTCTTGGGGAGAGGTCAAATCAGAGTCAACAAGGTATTGATGCAACAGCTGGTTCTGACAGTTATTAAGGATCTGTTCTCTCATCATAAGATTGTACAATCCTGTATAGTCTGAAACTTTACTTCCCTGCAGCCAACCTTCCAGAGCCTTAGTGGCACAATCTACAAAATCAGTCCAGTCCTGAGTCTGTGCTTTTTGGGTGTCTCTGAACAACAACCTGTATTGCTCAGTGGTTAGGCCAAACCCTTCAATAAGAGCACTCTTCAGAACAGAGTAGTTTTTGGCATCCTCAGGTCTAACAGTGAGGAGCCTGTCCCTCCCTTTCTCAGAAAAGGAGTACCATAAAATTGCTGCCCACTGATCCTCAGGGACCTGCTGTACCATGCAGGCCCTCTCAAGAGCAGTCATCCATTTGTGGATATCATCCCCTTCCTTGTAGGGGGGCACAATTTTTGTCAGGTTTCTATTGTCATAGGCCCTGTCTTTTTCTTTAGGAACTTTGCTGCCACCAGTGGCATCTAAGCCACTTATTTTCTGTTCCCTAGCCAAGGTAAGTTTAGCTTGAGCTAAGGTCAGTTTAGCTTGAGCCAGAGCTACCTCCTCCCTCTCTATCTGGAGTTGGACAGCCCTCATCCTGGCCCTATGCTCTTTTCTCTGGGAGGAAGTCATTCCTCTTTGAGATTCTCTTGAGGCACTAGAAAGGTGAGAGTCCCTTGACAGAGATCTCTCCCTTCTATTACCTGGGAGAATTTGGTTATGAGATCTGGAGTGGTGCTGGCCCCCTCCATTCCCATGTAGGTCCAAGTTGGCCTGGTTAAGCCTGGCAACCTGTACCTGGTTTCCCCCCTGATCCTGATCTTCAGGCTCATCTATATCAGAGCCTTCTTCTGGGTCTTCCTCTTCCTCCTCTATTCCTTCTTGAAGATCCTCATTCTCAGGGGAGTTTATCCCTTCCTCTGTTTCTAAGGGAGTCTGACTCACCTTGTCTAGGTCATCCTTTTCTAGGAGAGCTACTAGGGAAGGAATGGTAGGGCCTCTGCCCTTTTTTAGCCCCCTGGCTGTGCACAAGGCACTCAGGTCTTTGTGGCTAAGGTTGTCATATCTGGATGTTGTCCATATAGGATCAACTATTACAGGAGCAGAGCCTGAGGCTCTATCTGTATCAGACATGACTGCTAGTGAGGTGTAAGTGGTGCACTTACCTACACTAAGTGGTTTCCTACTGTACCTTGCTAGTGAGTTGTAGTCAGGGTGTGCTAATCCCTTTAATCTACAACTACTAAGTTCAGTAGAACTTAATATGCTAAGCTTTTGATTTATATGTACCTATAGGTACTTGATGTGATCTTTCAATTTGATAAAGATTGCAATGGTAAAACAAACAGCAAGCTCAAATCCGCACCGCTGCACACCAATGTGAGAAGTTGGCCTGATATGTAGTGTTTCCAATTCTGGAACCACTGGGTATCAGTCCAAACAAACCCCAAAGATGTCAGGTTGTAAGTCAACCTTGTAGACAAGCTATCCTAGTGGTAGCATGGACTAAGCAGCCTTAAAGGCTTAACTTAAGAGGTCGTGTTAAGCGAGCTGTTTTACCACATACAATCCTGTAATCAAATGAAAGGACACCACACAAGTATATATTATAAAAATATATGTATTTATTACTAAATTACTCCCCAGTACTCTTTATGAGGAAAGGGGCACAAGCGTTAAATCAAAAGCACTGTTACACATATAAAGTTGCACGTTTATGGATGAGGGCGGGTGGCCACTCAGACCATATATCAAAAAAGTGGTATAAGTAACACTTTACGAACAATGGTTAGGCCTAGGGCCTAGAGATTCGCTGGGAGCAGTCAGGACAAGCAATGAAGAAGTCGGGAGTAGCCCACAGGAGACGGGTGCAGCACGGAAAGTGCAGCGCGCACCAATGCACTGTCAATGGTGCGTAAAAGTCAATTAAAGTGAATAAAAAGATACTTCCGCTGAACCTAGGAACACAAAACTTTAGACACAGACAATAGAGGTGTGTACCAGTGTAAAGACACCGGCGTTGCAAAGTTACCTCACCCACAGGCCGTGGGTGCACAGGGTCGAAGTGGCGTCGGGTTCTGTCACGCAGGTTCTGGGTGCTTGGAGCTGTTGCAGCTGCAGGCGCTGTGAAGCAGAAGTGTCCGGTGCGATCCAAGGGTGGATCGATGTAGAAAAGTACCTGAAAGCAGAGGGGACAGAGTCTGGGTCACTCAGCAGTGACCAGGGTGGAACCAGGACGGAACCAGGCAATGTCGGGCGCAATCAGGCGGTTGTCGATAGGCTTCTCTCCGCTGTCACGTGGGCTCTGGGGCATCTGCGACGTCCAGGAGCAGGTCACGATCTGTCCCACGTAGGCTCTCGCCGTCAGCACCGTCGGCTTGAAGATTGTAGCAAACAGCACTTGGCAAAAGCAATCCACGCGGAACCGGGAGATTGCTTATCACTCGAACCAGGAGGGTCAGAGTGGGTGCTCCTTTTCACAGGAGCTGGTGCAGATCTGGAGCAACCAGAAAAGCAAGTCGGATTTCAAAGTTCGTCGGCACAGGGGCCACAAGCCAGCTGGCAAGTGACCGGGCCAACGCGTCGAGCGCACACAAGCAGAAGGGCCCCACGCAGCACTCAGCGAGTGTGGAGGGGTGAGCTTTGGTGCAAGTGGAGCTCGGGGCTGGGGCTTCTCAAACCCCGGTGTACAGCTTCGAGGGTCACTCGTGGGCCGCACGGTCAGCGTCTCGTGGCCTTTTCAAGATGGCGTGCCCCACGCTTCCGGTCGCCTCCACGGGTCTCAGCTCTGCAGGGACTGTGGATCGGGCAGGTAGAAGGCAGGCAAGCTTGATCTCGTCGATCTCTGTCGCTCGAGTTCCGGCGGGAACTGCAACAAAGCAAGGGTCGAGGGCTGGATGGTGCCTGTTTGCACAGGGTGGTCACTCCTTGACCACAAGGGAGATTCTTCAGTCTTCTCACGTCGTGTAGAAAGTCGAAGGGTCCAGATTTCGTTTCTTATGTTTCTTCAGGATGATCTGAGGTCCGTTGGGACTGCTCCCCCTCTTATTCGAATCTAGGGGGTTGGACATCCTGCTAGGTCCCCTCCTATGGGTGGGACCCAGGAAGGGGGTGGTTACACCCCTCTCCTTTGATCCTGGCCGCGCTGGGACAGGGGCTGGGAGGCCCCAGAACCGGTTTGGCCGGATCCTGCAAGGGGCAGCCTTGTGCTCCCCAGGCAGTGTCTGGTTTCATTGAAACCTCCCTACTCCAATCCACTATCTCCTGTCTGGGGTGGTTTGACACCGCCCTGTGACAGGAAATTCTTTGTCCAGGCCTCCTCTGCCGGGTTTCGGTCAGCAGCAGGAGGTCAGACCCGTGTCTGTGGCAGGGGCATCCATTTTGTGGATCTGAGGCTCATTTTAAATCAACCGCGTTTCAGTAAAGTAACATGTCTTCTCCCTCTAGAAGGGTGGAATGCTATCCCCGTCGCCAGAACTGGCGAGGGGATAGTATTCCAATTCGTATGACACCTTACACGACATGTTTTGATAAAGCCAAACCAAAGTTGCTATATAACCGCGAGGATTATAATGCGCTTAAGAGTATATGGTATGGCATTATCCCGGATCAGCTTAGGGAGTTGTTCCCGACAGCTGCAGACAGGCTCAGCTCATGCCAGAGCACCATCTCACATAAAACCACGCACTCTGCCTCCAGGATTGATGAGGCCTTCCATAGGAGTGGCTTACAGGCTATATATGTGTCCAGATATAGGTTTAGATATAGGTATACTATATCTAAGCAAGGGGTGATTACACCCACTTGCCCCCGCTGAGTGTTCAGCCAGTTGTGTCAATTTAAGAACCAGCCAGGGGTGGCAAAAGCTATGCTTCAGCCCCTGGTAGGCCTTGGTGGCACCTATGCCCTGGGCACCTATAGTGCATGGTACAGGGGCTGACAAGGAGTCCATTTCCAATTGTGGTATGTACCTATAGCACATGTATTATGAATTTAGAGAGAGAACAGCAGGCTGGGGGTCTGATTAGCAGGCCCACAGCCTCAGTAAGTCGAAAACCAGTGAAGCAAAA
This sequence comes from Lissotriton vulgaris, assembly GCF_964263255.1. Classification (NCBI taxonomy): domain Eukaryota; kingdom Metazoa; phylum Chordata; class Amphibia; order Caudata; family Salamandridae; genus Lissotriton; species Lissotriton vulgaris. Next base: position 1,325,086,839 of record NC_141693.1, on the reverse strand, counting down.
AGCAAAAATTGGGGTGACCATAGGATAGCAGACCCTACTCTCCTACACATATTAAATACCATCATTTTATACAGTGCTGGCGAATATTTCAATTTATACAATTCATGCATTGTAAAATCCAAGCCACAGCACAAGGCCTTGGCGGGTTAAATTTGTCATTAGAATTACATTTCCCATAATTAATTACAGTTTTAAAGTGCACGTGCATATTATCCAGGCCCACCCCATGTATTTGGATACAGCGATTGCAAGATTGGGGGCACAGTTTGATCTTAATATCCTTAGTGCCTCTAGATATTTCCTTGTCCCCAAATTCCTACAAACCGGTATTAGCCATCTACTTCTTGGGGCAGCATATAATGGGCAAACAAACAGAAAATGTGGGATGTCCTCTACATGTACTTTACAATAAGAGCAAGTATTTACATTGTCAGGGGACCAATTGGCAGTGAAGGCATTAAGGGGTATAGAGCCAATTCTAAACTAGAAATACAGCTTCCTGTCTAGGGGTTTAGGAATCAAATCCCAGTACTGTTCGCATTTAGGAGTAATTTTTAAATCCAGGAACTGGGTTGTCAACATGGATGGTTGGTTGGAAATCAGACCAGTATTATGTATCATGTCCCAATACATTTTTTTCAATGATGCCTTAGATGGAAAGGCATGTGGGTCTACTGCAGTCCACAAATGATCTAGGTGCAATTTTTGGAGCAAGTTCCTAACTTCTTTAAGCCAAGGTATTTTATGAAACCGATCAGAGCTAACAACGTCCGTGAGGGCAGCTGCGTAATGTCCCAGTTCAGGAGTAGTTTTTATACGCCTCCAGTATAGGAGGGGACGCAATCTGGCCATGTCCTCGATCTTTTTCCTCCCAAGATCATATTGGAGCGGGATCGATGGGGTACTCTGGGGGACACCAGTCATTCGACGAAGAAATTTGTTTTCTGCAACGACTAGTGTATTCAAATTGGTGAAGCCCCATAGCTCTGATCCGTAGAGGCAAGCGCCCAACACTTTCATACTGTAAATCTCCATTATTGGCTGAATGGGTTTTGTAAATGAAGATTTATGTTTTTGTGCTATTGCCCCTGCCAATTGATTACTACACTACACTACACTACACTACACTACAGCCCCTCGTGGCGGGATGCCTGGCTTTCACCTTGTGGACACCCTGCCGTGGTTTCTCACAGGGGAATACCAGGACGGGTTCCCTAAGCAAGCGCCGGGACGCTTACGGGCAGCTGTGCGCTTTACAAGTCCAGCACATTTACACACATTTACATTGAACTTTAGCACCACAGAGTCCATATGGGATTTCCAGTTCATGTTGGCCTGTAAGGAAATACCTAGATAGGTGAAAGCATTCACTTCCTCCAATAAGGATCCATTAAAATGCATTTTCCCCTTGAATTTCTTGGCAGGATTCAGGTTCATAAACTTAGTCTTTGTTGTATTTAGTTCCAAACCCAGAATCCGACAGAAGTCACCAAAAGCGTTAATTGTCTTTTGTAGGCCACTAGGGGTCCGCGAGACCAGCAAGGTGTCATCAGCAAACATTAATACTGGAACCCGCTCCCCATCTAATATCGGGGCATCTGTCGGAAATTGCTTTAAAAAGTCAACTATGCCATTGATGTAGAGGGAGAATAGGGTGGGGGCCAGGACACAGCCCTGCCTTACCCCTCGTTCCACAGGGAAGGATTCAGTGACATCTCCCTGGGCACCCCACCTAATCCGGGCATAGTTGTTTTCATGCATCCTCACGAGCAGAGTCAGCAATTCGGGGCTTATTCCGAGATCCCGCAAAACAATCCAAAGTTTTTGTCCGGGTACTAAGTCAAACGCTGACTTCAGGTTAACGAAAACAGCATATAATGGGCCATTTGTCAGAGTTACATTTTTTCAGAACATAGTTAAGAAGTGGAATACCTGGTCAACAGAGCTAGTTAAAGGGCAGAAACCAGCTTGGTACGGGGAAAGGATATCCTTATCATCTATCCAGGCTTGTATTTTGTTTTGTATCATCCTGCCCATCAGTTTTTGTGCAGAGTTGATAAGGCTGATGGGCCTGTAGTTACTTGGTAAAGCCTTATCCCCTTTTTTGAAAACTGGTATTATCTCCGCACCCTTCCATGTTGCTGGGATCATTGCTCCTTGTGCGATGGCGTTACCAAGCCATACAAAATATTTACACCAGTTGGCCCTGTCAGATAAAAACACATCCGCCGGTATTCCTTCAATTCCTGGCGCCCTTCCTCTGGTTACTCCGTCCATTGCCTCGTTTGCGTCTTTCAATGAGAATATTCCATGAGTATAGAATACCCTTTCTGGAGGGGTTTCAATTGGAGGAGGCAAATTGTCTGCGTATTGTGGTTTAAAAAAGTCCACCCATGCCTCCTTTGCTACATGATTTTTCGGGCAGTCTGCTATTCCCCCACTACCCCACTTTAAGATGGCCCAAAACTCTTTCTGTTTTTTAGCTGCACATGCTTTCTTCAGATCTAACCATATGTTCTCATCCCACAGTCTTTTTGCCCTAATTTGTACTTTCCTGTAATCATCCCTGGCCTTTAGTACTCCTATTTTAGTCCTCCTGGCTATACTGAGTTTCTGTCGCGCTTTTCTGCAGGAGTGGTCATACCACCCTCTTTTTATCGGTGGTCTAGGACCCTTCCTCTGCTGTTTTTTTTTGAAAAATAACTTCTGTAAATTAGCAAAAAACGTTGGCTGTGACTCTTCAATCAATTGATTAAAATTTAGTTCATTGGTATGAAACTGTAGTCTGGTAACCTCTTCGGTAACTATCACCCCTAGGGCCTGCATATCCCCGGGTTTATCTACCAAAGTTGCCCCTTTAATGTGGCAGAGATTATTGGTTGAAACAACATCTAGTGTCGTAACACCCCTTTTCTGGTTAGTTGAATCTTCACCTTGTTCCAGATTAAAGAGCAGGCACAACGGGTTGTGATCACTCTCCAATCTCGATGTCACTTGCATATCTACCACTTTATGCCAGTCTCTAACATCTATTAGGATGTAATCTATCCTGCTACTTGACCTCAAATTGTCAAAGGTAGCTTGCCCTGTGGGTCAGAAGGGGTGCGACCATTTACTGCCCTCAATCCCCTGGCCAGGCATAGGCTCTTAACCTGTATTGCCACTTCTGTCCACTTTTTTACCATCGGCAGATCTAATTGGGAAATTCCCCATTTGGTATTTTCCTCTAGTGCCAGTTCGTTATCCTCAAATCCTAGTGGTTCGAATGTTGTGTTCAGGTCTCCCCCCACTAGGATAGTGTACTGTGTGGGTAGAGTCTCTAAGTCATTATCTAATGCACCTATCACATCAGAGGCTATGCCCCCTTGAGTTCCCCTGGCATAGATATTATATAAGGCCAAGTTATGGCCATCAGCCCAGGTGAACACTAGTGGGAGTAGGTCACAATTGCTGATGGGTCTCTGCTTGATGGTACATTGTAAGGATTGTCGTACCCAAATAGTTAGACCCCTGAGGGCCGCCCTTTGGTATTCTTTTTCGCAGGTACATAGAAGTTTAAGAAGCCCTGCCGAAAAACTGGTGCCACTGCCCAAGTTTCCTGCAGTATAATAGCATCATGGCAGTCGATAAACTCACACCATTCGGGGGTTTCTAATTTATGGTGAATTCCTGCTAAATTCCAAGAAATTAATTTGATGCTACCTTTCATCTGGGTAGTCCACTCTTGTGAAGGTATACCCTGATTAGGGGGGGACAAGGGGGATGAAGGACTACTTTCCTCATTTCATACAATAGTGTGGGTATTTAGTGGGGTGTGCTCTACTATACTGGGAGTATATTCCCTGGGGTTGGATGTCTTACTCTCACTACAATTTGTTTCTAGGTGCTTTATAATACCATCATTTCCGCTGTCATGAAACTCTACAACCTTAACCTTTCCTGTGCTCATCCATTCTTCCAGTCAATCACATTCACTTAGACCAGAAAGGGCCGAGAACCTATTTTCCATCGGGATTCCCCAGTTATTTCTATTATCAAGGGTTTTGGCTTTTTTTAGTACAGGGTTCCATTTAGTTTTCAACATTGTTGGATTTAGAGTATTACCTTTTTTTGTATAAAAGAAATCCAAAGTTAGTGGCACTATTTCAGTTGATCTGCGCTGGGGGGGTGTATATTAGCTAGAATATTTGGCAGAACTTCTGGATCAGAAAGATGTAGCACCACACAATCCCCCTTGAATTTTTTGGTACCACCCCCGATCCATTCAACTCTTCTAGCTTTAACTACTTCTTGTGCCAACTGATCCCTGCCTCCCGGGGTAAAAGCCATATTCCTTGATAACCAATGGAGTGATTTATTTATCAAGGAAGGAATGTTCTCTACTTGCCCTAGTTCCAGCTGGGGGACGTTTGCTAAGACCAATTGTTGGACAGGCCGCGTGGCCGGACCGATCCCTCCCCGCATGGCGGGGCCCGGACCCCTGCTCCTCGTGTGTCCTAGACGAGAACCCACCGGGGCAACCCACGGCCCGTCACCAAGGGAACCCCAGCTCCTGAACCCCCAGGTATCGGCTGGCCCGGGCCCCTTCCAGAACCACTGTCCCCGGCCCAGCCGCCATCTTGGACCCTGCACGAGCAGGCCGCGTGGCCTCGGATCGACCTCAACCCCGGGCCTGGCCAGGCCCCGACATCGAGGCACCACCATCCACCTAGGGTATGAAGAGACCACTTGGCAGGTCAATGGGAGAAGGAGTGTCGATGGCTCTCCTCTGCCAGGTGTTGATCGCCCCCAGCCTCCCCGGGCGCTGGCTCCACTCCCCTGCTGGGTGTCTGGACTCCCTCATCCCGGACCTCCCGACCTCCAAGTGCGAGGGTCCGGACATCAAAGGGCGCCAGACCTATAACTGGGGCAGCTCCAGAGCAGGAAGGGAGTTGTATCCTGGAGTCGAGAGACACCGAGACAAACTCATCCTTGGAGGCCTGCTGGCGCTGCCGCGGCTCCTTCTTGTGAAACCATCTTCGAAGCCTGCTGGCGCTGCCGCGGCCCTCTTCATCGTGAAACCATCCCCGAAGCCTGCTGGCGCTGCCGCGTCCCTCTTCATCGTGAAACCATCTTCGACGCCTGCTGGCGCTGCCGCGGCCCTCTTCATCGTGAAACCATCTTCGAAGCCTGCTGGCGCTGCCGCGGCCCTCTTCATCGTGAAACCATCTTCGAAGCCTGCTGGCGCTGCCGCGGCTCTTCATCGTGTACCATCGTCGAAGCCTGCTGGCGCTGCCGCGGCCCATCCTTGCGAACCCTCCAGCTCAAGGATTGTGAGCTCCATCACCTACTGCCTCCGTACCGGACCGGTACTAAGACTGTCCCGCTACCCCTTTTTCCCCAAAGAGACTAGAATTGGCAGGATCCTCGTATCCTGGTCCCGCTGTATCGTTATCACCTTGCCTCAAGATTTCTATATAAAGTGTGCAGAACTCATCTTTGTGTGGTGTCCATCTGTGGGGGGGAAGTTACTTGTCTGTACGATCAGCGGAGGGGACCCTCACCGGAGGCCTCTCCCCCTGTACTCGGCCGACCCTTCGGGTCGCCGTCTAACATTGGTGGCCAGCGGCGCGATCCGAGCCGACGCATAATCGTACAGAGAGTAACTCACCCCACGACACACAGCCACCATGACGACAAAGGAGAGTGGAACAGCAGAAAAATTCCTGATGGAGAAACTAGAAGAATACAGCCACAAGGAACTGAAACAATTTTGCATAGAACTAGGCATTGCTACCACAGGACTGAGCACGAAAGAACACGCCTTGGAGTCTTGGGCGGAGACGGAAATGCCCTTACCCCAAAACCAAAGCCTCGAGACCACCGAAACAAGCACCGCTCCTACAGAGGAAAGAAGACCGGGCGAGGAGGCCCGAGAACGGGAGAAGAGCCGGCTCCACGAATTGGAACTGGCTCGACTTCGCTTAGATGGAGAACTCAAATTGGCGGAACAAAAAATAACACTAGAACACTTACGGCTCCGAGAGGAGCAAGAAGAGAAAAAGAGTCAGAGGGAACTAGAAGAGAAAAGACTAGCCTACGAGCATGAGCGCAACTTGAAAGAACTAGAAATTCGGAGGCAGAACAAAGACCTCGGAGTCTCCGGGCACCAGACCCCTCCTGCTCCCACGGACCCCAAGGTCCACATCCCCAAGGATGTCGTCCGAGAATACTACCGGAACGATGATATCCAGCAATGGTTTAAAGCTTACGAAGTGGCCATGACCTCCCACCGGATTCCCCGGAGCGACTGGGGAGCCGGGTTATGGGGGAGGTTTGTCAACGAAGGGCGAGACGCCCTGCTGCAACTTCCTGACCATCAGATGACGTCCTACGACCACATGAAAGCCGCCCTCCTCACTCGATACGAGCTCACACCCGAGATGTACCGCCAGAGGTTCCGCGACTGCAAACGGATCCCGGGTACGACTTGGGTGGAGTACGTGAACTTCTTTAGCAGAGCCTTCGAGGGGTGGATTAAGGACAACCAGGTGACCACTTACGAGCAGCTATTCGACCTTATTGTATGGGAGCACCTCTCCAATAACTGCTTCGTCGAGCTCAGGCAGCACCTCCTGGACAGTAAACTGACTGAACCCCGAAAACTCGCCATCGAAGCAGACCGATGGGAGAGCACACGAGTTCCTCGAAGCTGGCCCAGCGAACAGAACAGAGCCTCCCAAGGGCCCCACCGCCCCCGGGGGGGAGGAGGAGGCCCGGGTCGGGCCGAGACACCGTCCCGGTGGCCACCACCAGCAACACCCTGCCCCCGGCCGGAAGAGGAAGCCCTCCAGCGCGACCAGGGTTCCGCGCCAACGTTACCTGCCACCGATGCCAACGACCCGGCCACTACGCCAATGATCCCAACTGCCCGAGAAACCAGAGTCCCATGACCCGCCAGGTCGCCGCCGCCGCCCTGGGAGAAGAACAGGCCCCAGACGACACCGAAGAGTACGGACCCGACCAGCCCGAGTGGGAACCCGCCGCCATGTCCCTGGTCTGTCTCGGGGAAAGAGACCTGGTCCCGCGGGCGCCCCTTCCAGCCAACACGCAGAAGTACAGCCAGTGGGTCACCATTAATGGACACCGGGCTGAGGCCCTCCGCGACACTGGGGCCAGTGTGACCGCAGTCCGCTGCCATCTGGTGACCCCGGACCAGATCTTACCAAATGTACTTTGCCCAGTACGGTCGGCCGACAACTCCGAAAACCTGTGTCGGATGGCCTGCGTCCCCTTCGAGTGGGGAGGGGTATCAGGAATGCTAAAAGTGACTGTCCGCAACGATGCCCCAGTAGACTGCCTCCTGGGGAACGACCTCGAAAGTTCCCCCTGGTCAGCCGTTGAGCGAAGGGAGCACCTGGGGATGCTGGGCCTCCCTGAATGGGTCTGCGTGACGACCCGGTCCATGGCCGCCCGCGCCATCTCCAGCCCCGAAGAACCAGAATGGCCAGTACCTCCTCCGCCGATCGCCGCAGAAGGAACAGCCCCGGAGCCCAGTTCCCCGGAGTCCAGCGAAGAAGGACTTGATCGGCTCCGGGACCTGCCGGAACTGGCCCAGTGGCGTCAAGAGGGTGGCCCAACTGAGGAACAATTCCGACAGGAGCAGAGAATGTGTCCCTCCCTCGAGGGACTCCGACAGCAAGCCCTCACCTAGAGCGCAGGGGACACCTCGGGGGCCCACTGGATTTATTGGGACAATGACCTGCTCTACAGTGAACAAAAGATTGCCGAGTTGGGGGCCAGCCGGGTGCTGGTGGTCCCCCTCCGCTTCAGAGACTTCCTCTTGAACTTAGCACACGATGTGCCTCTTGCCGGACACCTGGGGCAGGACAAAACCTACAGCCGCCTGGTGATCCACTTCTACTGGCCGAAGATGCGGAATGATGTAACAAACCACTGCCGGGCCTGCCCAACCTGCCAGGCCAGCAGGAAGAGCGGCCGAAAACTCAAAGCACCCCTGCAGCCTTATCCCATTGTCACCACCCCGTTTGAACGGGTGGGAATAGACATTGTGGGGCCCCTGGAGCCCCGGACAGCACAAGGACACAGTTTCATCCTGGTCCTGGTGGACCACGCCACCCGCTATCCAGAGGCCATCCCTCTTCGGACCGTGACGGCGCCCGTGGTGGGCCGAGCCCTGATGGGGATCTTCTCACGGGTGGGCTTCCCCCGGGAAGTCGTCAGTGACAGGGGCACGAACTTTATCTCCAAGTACATGAAGTCCCTATGGCAACAGTGCGGGGTCACCTATAAATTCACGACCCCCTATCACCCGCAAGGAAATGGGCTGGTAGAGCGGTTTAACCGCACCCTCAAGGGGATGATCATGGGCCTGGAGGAACCCCTACGTCGCCAATGGGACGTGCTGCTCCCGTGCCTCCTGTTCGCTTACAGGGAGGTCCCCCAGAAATCCTTGGGCTTCAGTCCGTTCGAACTACTGTATGGACACCCCGTCCGGGGCCCCCTCAGCCTGGTCAAAGAAGGGTGGGAGGTGGCCCCTCAGAAGTCTCCTCCGGATGTATACAAGTACCTCCTAACCCTCCGTAACCAGACCCGGCGATTTAGGGAACTTGCCAGGGCCAACCTAGAAGCCAGTCAAGAAGACATGAAGCGATGGCATGATCAGCATGCCTTCTCCATCGAGTTCGAGCCGGGACAACAGGTCTGGGTGATGTCCCCGGTTGAACCTTGCGCCCTACAGGACAAATGGATGGGGCCCTTCAAAGTAGTAGAGCGCAAGGGTCCAGTCACCTACCTGATCGACATGGAGTCACCCCGAAACCCCCTACGGGTCCTCCACGCCAATAGACTCAAACCCCACTTTGTACGCTCAGAACTTAGCCTCCTGATGGCTACCGACAGTGGGACCGAAGAAGACTCCGAGCCCCTCCCTGACCTACTGAAAACGCTCAAAAAGGACTGCTCCGTGGAAGGAGTCAGACTCTCCGATGCCTTGTCCCCCGAGCAACGCCAAGACTGTCGAGACCTTCTGCTCCAATTTGCCGACCTGTTTTCCCTCGTCCCCGGGGTCACCCCCTGATGCCTTCACGACGTAGATACCGGGGATAGCCCCCCTATCCGACACAGGGAGTACCGAGTACCGGATCGAGTACGCGCCTGCATCCAGACAGAAGTCTCCAAAATGCTGGCTCTGAGAGTAATCGAACCATCTGACAGCCACTGGCCAGCCCGGTCGTGCTGGTCCCCAAGGCTGCCGCCCCGGGCGTCGCCCCCGAGCTCAGGTTTTGCGTGGACTATCGGGGCCTGAACGCCGTTACCAGGACCGACGCTCATCCCATCCCCCGGGCAGATAAGCTGATTGACCGCATGGGGGCCGCCCGCTACCTGAGCATCTTCGACTTAACAGCGGGCTACTGGCAGATCGGCCTCACCCCAGGGGCCCAAGAGCGATCCGCCTTCTCTACCCCGGATGGCCACTACCACTTCAAGGTGATGCCATTCGGCATGAGAAACACCCCCGCCACCTTCCAGAGACTCGTGAACCAGGTACTGGCGGGCCTCGAGGAATTCAGCGCCGCCTATCTGGACGATATTGCTGTGTACAGTCGCCACTGGGCAGAACACCTCCACCACCTCCAGGAGGTCCTGAACGCCCTCCGGCAGGCAGGGCTCACCATCAAAGCCAGCAAGTGCCAGATTGGCCAAGGGTCCGTGACCTACCTGGGACACCAAGTGGGAAGCGGCCTGGTGGCCCCCCTCCAGCTCAAGATCGCTGCCATCCAGGCCTGGGAAATCCCAGTCACCCAAACAGGGGTCCGAGCCTTCTTGGGGCTCACCGGATACTACCGGCGCTTCGTAAAAGACTATGGCAGCAATGTGGGGCCCCTCACGGAACTCACATCCAAGAAGAACCCCAAAACCGTCAACTGGACTCCTGAATGCCAGGCGGCTTTTGAGAAATTGAAGTCCGCCATGTGCACCGCCCCCGTGCTCCAGGCCCCCGACTACAGCCGGGAGTTCATAGTACAGACAGACGCCTCAGATCATGGCGTGGGGGCCGTCCTCTCCCAACTCAACACCGAGGGAGTCGACCAACCAGTGGCCTTCATCAGCGGACGTCTGCTGGCCCGGGAGCAGCGCTGGAGCACCATCGAACGGGAGGCCTTCGCCGTGGTGTGGGCCCTCAAGAAGCTATGGCCCTATCTCTTCGGTACCCACTTCCGGGTGCAAACAGATCACCGCCCCCTGCAATGGCTAATGCAGATGCGAGGAGAGAACCCAAAACTGTTGCGCTGGTCCATCTCCCTGCAGGGGATGGACTTCACTGTGGAGCATCGTCCCGGCCAAGACCACGCCAACGCAGAGGGCCTGTCACGCTTCTTCCGCCTCGGCGAGGAGAGTACCCAAGAGGATGGGTGACTCTCCCTGCCTTCAGCTGGGGGGGACGCATGTTGGACAGGCCGCGTGGCCGGACCGATCCCTCCCCGCATGGCGGGGCCCGGACCCCTGCTCCTCCTGTGTCCTAGACGAGAACCCACCGGGGCAACCCACGGCCCGTCACCAAGGGAACACAGCTCCTGAACCCCCCGGTATCGGCTGGCCCGGGCCCCTTCCAGAACCACTGTCCCCGGCCCAGCTGCCATCTTGGACCCTGCACGACCAGGCCGCGTGGCCTCGGATCGACCTCAACCCCGGGCCTGGCCAGGCCCCGACATCAAGGCACCACCATCCACCTAGGGGTGAAGAGACCACTTGGCAGGTCAATGGGAGAAGGAGTGTCGATGGCTCTCCTCCGCCAGGTGTCGATCGCCCCCAGCCTCCCCGGGCGCTGGCTCCACCCCCCTGCTGGGTGTCTGGACTCCCTCATCCCGGACCTCCCGACCTCCAAGTGCGAGGGTCCGGACATCAAAGGGTGCCAGACCTATAACTGGGGCAGCTCCAGAGCAGGAAGGGAGTTGTATCCTGGAGTCGAGAGACACCGAGACGAACTCATCCTTGGAGGCCTGCTGGCGCTGCCGCGGCTCCTTCTTGTGAAACCATCTTCGAAGCCTGCTGGCGCTGCCGCGGCCCTCTTCATCGTGAAACCATCCTCGAAGCCTGCTGGCGCTGCCGCGGCCCTCTTCATCGTGAAACCATCTTCGAAGCCTGCTGGCGCTGCCGCGGCCCTCTTCATCGTGAAACCATCTTCGAAGCCTGCTGGCGCTGCCGCGGCCCTCTTCATCGTGAAACCATCTTCGAAGCCTGCTGGCGCTGCCGCGGGTCTTCATAGTGTACCATCGTCGAAGCCTGCTGGCGCTGCCGCGGCCCATACTTGCGAACCCTCCAGCTCAAGGATTGTGAGCTCCATCACCTACTGCCTCCGTACCGGACCGGTACTAAGACTGTCCCGCTACCCCTTTTTCCCCAAAGAGACTAGAATTGGAAGGATCATCCTCGTATCCTGGTCCCGCTGTATCGTTATCACCTTGCCTCAAGATTTCTATATAAAGTGTGCAGAACTCATCTTTGTGTGGTGTCCATCTGTGGGGGGGAAGTTACTTGTCTGTACGATCACCGGAGGGGATCCTCACCGGAGGCCTCTCCCCCTGTACTCGGCCGACCCTTCGGGTCGCCGTCTAACACCAATATTAATGGAGAAGCCTCTACAATGAATTCTACGGGCCCCTTCTCTAGATTAGCATCTTCTTTTCTGCCTCTGTGGCTCGACCCTGCAGAGTCCCCTTTATTAATATCTGAATCGAAGTCCCTTAAGCCCCCCCTCCCTAGATCTGTACTCTCCATGGTGGTCAAGGGAGTATTTGCAAGTAGATCTAACCTGGGGGCAGTTTGGGTAATTTTTGATTCGACTATAAGTGTTTTTGGCAATGGGGTTTTCGCTTTTTCTTCTAATGATTTTTGCAGGAGACCCCCCAGCCTATTCACCTCTTCTGTGAGCTGATCTATTTTACTTAGGAGCGGTTTGGTTATAGTTTTGATCTTATTATCTACGGCGTTTAGCAACTTCTTGAACTGATCTTCATCCAAGTATACCTTCCCTCCTATAGTACCCCTTGTATCATCACCACTATTTTCCTGGGGGGATGCATCGGGATGCTTTTTGCTTGATCGGAGGCCGCCCCGTTTGGATATGTTCTTCTCCCCCCCTTCGTTACTCTCGGTGCTGGGACCGGTGCAGGGGCCTCCTCTTCTAGAAGAATAATTTCTTTGTCCTGTGTGCTCTCGGGAGCTGGTTCGGCAATGGCTACTAGGAGCTGGGTCAGTGAATTGTTCTCCGGGGTCTGGAACACCTCGTTGCTAATATCAAGAGCAGGAGTAGGTAAAGGCGTGTTGTCAATAAGCAATTCTGGTGAATAACTCAACCCCAAAGATGATCTCCTGTCGTGATTAATTTTGGCAACTTTCTGAACCATATAATTGTCTATGGTATTAAGGGGGGCAATCGATTTTGTTTTTGACATTTTGAAAGGAAACTTTTCCAAGTAGCGTCTATGCAGATCCGTGGGGTGTTAGTCGAAAATGATATCACAGACACTTACAGTTATTTTTGGGAGAATATAACTTACTTGGGAGAATTGGACAGAGGTCAGGGCCCTGCCCCTGTCTCTTCCTGCCGATGAGGGCCGTAGAGGGCCCGCCCTTTGCCCGGGCTTAGCCCCGGGCGTCCCGCGTCGCGGGGGTGTCAGCCAATTTATCGCACCTTCTGGCGCTCTCTCCCCCGCGTCAGGCGTCAGTTGCGCGCCGCCGCGAGGCCTGCCGGGTGTTACAGTCCCCGGAGCGGCAGCGCGGTGCTTGAGGGCTTAGTGACTCTCGGCGGTGGCGGCTCACTGTTCTGGCTGCTCTGTGGACTCTCGGCGGTGGCGGCGGTAAGTAATTCTCCCCCGCTCTGCCGGGGTGTCAGTCAATTTATCGCGCCTTCTGGCGCTCTCTCCCCCGCGTCAGGCGTGGGTTGCGCTCCGCCGCGAGGCCTGCCGGGTGTTGTAGTCCCCGGAGCGGCGGCGCGGTGCTTGAGGGCTTAGTGACTCTCTGCGGTGGCGGCTCACCTTTCTGGCTGCTCTGTGGACTCTCGGCGGTGGCGGCGGTAAGTAATTCTCCCCCGCTCTGCCGGGGTGTCAGCCAATTTATCGCGCCTTCTGGCGCTCTGTCCCCCGCGTCAGTTGCGCGCCGCCGCGAGGCCTGCCGGGTGTTGTAGTCCCCGGAGCGGCGGCGCGGTGCTTGAGGGCTTAGTGACTCGGCGGTGTCACTGTTCTGGCTGCTCTGTGGACTCTCGGCGGTGGCGGCGGTAAGTAATTCTCCCCACTCATGAGGTAATACTATCACAAAATGTGCAGCATTATGCACATAATTTGCCTTTTCTTGCCATATAAGTCATTAAACCCTGTCACCTAGCTTGGTCCTTTCTTGGGACAATATTCCAGTGGCCCTCTTCCTAGTTCACTAATACCATGATTATCAGGGCAGGGGCAGCAATGTTTCTCAGTTAATGTTTAAAAGCGCTCACTTTTACTAAATATAACTAAATCCAATGATATAATTCCTTGTACTGAGGTAAAACGCTTCAGTGTATTAAAGAAATGCGTTTTTTTTATTTAAATGATGCTAATAGTAACAACCTGCACAAATATCAGTTTCGCAATAACACAAGCATGATATGGTCAAGTTTATGTAGTGAGTTATAGGTTTAATATTCTTTTTTTTTTAGTTTAAAAAGCTTTATTAGAACAAGTAAAGACCATGGTACATAATTATAAAAAGTCATAAACGGAGTACAAAGATACCATGAAATTTACATGAACAAAGGGGGAGGTGAAGAAGTGATATAGCAAACTTTTTCAAGAACTGAAACCAGCGCGGAGAACAATCTTAAACAATCATGTACCATAATAAATTAGCATTTTTTATTTTATCTTGTAAGATAAGGAAGAAGGGTAAATAAAAAGAAAAGGGAGAAAAAGGAAAAAGAAAAAATTAGGAACAACATCCGTATCAAATATTTAGCAAAAATAGCAATAATAAACATTATAAATTCTCAGGAAACAAAATGTTATCAATAATGTATGAACAATGCGAGAATGATTTAACACAATACTCACGGTGGTTGGAATACAAAATGACTGTCTTTGTTACGCAATGCTTTAGAGGATAAATAGTTAGTGAGTGGAGACCAGAGGGCGTCTTTTCGAAGGAGTTGCTGAGAGGTAGTAGCGGAGGCTCTATCAAGCCTATAATGGTGGCAGAGAAGATTCCACCAGGCAGAAAAAGTAAGATTTGAAGCATCCTTCCAATTGGAAGTTTTTGTTTGTTTGTTTGTTTGAAAAGTTTTATATAGCGCTAGCTAGACCTGGAGGTATCAGAGCGCTTTACATGAGGATCAGCGAGTTACAGGTAACAAAATTAGATCAGTTACAGGATCCAAGTATAGACATAGGAGGAAAACATGAGATTACACAGAAATGTGAGTTAATAGCGCATAGCATAGCCAAGACAAACGTCTTTTGGGGAGTGACAGCTAGAGGGGAATGTTAAACAGGGGTAAGGGATGCAGGTAGGAAACAAAACGAGGAGGCGAGGAAAAAAATGTCCGATGTCCGGCTGGGTAGGTGTCAGCCAAGGGGTGAACCAGAGCCAAACTCCTCGTTAGCTGCATAGGACAGCTACATCGGGCATCAGCCAAGGTTGCTCAGGTAAAACAGGGGTAAGGAGTGCAGATAGGGAATACAACGGGGAGACGAGAAAAAACAATGTCCGATGTCCGGCTGGGTAGGTGACGGCCGAGAGGTGAACCAGAGACAAACTCCTCTATAGCTGCATAGTACAGCTCCACAGGGCATCGGCCAACGTTGCTCGGGCACCGAGGTGAGTATATTTGAAAAGTATTAAATAGCGCTGGCTAGACCCGGAGGTATCAGAGCGCTTACCATGAGGAAGGCATACAGAGGGTTACATAAGTTACTGGAGCATAAACATAGCATAGAGAAGAACAGTGATTTAAAATTACATCAGTTACTACTAGTACATTAAGTAACAATAGAGAACAAGTTCTATGGAGCATGGAGGGAGGTGGAGGAAAAGCAATAGCAAGTAGCAGATCTACAAAAGAACCCAGGGTACGAGCACCCTCCCAATTTATGGAATTACTACCCATAAATATGGAATCAATCTCAAAAGGAAAGTTTGTGAAACAAATGGAGGAAATAGGTTTACATACCTTTGTCCAAAAAGGGAAATGTTAAGATCAAGGAAAAAGGAGTGTAAGTATGTGCCAGGAGTGTTTTTACAGGACCAACAATTGGAGGACAGGTCGGAACTGAATTTAGAGACAAATAATGGGGTTAACGATAACCTCTGGTAAAAATTTTAAAGAGTTTGAGTGGTATTAGCATTGCAAGAAGTATGGTGTAATCATGCCCAAATAGAATTTCATGTGTGAATAGAGAGAGTGCGCTGCAAATCGGACTCCAATAAGATTTCAATTTTGCTCTTGGGGCAGGTGGGAAGAGAAAAGTGGAGATAATTATATACATGGGAGGCCCGAATGGAAAGGGAGGTAGATATCGGTTATAATAAGGAGTCCGATGGAGAGGAGGATGTTCCAGAGAGAAGAGAAAGCTGCTGAGTTAGAAGTAATCTTAAGGAGTCACACTTCAGGAGGGAGGTGACAGGTAAGCAGAACTTAGATTGTATTTCCTGAGAGGACAAACATTGCATATCCCGTATGAGGTGTTTTACCTGAATAATCCCTTTGACAACCCAATCTTTCCAAAAAATAGTATGGTTAGAGAGTTTGATGGACTTATTATGCCATATAGAGGAATCCAGGAATATTTGAAGAGGTGAAAGAGATTTTTGAAGGACTGGGTTAAAGGTCAATATAAATTGTGAAGTGGTTGGGGACTTAATGGAGCGAGGGGAATGACTAAAGTAGGCTAATGAGGAGAAGGGAAACGGATGACGCACAGATTCCTCCAATCTGTACCACACCAATACGGGGGTTTTTTCCGAAGAAGACAAAGAAGGTAAAACCTGACAGATTAAAAAGGAAGAGTGGTATTGACGGAAATTGGGAAAATTGACACCACCCCTATCTTTAGAGCAGACAAGAAAGATAAAGATAAACAAGCTTTCCGGTTGTTCCATAGAAATTTACTCAGAATGCCATTAGGAGTTTAACATTTTTTTAAAGGAAATCTCACTGGTAGCATGGACAAGTAAAAATTGATAACCATAAGCATCATCATTTTGGAGGTGTCTAACCTGCCCCACAATGATAGAAATAAAGGAGACCATTTCTCTACCATGCCAGATACTTTTAATAGAACATCTTCCAAATTTAGCTGAACCGCTCTAGCAATTAAAGAGGAGTATTATATTCACAAACATGTGATGTAATTACTGTTCCATTTGAAATCAGTCCCTTAGAACATACTTCCTAAGCAATAATTGTTTAATGGAAGGACTTCCGATTTAGAAATCTTTTATTTATATAGGGACAGGGTGGCATATGAGGATAAAAGATCCGTAAAGGCGGGTAAAGAAGTAGAAAGATCGAAGTGATATAACAGAAAATCATCTGCGTAAGCAGTGAACTTGACCTCCATTGACTTATGAGTAAAGCCCCAAAATGCAGAGGAGTGCCGCAAAGAGTGAAGAAAAGGTTACAGAGATAAGATAAAGAGGAGAGGCGAAAGAGGACAACTTTGATGGGTGCCTCGCTGAAGAGTGAAGTAAGAGGATTGAGATCCATTAACAAAGACTGAAGTATTTGTGGAGGAATATAACAGACTCATAAGGGATAAAATAACAGGGCCAAAACCATGCTACTTGAGTGCACGCATCATGAAGAGCCAGTGGATGCGGTCAAAAGCTTTCTCCACGTCCAAGGTGATGGCTGCAACAGGGGATGGATGATATTCAAAAAAGTTCTAGAATTATTTGCTAATGTTCTGCCTTTGACAAACCCTGTCTGTTTGTAGCCAATCAAATCCGGGATAACCTTATTAATACCAAGAGCCAGAACCTTAGCAAACGTTTTGCAACTTAGATTAATGAAAGAAATAGGGCGGTAGTTGGCACACAACAAGTGGCCTTTATCCTTCTTTGGAATTAAACAGATCATGGCTTCAAGAAAGGAACCACGGGCCTCCTTATGAGAAAGAAAGTGCTGAAAGAGAGATAGAAGATGGGGAAGAAGGATTTATGAGAAGCAGAAGTAAAACTCTGCGATAAAGTCATCTGGGCCTGGAGTCTTCTCTTTGGGTAACTGAGCGAGGGCTGATTTAAGTTCAGAAAGGGATAAATCATTCTCTAATAAGGAGTAATCAGGAGAAGAGGAGGGGCGAGGAGGCAGTGATTCGAAAAAGGAGTCCAAGGCATTATCAGAAGGGGAAGATTCAGGAGTATATAATATCTTGAAGAACTCCGTAAAACAATGTAGTATCTCCTCGTCCTTGAACTGATTAACATTGTTATCATCAGTAATATTAACTATCTTGGATCTTTGAGATTTAACTTTCAAATAATTTGCAAGCAGTTTACCAGCTCTGTTACAGCCACCATAAAATTTTAAGTAACACCCCAGCGGCATCCTCCGTCAATTTCCTATTAAAATTCTATTTCGCTTGGATTAATTTCTTAAGAGTGTTGTCATTTTAGAAGAGAAGTAGGTGTGTTCAAGATGCTTATTGGAGGTTAATAAGGTAGCTGATTCCTTGAGAAGTTGTTTCTTTTTAATCGCAACATAGTCGATGGTAAATTCTCTAGCTGTCGCCTTGGAAGCATCCCAGACAGTGTGAAAGGGGATGTCAGGTCTACCATTAAAAAGAAAAAACTCGGGGAGGAGCCTGGCTCGCGAGCAAGATGGCCGCCTGACTCCTCAGCTCCGCTGACCATCTCGCCACTCTCCCGATTTCCGCCTCACCCTGATCCTGTCTCTTGTACTGCTTGCTTGCAGCGGAATCGGGAGGTGGCGCTGATCACGCCGGTGTGCTCCTCGGGTTGATCCCGGCAGGCGGAGCGCCGAAACGCCCTCACCCTCCTCTCCTGCATCCCGGAGGTGCCCGGGTCTTTGTCCTGTGTTGGCGTCCGACCCCCCGTGCGATGACGGCGGCCATTGCCAGCACTACGGGGTCGACTACACGGAGGAGCAGCTGTCCCACACCCTCCGCCTCCCGCCTCGCCTGCTCCCTGGGCTGTGGACATTCTAGCAGGGAGGCGCAACATTGTATCTCTCGGGCTCGGGAGCGGCTCTACAGCTACATTGTGTCCCCGAGAGTGGAGGCGGGCGCCATCTTCCCGATTGCTCTTCGTCTTCCGCGTTCGTTGATCCTGGACTGCAATAGCGGACGCCACCCTTTGCCCACGCCGCCTCGACACTGGGAAGAATGGATGGGGCTGCCCTACTTTCCCTGGACTCGCTCTGCCAGTCTGAACGTTGGCGGGACGCCCAGTCGCCTGCAGGGAGTAACGGAGTCAGATTGCCGGGGCAGCTCCACATCGAGTTGCCCTGGGTACAGGATCCAGGTGCGTCCTCTCTCCCTGCGAGGCCATTACAGCTCAGTGATGTTTTGGGAGCCCTACACACCTTGAAAGCTGCCATATCTGAGGTAGCCTGTGACTTGGGGGCTCGGTTGGACGCGGTGCTGACGGTACCTTCGTTGCCCTACCAAGGATGCCATCTGAAGCCGGATGCTGCGCCATATTCTGTCTCTGGCCTTTGTGGTGCCTCCGCCCTGATGGCTATCGGTGCCCTGGGGTTGTCGGACCCCCATATGGCTGCGGTGCCGGCGGTAACGCTTGCACGGAAGTCCACCGCTTCTGGATCCACGTTATGCCCGGAGGACCATCACTGCGAAATATACCCCGGGGCTTCTGTGCGGACCATTGCCGTGACCCGTCCCCTTCTCCGAAACCGGCTGCTACTCGCTTGTGTACTGGGCCCTGCGGTGCCTTGGCTGCAAATGGTTGTTCCCCCTAACACTGCGGACCACCTGCCTATGCGCTGGATGTATTCTACTGACCGCCTCTTCGTCCTGCTGTGGTCCCTCTGCTCCCTCACCGTCTCCGGGCCGCTTGTTGCGCAGTTGGACTGTGTCGCTACTCCGTGTCGACGGGGTCAGGGTTGAGATAGCCCCTTACCTAGTCAGGACTGTTCTAACTGTACTGCTGGGATGCTGATGGACTGCCGGGACTGTGCCACGTTGGTATAGTATTGGTTGTGGGGACGGGGTACGGATGGCCTGAGTAATACATGTCCGGGGCTTTTGGGTATCACTGTGCTGATGTTGCTTATCCAGTTGGGCTCAGCTGTTGCGTTTTACCGTGAGGGGCAGGGATGCGGGTACCCTCTTTAAACTTGGAACTCTCCCTCGTATGGCTGGGGTGCTGATGGACTGCCGGGGACTTTGCAAATTTGAACTGTATTGGCAGTGGGGCTGGGGTAAGGGCGGCCGGAATAATCGGTGCGATTGCTTTCGATATGTTCTTATGGCCCTCCCCCGGTCTTATGTGATTGGTATTTCTTTTTCTTCTTCTCCTTTATGGTGATCTTCTCTTCTCCCTTTTTACTTACTTCTATATTTCGGGTCTTTCTGGGGCGACAGACACACTGCTGGGGGGGGGTAGGCCATAGCCTCTGCATGCGTGTAGGGTGGGGGGTCCTCATTTGTTCACTTTTTGTTTCTATGGGCCTTATTTTTCTCCTCTTGTTTCTCCTTTTCTCTTTGTTTCTCTTTTTCCCTTCTTCTTCTTCCTTGTCTCTTGTCTCTATATTTCGGGCACTCTAATGGGCGACAGACACACTGCAAGGGGGGGGTTAGGCCGTAGCCTCTGCATGCGTGTAGGGTGGGGGGTTATATATGTGTAATTTTTCTTCGTTTCTATGGGCCTTGTTTCTTTCTTCTTTTATCTTTCTTGTCCTTTTCGTCCATGGGGCTATAGTTTGGCTTGAATCTGGGTGGGTTCGTGTTTGATCTCGGCGTAGTGTTTGCTTACCTCTCCTGTTAGTTACCTCTGCGATGCCGCCATTTTGATTGCGACTTTCTACGCTTCCAGAACCTCGCCTGTTGAACGTTGCCTAATACTTCTGTAATGTGATGGACTGGACTATGGCTCTCCTGGACTTAATTCCTGTATATGTGATTTTATAAACTTTAAAATTAACCTCACTCCTCCTGTATATCGGTGGTATAGCATGGTCCAGTGTAACACTATATGTTTGTTTATTAATGTTGCCTCGCTGCCGATGTACCGTATTGCTTGCAAAAGTGCTCACAGTTTTGTGGCCGGCCAGGTGGTTGTAGGCCCGTATTTGTCTGCTGTTTGTGCACAATAAAGGTTTCCAAAAAAAAAAAAACCAAAAAAAAAACTCTGACAAAAGCTCTTTGAAACACTCTAGAAAAGTATGATCTTTAAGTAAGTAGTTATTAAAACACCATCTACGGGGCTTGGAGGGGTTAGAAGGAAGATCTATACTGATCAAACGGGAGTATGATCGGAAATAAGAATGGACCCAATTTCGGCATGAATCAGATTAGGGAGGAGATGGGGACTCAAAAAGATATAATCAATTTGAGATGTAGAATTGTGGGTGGAAGAATAAAAAGTGAATTCCAAGTTATCCAGATTATATATCCTCCAAGTGTCCACCAAACCTCTTGAGCGAATCATATTCACAAAAGTTTTCTGCATTTTATTGGGGATATATCTAGCAGTGGATTTCCTATCTAGGAAGGGATCCATGGCCTGATAGCAGTCCCCACCCACCAAGAGGTTAAAGTGAGGACACGAGTGAAGGGTATGTGACATGGATTGCCAGAACTGTGAATCAACACCAGTGTGGAAAACGTGTAATATTTTACTTGGCATAAGCTGCAGTAATTCTTTTGTCTTTTTCTGCCTGTGCTATCTATTTTAGTTGACTTCCTGACTCAGCTAAAAGCAATGTACGTGCTGAGAGTTTGTAGCTGCCAGTACTGTCAATCATTTACTGCTGCCATAAGCACTCCTGCTCCCCCTCACACTTTGCTGACCAAGTAGTTATTTATCTGCCCATGTTTGCTGGTAACTATTTCTAAAACTTGTACTCCCTATTTTTGTTCACGTGCTTACACTGCACAAAACCTATATTTGAAGGGCACTGGTTTGTGAAGCCAGTGTACTACCTCATGCAGCACTTGAGAATGCTGGGTGGACGTAGTCCCACTTATGGGTGTTTAATAAACTTGTTATTTAGTTCCTACTCCAGTGCTGATCTCTACTTTGTTGATTTTTGAACCTATGGAAAAAGGGTGACACTGCACCAGTGTACCCCTAAAAAGGTATATTTCAACAGTTGGCGCTCGTCGTGGGACCCCATTGGAGACGCAGCCATCCGAAGGAGTGGTCTTGGCGTAGGATTGGAATTTTGCTGAGGAAGCGCACTGCACGAGGAGACCTTGGTCTTTGCAGGCCAACGTAAATTTTCCCGTTTTCCTGATTTGACCCTGCAGGTGGTGGCCGGTCTCAAATGGGGTTTTCTTTGGCACAATTTTGTAGTGACCATTAGGTCGACCTGAGATCAGCAGGTGGGAGTTGGAGTCTTCTGTTTGGTAAGGTCGCTAAAGCTGCATTCTTGATTTGTTAATCCTGGGATTTTTGTTTGAATTTGTTATTTAATTTTTGCAAAAATTGAAGGCAGGTAATGTTGAGATTTCCTTTTGATGTATTTTTAGTAGTAATATTTTACATATATTTATGAAACATGCCTGTTCTCAGCACACTCCGTAAATGGTGTTGCTGCTCTTGTGGTACCAAAGCTAGTTTGGAACAAAGTCAGCCTGCTCCCCCAAACGGAACACCCAATAGAGACATGTATGTCAAATATGGTATTTCTTCCATAATGCACGGCCCACTGTGGAACAAATACACTAAGAAAGATTCTGATCTGCAATGGCCAGTGAATGGGTCATTTGATTTTAAAAAGGTTCACTATGTAGACCATTGTTTATTTAAAAGAAAAAGTAGACCGGATATGTTTGATTGTGTGCGTATGGGGGAGAAAGAAGCGCGAGAGAGAGCGAAAAGAGCAGAATCTATAGCAGAAAATGAACGATGAAAAACAATATATCAAAAAGCGCTAGAATTAAAAAATAAAGAAAAGAAGGAAAAAATAGAAAAAGAAGATAGAGAACGTCGATTAGAGGTAAATGGCCATTACCCTATTAGGCGCCCTATTTATCCCAAACTTGATAAACCTCAAGATGACTGCATCCTATTAGAACGCCCCCCACCCCTATATCAATTTCCCACTCCAACTGTCCCTGAGGATGAGGCTTCTGACGAGGAGCATTCTTCTTCAGAGGATAAAGATAAAGATAAGCAATGCGGGAGGCAGACTTGCTCTACTTTGAATAAGGCAGAAAAGGATACCTAAAAAACCGCTGCTAGAAGCTCGTCGGAGTACCACAGCGACGATCCTCATAATTATGGTTCAACCTTGGAAAGATATAGACCAGTTATATTTTGTAGAAAAATTCTGTTGGGAGGTAATATATGGTTGGCGGCATATTTCTGAAGAAACAGAACTAGCTGATTTAAACGGTGATTATAAGCGGTTAGTAGATGAGACTTACCTTTTTTCAGATATACCTGATATGATTAGACGAGTGGTTAAAATACGAGACACAACATTGCGTTTACGTAAAGAGCAAGAATTAGCTAGGAAACAGAGAGGTATGGAAGTAGTTCAATCTCAAGCACGGAATGAAGATGCTCCGGTGGAAGAGGCTACACCCAGTAGTACTACAGTTACTGTAAAACCTATGTGTGAAACTGCACCCCTCTATGTTCCTCCTCAGGGTGCGGGAACAAAGGATAATAAAACTTCAAATGATGCAAAGGGATATTTTATATATAATTGGGTTTATACTCCTTGGAGTAGAGCTGATGAGATGGCTCTTAAAGCTGCTTTGCCCGACCCCTGGAAAAATCCTGCCACCTTCTATGTGGAGGTGTAAGGAGCCATTAGCTTCTGCACTATGACCTTGCCAGATATTGATATGTTCTTTGGGCTTATTTTGCCTCTTGATATGTAGAGAACAATACGTAAAATAGATGACAATGTAGCATATGGTGATACCTGGGAACATTTAGAACAAATAGATGCGGAAAGGGACCCTGCGCAGAAACCTCAGAAGGAGATATTAGATCTTCCTAAAACTATTGTGACTAAGTTAAAGACTCGAATACCCCCTAAGAAAATAGATTGGACTACATTAGCGTCCTGTAAACAGAAAAAGGGTGAGTTAGTTTCTGATTTCTTTTCAAGATTTGAAGAGATATTCCATGATTTTAGTGGTCAGTCATTGGCCAATGATACGGGTAAGCCTTTGGTTGTTGACAAATTTGTCGCTAATCTGTTACCGGAAATAGCTAGTCGCTTAAGGGCCAGTGAGAGTTCTTGGACCACGTCTTCCCCAATTTCCCTTTTGACTAGGGCTCAATATTAAGAGCAACAGGAACAGGAAGTGAAAGGCAGGGAGGATAAGAAGGTTAAAAGAATTAAAAGACAAAAGGTATGTTGGCTCAAGTATATGGTCCACCACTTAGGGGAGGTGGAAGAGGCGGACGTGCAATGTATACACCAGGGGGTGCCCCTCTTCCTTGAGCAAATTGGTCCCCTGATCAGTGCGCTTATTGTAAAGAGACTTGGCATTGGTGGTTCTGAGTGCCCTCTTTTGCAAAGTAAGCAGTGCCAATAGGGAAGTGGTAGTGTGAGAAGATGCCCAGGGAATTCAGGAAACAGGGCAGGTACAGGAGCTCGCCCCAGATTTGAAGCAGTTGAACAAGGACCAAATTACTCTAATACTTTTGATAGATGAAACCAATAGCAAATGTCTGATTATTCTGATGAGGTCCTTGCAGATTCTGATTACGCATAGGGATGCCTAGGACAGGGTAAGGAACCGGTTGAGGTGCCAGTAGATCAAATGGGTCCTTATTTTGATGCAAACTTTTTGGGATCTACTGATCAGTTTCTGGTTGATACAGGGGCTACCCATAGTACTCTGTCTAACAATGGTTCCTAGGGCTCTCCTGTCCGGCACAATGACATCATCGATAGGATTTGATGGGACACCTACACCTAGCCCACTTTCACGGCCACTTGAATTCAGGCTTGACAAATTCAGTGCAGAATGTCCATTTTTGTTTTCCCCTAACACGCCGGACAACATTGTGAGTATAGATATGCTTAAATATTTTTGTGTCACAATACGTTGTTCTCCTTAAGGTGTGCGTGTTATTTTAAATAACAATTATTCAATGGTTGAGAGATCCTGTATTATCAATGAGCCTAGTGTGAAGAAGGAACACTGTTATTATATTTTCTTGCCTCCCATCATCACAAAGTTTCGCGACACAAATTGTAATTTTGTAGACAGCAGGTTACCTATTTAGGTCACCTCCTGTCTAAGAGGGGACATGCACTCACACCAAACTGCATTCAGATCATTTTAGACATGCCTGTACCCCGCACTCAGAAGGATGTCCGTGCATTGATTGGCCTTACTTTTTTTTGTAGACAGTGGATCCCCATTTTTTTGCACATTCTTAAATCTGTGTTGGCCTTTTTTGACTAAAGACACTGCAATACCTTTCCCATGGACTACTGAATGTCAGAATGCCTTCCAACAGTCACGCCAAGCTCTTTGTTCTGCACCAGTATTAGGAACTCCAGACTACACTCACTAACAAGAGCATGTGAGCATAGTACAGATTTACTTGCCAATATTTTTACCGACAGCCAGTACGTATTCAGGGTGGCACATAATTTTGGTCGCTTATGGAAAGAAAGGGGTTTCCTCACCTCACATGGGACACAAATAGTGCATGGAGAATTAGTGCATAATCTTCTTATTGCCTTAACCTATACTAAGAAAGTTACAATTGTTAAATGTAGTGTACACAAGAAAGTGACTGATAAAATAGGAGCAGGTAAATGCATTTGCGGATCACACAGCCCATGAGACCGCAGTGCAGCGAAGTACCACTTCCATTTATGTGGTGAAGTCACAAGCTGAACGTTGGCATGATGCCAGGCAGGAAGTGCTGGACATGCAACAATCTGCCTCTGCTGATGAACTAGATCAATGGTCTAAGGAGGGAACACT
This sequence comes from Lissotriton vulgaris, assembly GCF_964263255.1. NCBI lineage: Eukaryota > Metazoa > Chordata > Amphibia > Caudata > Salamandridae > Lissotriton > Lissotriton vulgaris. Next base: position 1,325,061,697 of record NC_141693.1, on the reverse strand, counting down.
GGATGATGAGACTGTTGGAAGAATAAAGATATGACCAAATGGAAGTTACCCACAGCCTACTTATATCCCTTGATTCACATGGAACATGGGCCGGCACATGTCAGTGCATCCTCAATAGCAAAACAACTTATGCAAGTTTGGGATCATCCTGATATTGCCGGCACTGCTAAAAAGATAGTCCGGTCTTGTCTGGTCTGTCTCCAGTGTAATCCTGGAAAGTGAACACAAACTCCAGCAGGAGGTTTTGCGACACCAACTGCACCTTTTGAGGTCCTGCAAATGGACAATGGACCTCATTTCATTGGGCAATGAATATGAATATGTCATGACAGGGTTGGGGATTGAGCAGAAATTTCATGCCGCTTTTCACCCACAGTCAGCAGGCCTGGTGGAGCGTTACAACTCCACCCTGAAATTGAAATTGGCTAAAATACAGGCTTCCACGTCTTTGAAATGGCCTGATACACTCCCTAGCTCTGCTTTCCACCAGATCAATATCACATAAACGGTCTGGCCTTACAATGCATGAAATAGTCTTTGGGAGGCCCATGAATATTTGGGGGGTCCCTAAGCCTCACCCTATACATGATGTACCACATGTGCTGAGGAGTGACTATTTGTCCCAGTTTACTGCCAGCTTGTCTTCTATTTATCAGCAGGTACAGGTAGTTTTTACAGACAGGTTGCAGGGTGAAGGCCACGATCTGCGGCCTGGTGATTCCATGCTGCATGCCCTCGTAATCCCAGCTGCACTGACAGATCACCACAACATTCTGATTACAGAGAAAGGGCGAGCTGCGTCACCTAAAGGACCTAAGGAAGTCTTCCCAGACCACATGATCCCTGGTGCCTCTAGATATCTGCTTCGATCCAGGAAGAAAGACATATCATCACCGAAAGAGACTGTTTGAGCCACTGTCCTGGGTGGTTAAAGACTGACTACAAAGGGGGGGTAGCCTATTAGTGACTACTCGTCTCAACGTTAGTGAAGAAACCAACGCCTGCCCAGGACCTAAGGGCATCATCTATTTTTGCAGATGAAAATGAGCTCGCCTAAGAAGAAGGAGATCGCTAAGACAATGTGCAACGGCTGTACAATCTGCATCCTTGGTCTGACTTTGACTGCTGCCATCATTGCTACTGTAATGTGGACAGTGGAGGAAGTAATGCCTGCAGCCTCCTTACCTAACATTACTATTACATCACTTGCTGCAAAAGAGCACCGTCATTTTGATTTGCCGCAACATGAACAGGGATACCGGCAACATCTGAGAAACAATTTCTTCAAATGTTGCATCAGACACATCAGCTAAGCAATGCTACTAACTGTTTGATTTGTGGCAAGATTTGTCTTCATCAGAACATAAAAGGAATCCCATTGTCACCACTGCCATTCTCTCTCAATGGCTTATGCCCAGCTTGGTTCAAACTTCTACATGCCTCTAATGAACAAAGTCTGTTACCCCAACGAAGATGGGAACCCACAAGAAAAAGGGACTGCTTGAGAAATGGAAGAATATATTAAAAGAAGTGCAGCAACAAACTATGTGTATTCAAATTCTAGGTCGGCTAAAGGAAATGGACCCCTTGTTATCTCTGTTGCCATGACCACTGGCCCACTTTGTGTACAAAGTACAGGCGATGTGCTGAGGCAACAGTAACTGTACTACAGTGTTGCAGATGTCTACTAGAGGCCGAAGCAGCTTCCTTGCATCATGTCACACTTATTTTGTTTGTGGAACTAAGGCATAATACTTCCTACATCCAGGCTGGTCTGGTACCTGTTACATAGCCTTCCTTCTACCACCAGTGTTTTTAGCTCCCCCAACCTACCATCAAGATTTGCAATTGTTCATTCACGATGCTGGTAGTAGGGGGAAACGTGAAATCGATATCTCTGTAGTCAGTCAGTCAATTATCTTTATTTGATTATTAAAAATCATAAAAGAACGAGCATAATTACATAACAGCATTTCATCAGAGCACAAGTTGTTACAAAGTTAAAACAAACCATCATTATTTTAAAAAACACTAAAATCACAATGAGTCATAGAAAGATATTAAAAAATGATAAAAAGATTTAAAAAAAAGGGGCTTATTAACGCACAAAACATTTTAATAAATGAGATAAAGAGGAAAATCATTATTCAGGGATAGGGTGCCTATATCTTGTGCGGTGCTTATTTAAACGTGCTCCTGCAACTAAAAAACTAGCAACAGAAAAAGCTACTTTTACGTTAGGGAGGAGTTGCAAAAACAGCAGGGCTGGTTTTACCTGAATAAAGCCTTGATTACGTAAGATTGGAAGCAGGTATCTTTTTCTAATCTCAGTATAATGTCCGCAAAACATGATAAAGTGCATCGTGTCCTGTGTGGAAAAGTGGTCACAATCACATGGTTCAGCATCATCGGGTCTATTCCAGATTCTAAAATTGCCCAGGATAAAGTGAATCAAATCAAAACGAAATCTCGTTAAAAGGAAACGATGATAAGAATTAGTTACCAGGAAAAGATATGGTTCCATTCCTGGAACAGATGACAACATACAGTGTTTCCTTTTTTTTTTTTTTTTTTTTTTTTTTAAGACGTTTATTAATGTTCAAAGGTACAGTACACATAGCGAAGCCTACAACCCTGCGGGCCGGCTGCAAATGAACGGTGAATCGTGGGGGTGTGGGCCATCATAAAAAGGGCATGTCATTGCGTCCCTTGTGTCCCCGGTGCGCTAGGACATGGAGAAGATAGTCACATTTTCTTAAGTCAAGAAAGGAAAAGTCCATAAATGACGCCTTATTTTTCATTTTTTTCTAGAACTGAGCCATGAAATCGGCAAACTAAACAAAACAGTTCGTATCGGTATGTCCCAATGTTCCTATCGCGGTTTCCCCACTCGAAGTCCGTCCCACTGGCACGGTGTTAGTAGGTGCCACCTCTGAACGGTGTGTTGTTTGCCGATGCTGTTACAGTGCAACCGGAGGTCAGAGGTGTGCGTGCGCAAGTGTGCCTGAACCTGGAGTGGGACGGCCCCTGCGGGCCATGGTGTGTCATCGGTCGCCGGCCTTGTTAGTGGAGCATGTGGCATTCAGGTGGAGGAGCCTCGCTGTCGGTGTGGCTATCAGCGTCTACGCCAGCAGTCGCCATCTGTAGTGCCGTCAGCGGCTTCTGCCCACTTCAACACGAGGGGTCAAAGAGGCCACCGTCCGTGAGCAGGGGTCCGATACTGCAAACATGTAAACATATATGTGATAGTGGGTGGGGGGGGGGGTGGAGTGTGCTTGCGGGGGCGATGTCAGCAACTTTGTGCTTGGGGCGCGCTGCTGGGCAATGGCCACTGATGGGCGCCTGCGTGGGCGTTGGGTCGTGTCCGAGGTTTACGCGCTGGCTGTTTCTTGTCTGTGTCAGGGGGGGGGTGGGGGGGGGGGGGGCGCCGCTTGCGATGATTCCTGCGATACAGCATTAGCCTCTGTGACCCACCTCCGGCTTCACCCAGTCTACGTGAGCCCCCTGACAGTGCCCTCCCCCTTCAGGGACCCCAGGATGCCATCCCAGAGCTGAGCTATCGGGAACTGCCGCAGGCCCGCTGTTTCTTCCCGGTGGAGCGCCGTGCCTTCCGCCCCGGCCCAGTTTGTAAAGGATGCGAACCAGTGTTTTGGGGTAGGCGGTTCCCGCCGTTTCCAGTGTCGCGTAATCAGCCGTTTGGCCGTAACGAGGCCCAGATCCCAGAACCGTGCCTGCGTTTTGTTCAGCTTGGTTCTTTTATAGAGGCCGAGAATGCACGCCTCCCACGTGTCCGGCAGGCCCGGGCCCGTGCTGTGATTCAGGAGTGAGGTCACCTCCCCCCAGTACGTGGTCAGGGTTGGGCAGTGCCAAAGCATGTGCAGGATATCTGCGCCTAACAGGTCACATCTGGGACAAACGGCAGTGTCGATCGCGAAGTATCTGTTTATTCTATCTGGCGTTAGGTATGCCTGGTGCAATATGTACAGGTGGATGACACGGAAGCGGGAATTGCGGGGGAGGTTCACGGGGCTAGCTAGTACTAGGTTCCACTCCTTGTCCGTCCAATCCCTCCCACGGTGCGCCGCCCATTTAGCCCTAATCTGCTGCGTGGGTTTTTGCGTGTGGATGAGAAGCGCCTGCGCTAACCAATGCGTGATGTGCGAGCCTCTGCCCATTACATGTAGATATTGGACCAGGTGGTGCATCGGCGGTTCATCCTGGATGTCACCCCAGGAGTCACTGTATGCCCGCAGTACCGACGCATGGAGTAGGAACTGCCCGGCCGGGAGTCCCGTGGTGTCAGATAACTCCGCAAATGAGAGCAGGGCCCCGTCAACATACAGGTCACCCATGGTCTCTACTCCAGCCGTGACCCAGTGGTCCAGATTGCGCTGCGTAACCGTCCCGCTCCTCCTGGGGGTGCCCATCAGGGGGAGGGCAGGAGCATATGGTCTGGTGTTTTGCGTCAGCTTCAGGCTGCGGAGAAAACATTTGCGGGCCACGGCCACATGCATGGGCAGGGGACGGGGTCCCTTGGTCAATGGGTGAAACAGGGCGCAGGTCTGGGGATGCGTCCACTGGTAGTCCGCAGTGGCCGTATCGTCCAGATGTGCATCGCTGAGCCAGTACGTCACCCATTGGAGCTGTGCGGCCAGGTAATACAGCTCCATGTTGGGGACAGCCAATCCTCCCTCCGCGGTCGGGGAGTACAGTTTAGCCAGCGCCACTCGAGGTCGCCCCGTGTTCCAGATCAAGCCACGAAGCATTGATTCCAGATCGCGGAATATCCGCGTGGGGACATACGTGGGGATATTCGCGAAGTAGTATAGCAGCCTAGGGAGCGCTATCATTTTAGTAAGAGCTATGCGGCTGGGCACGTTCAGCGGAAGGGTTTTCCAGAAGGACATCTGAGCTCGCAGAGAAGAAATGGCGCGCACCAGGTTGCCCTCCAGTAAGTCCTGTGGGTCTCTATAGATGTGCAGTCCTAGGTATTTAAACGTGGTTGGGTACCAAGCGAGCCTGGCCCCTCCAAGATGCACATCGCATTCCTCCTGATCACGGCTAAACGAGTATGCCCCGGACTTGGCCCAGTTGACCCTGAGGCCCGAGACCTCTGCGAAGGTCTGGAAGACGTCCGATAGCTCGGCTGGCACCGCGGTGAGGTCCCGCACATAAAGCAGCAGGTCGTCTGCGTAGAGTGAGACTATGTGCGTTCCGTCAGCCAATGGGATCCCCCATTCCGCTCCTCTGTCCCGTAGCAGAGCTGCTAGTGGCTCAACGGCTAAGGAGAAGAGGAGGGGGGACAGGGGGCAGCCTTGCCTGGTGCCTCTACGCACCCCGATCTTCTCCGACAGCAGCCTTCCCGTCCTCACTCGGACACTGGGTCTCTGGTAGATCAGACCGACCATGTCAGCAAATGCATCTCCCACCTCAAATCTGTCCAGCACGGCTCCCAGGTATGGCCATTCTACCGAATCGAAGGCCTTCTCCAGGTCCAGGACCAGGCACCCCGATCTAGGCCAATGCGTCAGAGCCGCTTCCTGAATCCGGAAGAGGCGGCGTAGATTACGAGACGTGCTCCGCGCCGGCATGAAGCCATTTTGATCGGCGTGTACCAGAGTTGGTGCCTCCAGGGCCAGGCGGCGGGCCAGGAGTGAGGTGAAAATTTTATAATCAGTATTTAGCATGGCCAACGGCCTATAGGACCCCATGAGTGCGCCATCTCTGCCCGGCTTCAGCAGCGAGACCAAGTTTGCCTCGTTAAGCGAGTCTGGGAGTGCTGATTCTTCCATTGCTGTATTGTACAACTTGAGCAACTCCGGAACCAGCGTGTCTGAACACGCCTTAAAAAATTCGGCGGGCAGTCCATCCGGGCCAGGTGATTTGCCGTTGGACAGTGCGAAGATGGCCTCGCGTATTTCGTCCGCGGAGAATGGCGCCCCCAGGGCGTCCTGCTGTGAGCCTATAAGGGAGGGCAGCGGGATGTCCGACAGGTATTCTGCTATGTAGGCCGCAGTTACTCTCAGTTGCGACTTGTATAGGGCCCGGTAGTGTCCCACAAACGCTTGGTGTATCCTATTTTGGGTGTACACTAGTTCTCCCTCAGCCGTGCGGATGACGGAGACCGGCTCCGTGCGTTCCTCCTGCCTGACTAACCAGGCCAATAGCCTACCGGGCTTGTCACCGTGCTGGTGCACTCGCGCCAAATGGGCCGCAAAGTTGACGTGCCGCAGCCGTTCCAGTAGCGTTTCGTGCTCCGCCCGGGCCGCCTGCAGCCGGTCACCTGCACCCCCCACCGCCTCCTGCTCCCCGCCGAGTAGGTCCGCCTCCACCCTGCGCAAGTCCTCCTCCAACTTCCACCGTATGCTCCCCTGAGTGCTCAAGCAATGTCCCCGTACCACCACCTTGAATGCGTCCCACTCTACTCTCGGGGAGGATGCTGTATCTGAATTGTCTTCGAAGTATTGCGCTACGCTGGCCTGCAGGGAATCTCTGAAGGGGGCATCTAGCAGTAATGCAGGTTGCAGTCGCCACGTGGGGATTGGCGGGCGCGGGCGTTCCCAGGCCATGTGCAGTGTATGGGGGTTGTGGTCGGAGTGTGTCCTACCCAGGTATTGTGAGTCAGTGATATGGGGCAACATGTCCGCTGACACCATGTATCTGTCGAGGCGAACATGTAATGCATGTGCTCCCGAGAAGTATGAGTACACCCTAGCGTTCGGATTGTGCGCACGCCATGCATCTTTCAGACCCCAGTGCGTCGCCCACTGTGTGAGTGTCCTCGTGGCCCCCTGGGATGTCGCCTCTGGCCTCGGCGGGACCGAACGGTCCAGCACTGGGTCTAGTACCGCGTTATAGTCGCCCCCCAGGATCCATGGGAAACCGTGCCAGGGCGCTAATTTCCCTGAGATACGCGCCAGGAAGGTGCCCTGATCCGTGTTTGGAGCGTAAATGGACGCCAGGACCACTGGTTGCCCGTCTATGCGCCCCTTCACCAGGACATACCTCCCCTCCGCATCTATGTGTACTTCCGACATTACGAAGGGGGTTCCCGGCTTTACCCATAGCAGTGCCCCGCGGGCGTACGAGGAGTATTCAGTGGCATACAGTTGTCCCCTCCATCTCCGCCTCAGCGCTGTCACCTCCGCCCCACTCAGGTGTGTTTCCTGCAATAGCGCGACCTGCACGTTCTGCCTCTTCAAGTAGGAGTAGATTTGGTACCTGCGCGCGGGTGTGTGCATACCTCTAATGTTCCACGTGCATATTTTTATGGCAGACATTTCAGCAATACACATTCCCCCCTGACCCTCCCAATAGCAGCGGCATCACCAAAGGCCCCAGCAGTGGCTCCCCCAGCTCTTCCGTTCCCACCCCCCACATTACACTCAGCAAAGTTTGGGAAAACATAAGGACAGGGAAAAAAAACAGTAAAGAACAACAACCAACAGCGGGCTAACCCCACTAAAATACCAAAAGGGCAGTGGCGGAACGGGCCACCGTCCATACTCTCAAGAGAGAGGAACATTCTTACTTCGTTTAAGGGGCAGTGTGTGCTAAGCACAAGTTCGGCAGGATGGATATATAGTCAGTTTAGGGGAAGCAGGCCGCTTCCCTGAGCCATACAATACAGGACAATAGTGGCCGCCCACTGCGGTCCAGTGCTCCAAGTTGCCCATCCTGTGTGCGACCAGGCGCAGATGCGTGCTAAAAGACCACCCCTTCAGTGCCCTCCCAGCTTACCACTAGTGCCATAAGGGCATTACTCAGTGTTCCAGGTGTCCACAGTTCGATCAGCTGGCAGGGGGGGGGGGGGGGGGGGGTGGGAGGTGGCCCCAGCAGTGGCGGGCGCCGATCGCGCACCATCGTCCAGGCGGCCACTGCCAACCCTTCCCTCGTCATGGCTAGGCCAGTGCAGACATCCCCCGTAGGGTCAGTGGATCAGGTCTGAGGTTTGCGGCGTGACGATGGGCAGTTCCATCGAGATCTGTGAGTTCGGGATCCCGTATATGGCCTCGTCGTCGTCGCTAGGTACCGGCTGTTGGCCGTCCTCCTGGGCCGTCTCATGGGAGGATGAGTTGCTTATTTGGGAGACCTTCCGCAGTGCATCGCGTTGTTCTCGGAGCATCTGGTCCAGTGTGGGGGAGAGTCCCGCCCCCTCCTCCGCGTGTTGGGACTGTTGGGTCCTGTGCCTGCGGCGTCGTCGCGGTGCTTGCGGCCTGGTCCTCGTCTCGCCTCCGCGAGAGTGCTTCGGTGCCGTGTCCGTGCCTCCGTCCAGCCACTCGTCGGCCTCCTCGGGTGTGTTGAAGAAGTAAGTGCTGTCTCCCGCCACCACTCTCAGCTTGGCAGGGAATAGTAGGGAGTACTTGAGGCCCGCGGTGCGTAGTCTCCTCTTCACTGCCATGAAGTCGTGCCTCTGGCGCTGCACCTGGATGGTGTAGTCGGGGAAGAACATGATCGACGCGTTGTCTATGCGCACCTCGCCCAATCGCCGTGCCTCTCGCAGCACCGTGTCTCTGTCCCTATAGTTCAGTATTCTGAAGAGCAACGGCCTCGGGTTGGTGCCGGTGGTATAGGGTCTCGTTGGCACCCGATGTGCGCGCTCCACGACGAAGTGTGGTGACAACGAGCCTTCGGGCAAAAGTGTCCGCAGCCAGTCTTCCACATGTTCGGCCGGGCGGGCCCCTTCCCATTTCTCCGGAACCCCCACAAGTCTAATGTTGTTGCGTCTCGCCCTCCCTTCCGCGTCCTCAGCCCTGTCCTCCAGGAACTCCACTCTGTTCAGGAGGTCCTGCACGTGTCTGTCTGTCTGGGTGACCTTGGGCTCGATCTCCTTCACTGCGCCTTCCAGGGTCTTGGTTCGGTCGGACAATTTTCTATGGTCATCACGCAGGAGGGTCAGGTCCACTGCGACCCCATCGATTTTGGACTCCAGGGAGGTTCTAGTTTGCTGGAGGGACTGCTCCATCCGTTCCACCGCTGCCAGCACGCTGTCAAGCCTCGCAGCCAGTTGCTCGGCGGCCATTTTGTGCACCTGTTTGTCCGTCTTCCCCTTCGGCGGGGCCCCTCCAGTCCCAGTGCGGGTCCGCACTCCCCCGGACATGTGCGGGTGGCGCCTGTCCTGCAGGGTCGGCCCCTGGCGTTACTCCAGTGACGGTGCCCCCTGAAGTGCTGCGCTCCTGGGTTGGGGCCCCGCTAGTGCTGGTTGGTCCCTCAGGTTAGGCCGTCGTTGTTGTCTCCCAGGGGGGGGGTCCTCCAGCGGGTGGCCTTGTGTGGGGGCCTCGGCGCAGGCGGGGGGGTCCTGTCCTCTCCTTCGCCCGTGCTCGTCCCTGGCGGTCTGTGGCCGCGCCGGTTGCCCTCCGGAGCGCTAGCGGGTCACGGCCCTGCCACTCCGCCCCAGTTGTAGTGGGGGCCGGGGGGGCCAGCACTGTGTGTGAGTCCGAGGGGTCCAGGTGCCGCGAACGGGTCTGGTCACCAGTTCCGGCCCGGGTCACAGCCTCTCGCGTGCCTCGCTGACCTTCAGGCAGTAATTATCCCCGTGGGGGGGCCCCGCAGGCGGGCCCGGCGTGGAGCACACCGTCGCGTGTCTCCGTCTCAGGGGGGGGCGGTCAGCCTGTCTCCGGCAGTGGTGTGGCGACCAGGCGAGGGGAGGGGCGGTCTGCCGTACTGCGGGCCTTGGGGCCGCAATGCCCGGGCTGTCGCTCCGTGTGGGCTCCTCTATGCTGGTGGGCGCAGGAGGGACTCACCGGGTGGCTCCGATGGCTGCACAGTATCTCGGAGAGGGGCCCCCGCTGGTCGGGGCCGCCACGTCACCGGCGCCTCTCCGGTGCCCCAGGTGTGTCTTCAGGAAATCCAAGGAGCCCGCCAACTCGCATGGCAGCAGTCGCGCGGCGGCCGCGATGTGGGGGCTGGGGTCCCGCTTTCCGCTTGGTCCGGGCCCTCCGCTGGAGTCCTGCTGCGAATCAAGGCGATCGCCGGGCCACCGGAGGTTGCTCACAGCGCGGCAGCAGCCGGCCAGGGGGCCGTGGACAGTGTGGTGTGGCCTACCAGTTGGGGCCTGTGAGCTGGGCCCAAGCCTCGGTCTCCCTTAGTTGCCCCGCCGGCCAGGTGTCAGCGGATCCCGCAGGAGGTCCGCAGGATAGGTCGGGGTCAGCCTCTTCGGAGCCCCGAAACAAAAGTCGGCCAGATTGCCGAGAAGAGCTCCGGGAAGGTCCGCCAGCAGTTTCGGGCGGCTAGGGTTAAATGTGGCGGAGAAACGGCTCAGGGAAGGGGAGCTTAGCACGGAGCTCTACCCTAGTGCGTCCTCCGCCAATTGCGTGCTTAGCCACGCCCCCAACATACAGTGTTTCCTTACCATGTTTTTTTTTAGCTCTATAACTTCCCTCTCCAGGGCATATAGATTTGTCAGGGTGTTTTTAACTGATTTAAGGTCTTCGTAACTAATCACATCTGGAGATGAAAAGAGTTCCGGGCGTCCAGCTAAGATTAGCTGCGTTTGTACGTGTCTTACCCACGGGATGTTAAGGGCTCTATCCAGGGCTAAACAATCTTTTAAAATAGTGTGATTTAAAGTAAGCTCCTGGTTAAGCCAAGTTTTCATCCAACCAATCACTGGGGCTAGTTTTATAATGTCAGATATATAGCCCAATCCTAGCTCTGTGTGTAGTGCAAAGGTCGAGGTCGATTGGGGGACAGAAAGCAGAGATCTCAGAAATTTATTTTCTACTTTCTGTATTTTATCAGAGCTAGTGTACCCCCAAATAACGGAGCCATACTGGGCAACGGACAAGAATTTTGCTTTATAGACTTTGATGATGCTCTCCATGGGACGGGCGCCTAGTTTTTTAGCGAAGCCTAGCAACCCTGCTGCCGCTCTTGCAACAGCGTTGCTTTTGACTGAGTGCTGAGGACCCCAGGTGCCCTTTTCGTCAAAGGTCACTCCTAAGTATGGAAAGGAAGGGACTCTCCTGACCTCTTTACCAGCACAGTAAAATGTTTTCGACTTTCTTTTCCTGCCTGCGGCTCCAGCAATCATTATATGAGATTTCTCTGTGTTGATTTTCATGTCCAGCGAGGACATTAAATCTCCAAAAGATAGGAGGAGTTTATTTAACGCTACTCCGGAGCGTGCCAGGAGAACAGCATCGTCCGCGTACAGGAGGACAGGGATCTTTGTCTCGCCTGCACGCGGAATATCAATATGGGATGTTGCCATGACTGCCTCCAAATCATTTATGTAAAGGGTAAAGAGGAGGGGGGCAAGTATACACCCTTGCCTGACCCCCCTCTCTGACTTAAAGTGACAAGTGCATCTTCCTTCCCTAGTTACTCTGACCGAGGTCACGAGATCCTTATGTAGCTCAGCTAGGTATCCAACCAAAGGGGGTTGAGGCCCACGGCCAGAAGGATCCTCCACAACTTTGCCCTGTTGACCAGGTCAAAAGCTGATGAGAGGTCCATGAAGGCCATGTACAGGGAACCCCCCTTGGCGGTTACATATTTATTTAAGATTAATTCTAGATTTAGGCACTGATCTAAGGTTCCTCTTTTGGCTCTAAAGCCATATTGTGCGTTAGATAGGACGCCCTTCCTTTCTAAAATCAGGGTCAGTCTTCCTAAGAGGACTCTTCCCAAGATTTTAACACTTGAGTCGATGAGAGAAATTGGCCTGTAACAGGCCGGGTCTGTCCTCTGTCCTTTTTTAAAAATTGGTACTATAGTCGACCTGGCCGAGCTAGAGGGAAAAATAAACTCCCTTGTGGCGTTAAAAATATTAGTGAGAATCTTGGAACTTAGTTCGGGAGCACTCTTAAAGAAATCTGCGGGAACCCCGTCGGGCCCCGATGCCTTTTTACAGAGTGTATCGTTAATTGCTTTTTTCCCCTCATCTTGGCTAAAAGGAGAGATGGGAGTTATCGGTTGTGTGGGAGGCATTTCACATTCTAAAGTAGTGTGAGTACAACTATAAATGTTGCTAAAATGTGTCACCCACTGTTCATCTGGAATAATACAGTCTGCTCTCTGATTGTCTAGTCCCGCGAAGTATGGGTGATTTATAACTGCCCAAAATTTAGCACTATCTTTCTGTGTTTCAGGCAATAATAAATCACTCCAGGCCTCGTTTTTTATCTCGGATTTCCTCACCCTGATAGCTTGATTGTATTGTTTCCTTGATGACGCTATCAGCTCTCTGTCTCTAGGTTTATTTTTTAGTGCCTTTAGGAGGATTGAGTGGGCCTTGGAGCAGTTTGTGTCAAACCATCTGGGGCCCTTGAACCTATTTGGCTTTGCCTTTACAGTCAGATCTAAATTGACCTGGCGGCAAATAACATTAAAGGCCTCAACCATAGTGGCGCTAGAGTTCTTATTATCTAGACAGATGGCGACCTCCCCCTCAACTTTAGCCAAAGTTTCCTGTAAGAAGGTGATTGGGGTAACTTGATCCCATTTCAGCCTCCGATTCTGATCTCTCAGAACTAGTTCTGTCGCGCATAAAGCGTCGATCTTCCTTTTTCCCAAGACTCCCTGGGCTATAATTTCTAAAATCACAAGATTGTGATCGCTAAAAACTGTGGTTTCTACCTTATAATTAATTACTTCAGGCAGAATACTAGGAGATAAAAAGATATAATCTATAATTGTGCCTGAGTCATTGCCCACATATGTCGGTAACCTCGGACCTGTGGGGCAACTACATGATTCATAAAGGTTGAAGGTAGCTAAGAGCAATTCCAAAGCCTCACCGCGTGATGTATGTTCGAAATGCGGTGGGGAGGAATAGGGGGAGAATTCCTCAAGTTCCCCGTGGCAATCCACATGGCATGGGTGAATATTAAAGTCTCCCATAAGGATCACCTCATACCCGTGGGCACTGTTCTCACTGTGGGTAGTCAGGAATTCCTCTAAGGTTACCAAATGCTCGATTGGAGTTTGACTGACAGGAGAATTATAAAAGTTAACAAATAATATGGGATGGGAATTTGATGTAGTTAGTTCAACCGCTAAACAGTTTTTGGATTTGGACTTAATATGTCTAGGTTTTCCTTGGACATCTAGTGAAATGTATATAGCCAAACCCCCCTTTGCTCTTCCTGCTTTGCTGGGGTCTGCGGGTACATTAAAATAAGAAAAACCATCCAAGGCCAATCCCTCTGATGTTTCCCATGTTTCTTGAAAGGCAAGAATATCAGAGGATCTAATTATGTCCAGCCAGTTCTTGTCGTTAAATTTGGCTCTAAGGCCAGCAATATTCCAGCTCATAATTCTACAGACCCTAACACCTGCAGAATACTGAACTGACGGACCAGGAGCAGGCTGGGGTCCTTCTACATCACTATCTTGTCTTGGCAAAAGTCAATCATTTTGATCCATGAAAGATAACGGCGCATAGCGATTGAACAGTTCAAGTGGTTGTGTAACTGGGTTAAACAATAATGGTTGGTGACAATGAGCTGCTACGTTGTGCCTTGAATCTTGTCCCCATCTGAAGTTCGAGTCCCAGTTGTTATCCCACCCTATGGCAGGGGTCCTTGGGTAAGCAACGTTCTGCTGTTCCCCATAAAAGAATTTCAAAGTTAGGGGAACCACAGTACCCCGTCTTCGTTGGGGAGGGAAAATGTTTGCAAGAATGTTCGGAAGAACGTCTTGATTTGAAAAGCTCACTGCCACACAGTCCCATTTGAACTTTTTCGGCCGATTACCCAGCCAAGGAACCCTGGTTGCTGACTTAATTACGCTTGCCAGATGATGCTTTTCCCCTGGTGCTAGCCGCATATTACTAGCTAGCCAATGTAGGGCTTTGCTGCAAAGAGAAGTGGGGCTTTCCACTGTTCCCCCTTCCAGCGGGCGGACATTTGCGAGGACTAAAACCACAGGTGTGGCTTCAACTATGAATTGCAGGGGATCTGTTGAATAAGCTTGTGCTTGTGCTGGGGGAATATTGACCGAAGGGGTTGGGTCTTTTGGGATATTAGCTAATATAGGACCCTCATTAATAACAGTCAAAGTTGGTAGATGTGGTGATGAGTTCTCCCCAGGCAGTTGATTACCATCTCCATCACCCACATCACCTCCAACAACATTTCCCCCAGTGTTATTACTCAGATGTGTGACTATCGTAGTTATATTTTCAACACCACCTGCAACCAAATTATGAAGTCCACCCAGCTACTTAACCTCTGCTTGCAGTTTATCAATTTTGGATATTAGAGGTTTGATAATAGTGTTGATTTTTATCTCGAGGAAATCTGCAATTTTTTCAAAAAAAGCCTCCTCAAAAGTGTAATTAGGTTGGTCCTCAACACTGTTTGCTTGTTTAGATTTTGGGGTAGTAGCCTTCTTCCGTCTTGTCCCTGAGCGTAACCCACCTCGCTTTGGTGGATTCTTAGTGCATAGTCGTTTAGGCCTGGCGGCGTGCCCTATAGGAGACTGCTCATCCGCAGAGACACGAATCTGTTTGTCTTGTTCAAATTCAGTATCAATATCTGTGTCGCCCTCAGCCTCAGCATTAGGTCCCTCAGGGGCCGGGGCTACGTTATCCGGTGTGCCAGGTATTCCTTGGGAAGTAGTATCAGTAGTAGTGACCACACTGTGAGCTTCTTGCAGCTGGGTGTCATCAATCAAGATAGATACAGATGTGGAAGTGGACAAACATCGTAAGTCAGGGAATTGACTCAACCCCAAAGACTCCCTCCTTTGCATATTTATCTTCTTAACAGTCTGAACAAGGTATTTGTCAATAGTGTTTAGCGGGACTTCATCAAGTTATTTAGGCATAATTGGGAGTATAAACAAATTTAATGTTGTGAAAACAAAAAGAACAGTTAATAGAGTCTTGTGAAAGCAAGACTTACTTGAGGGATGGATCACAGAAATATTTCCTGCAGCGTTTCTGGCCCTGCCCCTGCCTCCTCCTGCCGATGAGGGCCATAGAGGGCCCGCCCTTTGCCCGGGCTTCGCTCCGGGCGTCCCGCTCGCGTCCCGCGACGCGGGGTGTGCCCTGCTTTATGGGCCCCTCGGCGCTGTCTGCGCACGTCACACAACGCGCCGCCGCGAGGCCTGCCGGGTGTTGTGGTTCCCGGAGCGGCGGCGCCTTGTCTCAATGGCAAGGTGACTCTCGGCGGTGGCGGCTTCTCCAACTGCAACAGAGCGACGTGGCAGGTAAGTGTTCTATGCTGCGGTCTCCCCCGCTCTGCCGGGGTTTGCCCTGCTTTATGGGCCCCTCGGCGCTGTCTGCGCGCGTCACACAACGCGCCGCCGCGAGGCCTGCCGGGTGTTGTGGTTCCCGGAGCGGCGGCGCCTTGTCTCAATGGCAAGGTGACTCTCGGCGGTGGCGGCTTCTCCAACTGCAACAGAGCGACGTGGCAGGTAAGTGTTCTATGCTGCGGTCTCCCCCGCTCTGCCGGGGTTTGCCCTGCTTTATGGGCCCCTCGGCGCTGTCTGCGCGCGTCACACAACGCGCCGCCGCGAGGCCTGCCGGGTGTTGTGGTTCCCGGAGCGGCGGCGCGGGTCGCAATGGCACGGTGACTCTCGGCGATGGCGGCTTCTCCAACTGCAACAGAGCGGCGTGGCAGGTAAGTGTTCTATGCTGCGGTCTCCCCCGCTCTGCCGGGGTTTGCCCTGCTTTATGGGCCCCTCGGCGCTGTCTGCGCGCGTCACACAACGCGCCGCCGCGAGGCCTGCCGGGTGTTGTGGTTCCCGGAGCGGCGGCGCGGGTCTCCATGGCAAGGTGACTCTCGGCGGTGGCGGCTTCTCCAACTGCAACAGAGCGGCGTGGCAGGTAAGTGTTCTATGCTGCGGTCTCCCCCGCTCTGCCGGGGTTTGCCCTGCTTTATGGGCCCCTCGGCGCTGTCTGCGCACGTCACACAACGCGCCGCCGCGAGGCCTGCCGGGTGTTGTGGTTCCCGGAGCGGCGGCGCGGGTCTCAATGGCAAGGTGACTCTCGGCGGTGGCGGCTTCTCCAACTGCAACAGAGCGGCGTGGCAGGTAAGTGTTCTATGCTGCGGTCTCCCCTGCTCTGCCGGGGTTTGCCCTGCTTTATGGGCCCCTCGGCGCTGTCTGCGCGTGTCACACAACGCGCCGCCGCGAGGCCTGCCGGGTGTTGTGGTTCCCGGAGCGGCGGCGCGAGTCTCAATGGCAAGGTGACTCTCGGCGGTGGCGACTTCTCCAACTGCAACAGAGCGGCGTGGCAGGTAAGTGTTCTATGCTGCAGTTTCCCCTGCTCTGCCGGGGTTTGCCCTGCTTTATGGGCCCCTCGGCGCTGTCTGCGCGCGTCACACAACGCGCCGCTGCGAGGCCTGCCGGGTTTTGTGGTTCCCCGAGCGGCGGCGCGGGTCTCAATGGCAAGGTGACTCTCGGCGGTGGCGGCTTCTCCAACTGCAACAGAGCGGCGTGGCAGGTAAGTGTTCTGTGCTGCGGTCTGTAGTCGACCAGACAGATGCTTTGTTCTCTCTGTATTTCCACTTGTACTACTTGTCTACCATCTAAAACAAATGTCCAAAATGTAAATGCCTATTTAGCACTGGATCAAGAAGTCAGCAACATGATGCTAATTGATATGCATAACATTTATCGTACCCGTTTTAAAGCATAAGAAAGTTTCTTAGCTAATGCCAAAAGGGTCATCTGTGGAAAACGTGTAATATTTTACTTTGCATAAGCAGCAGCCATTTTAGCTGTGGTGTCCATTTAAGTTTCCTTCTTAATTCTTTCGTCTTTTTCTGCCTGTGCTATCAATTTAAGTTGACTTCCTGACTCAGCTAAAAGCAATGTATTTGCTGAGAGTTTGTAGCTGCCAGTACTGTCAATCATTTACTGCATAAGCACTCCTGCTCCCACTTTGCTGACCAAGTGGTTATTTATCTGCCCATGTTTGCTGGTAACTATTTCTAAAACGTGTACTCCCTATTTCTGTTCACATGCTTACACTGCACAAAACCTGTATTTAAAGGGCACTGGTTTGTGAAGCCAGTGTACTACCTCAGGCAGCACTTGGGAGTACTGTGTGGACGTGGTCCCACTCATGAGTGATTTATAAACTCCTGAAGAATAACGATTTTACAGTGTAATCGAGATAAATGGGTAAGCACCCTCTGTTTCTTGACCGGTATTACGCAATCCCTTCCCATTCCAGAATATTATGCGAACGTTATCAGTCATATTGAAGTATAAAAACAATAAGCAACAGTATGAGAATTCTAAAATTGATAAAACTGAGATTTAAATGTGGAAATTTGTTAACCACCAGACAAAGAAGTTTACAATAAAAACCAAAAAAGGATGTTAAAGGAGTAAAGAACAAGAAAAGAGAAAGAAATAAGTGATCCGGAATTATGGATTAAGAGGAGAAGAAAGAATATATGAGTTATCAAACAGAGAAACAGAAGGTAAAAAAAAGAAAAAAGGAAGAAGAAAAAGAAAAAGAAAATAGGGCTTAAAAAATAAAGGATATAGGAAATAAAAAGCAAAAGACGAAAACGGGGAGGAAGGAAGAGAGAGAGAGAAGTGAGAGTGATAGAGGAAAATAAATTGACAGGAAGCTAAAAGACCTTAGTCAAAGAAGAGCAAATACCATAACGATAGAAAAGTGATAGAATGAAGAGGCAGGGACGCCCAGAAAGACAACAGACAGCAGAAACAGCTAAGACAAGGAAACACAACAGAGACCATTACTAGGAAAAGAGAAGAGTATAATTAGAATAGAATATGGAGCTACAATTAAGAGAGAATAAAATAAAGAGCGGAATGAAATTGAGTAAATAAAAATCACTAAAAACAAAGAGAGAGGCAAATGTAATAAAGGGAATGACACTTACCAACATGCGTATAGGAATTATGAACTTTAGGACAAAGAAGGGGAGCACAGGGAGGCGGGAAACATCAAGGAAGGGTATCCGTGCTAGAGAAGAGACACCTATAAAAAGGAGAATACAAAAATTGGTTATGAGAAAGCATACCAAGTAAACAGACTAACAACAGTTACATATAAAACAAATAAATAATGACAAAAATCAGTCTATCCTGTGGAATAGAAAAATGAGGGTTATGTGAAAAAGTGACAAAAACATATTGAACGAGTCATAATCTGGATTGTCCGAACTCCTTGTCTTCGTTCTTGTGATGCAAAATAAACAGTTTTAAATCCTCAGGGCTGTCAAAAGAGTAAGACCTTTCCTTGTGGGTAACCTTAAAGAAGCAGGGATGCACTAGACCATATCTAACATTCATGGAGCAAAGACCTGGACGAAAAAAAGAAAGAAACTCCTTGCGACCGGCGGCAGTGGCACAAGCCTTATCTTGAGAGTAGAAGACCTTTTGACCAGACCATAGCATCTGCTTTCTCTGCTTGGCTGCCGAGAGAACCATTAACAATTCAGTATATTCCAGAAAAAGGACAATTATCCCTCTAGAGCGGCCTGATGTTGAAGCAGAAGAAGATCATCTAGGTTTAGGGCCAATGCGATGAGCATTTTGCAAGTTAAAGTTAGTGCCCTTCTTAAGACCAACCAATTTGGGAATATGAGTTTTGAGGAAAGTGAGCTTGCTAGAGCCCTCTTCCCCTTCAGGGATACAATAAATTTGAAATTTATTTTGCGACGATTACGATTTTCCAAGTCCTCCGTCTGTTGTTTAAGTAGAGCTATTTCCTTATACATAGCGTCAGCCTTAGAAGATACATCTTTCACATCACTAATCGTTTGCTCTACCGTCGACACTCCAGCCTCAAGACATTTCTCTTCCAACCTCTGAAGAGCGGTATTACTGTGAATGACAAAAGGCTTCAAAAGTTGTATTTCTTCCATGAGGTCCTCTAACGTTAAGGGTATAGGAGATTTAGTGGGGGAGCAAGGTTTCTTCTGTTGTCTTTTGGAGGCCGTATTAGAGGAGTCTTTGCAAAGGGAAGACATGGTCGTTGAAGTTCCCTTTTGAGTGGAAATGGAGGAAGATTCCATGTAGGAATAACAAAGAGAGTGACAAATAGAAAACCACGGTCTAATCGCAGAAGAAAACCAGACTCCCAATGCGTATAGCAGAACCAGGAAATGTCCAGCAACTCCTGAAGAGAGATAGTGCACTTGAGTACACCTTGCAACAGTGGAAATTCAGAAAACCAAGGTAGTCATGAAGAGGGCACCCCCAACAAAGCCACAGGCTGCAAAAGTATCAAAATGTGCAAAGCAGGGGTTAGTTCAGTAAAAGTGCTCTCACTCTTTTATTTTCCTCCTTTCCTTCTTTTTTTCTTTTTTCTTTTTATAAAAAGAAGTGATTAAGGGAGTCCATTTGATTAGTGAGTAGTATTGCCAGAAAATAGGAAAATAGACATTAGAGCGCGCGCGCGCTATTTGAGAAAAATCCACACAATAGAGGAACTCAAAATGGCGGCTGCACCTCTGTGGTGAGCGCGACGCGGGGGGAAACGGTAAAAAAAACAGCTGATTTGGTTAACCAAAAACACACTTCCTGAACCCCTGCGTCAGTGTGACTAAATGACCCACTTCATGAAGAGATTAGGCTCCAATTACCGCTCTGGGTGAACGAAGGTCTCAGTTGTGGCGCGGAGCCGCACCGAAATGCTGCCATCTTTGTGGCTCATTAAGCCACGCCCACAGGTTTTATATTCTTACGTCCACAGCTAGTGATTGCCACCCACAGGCGTCCTGAGACCCTCTCTAGGTCGGATTCATAGAGCACTGTGCTATTAATTGAGAAGTTTGCTCCTGTAGGATTACTTGACATGTGAAGTAGATTTCTGTCTTTGTAGAGATACACATAAAGTGCAGAGACTAATTCAGGCAATATACGACATATATTCGATTTATATTAATTGGGGTACTTCAATATGCGCTATTTAAGCATCAGATTTTCCACTTGCTGGAAAATGCAATAAATGATATATGGTGACTTGTAATTTTTTCCATGGGTAAATATTTCCATTGTAAAGAAACTCCTCCTGCTAAACCCCTGTTGCTTCCCCTTTTTCATTCTGAGATCGCTTTTCCTCCTGCCTTTGACTTGAGCACATTTGCAGTTGTTTCCAGGGTTAAAAATCATGCCCGCAAGTGGTATCGAGTTTGTGGGTTCTTGCTTGTGAATCAGCAGATGTGACTGGCGCTACCTTCTGCCTCAATCTCCTGCAGGTGAATGGTCTGTGAATCAGCAAGTGTGACTGGTGCCACACTTTGATCTGCTCCTATGGAAGGTGAATGGCCTGTGAACAAGCAGGTATGGCTGATCCTGCACTCTGCCCCACTCCCTTCATGTGACTGGTATGTGAATCAGCAAGTGTGACTGGTGCTACAATCTTATCTGCTCCTATGAAAGGTGGAAGGTGAATGGCCTGTGAACAAGCAGGTATGGCTTGTGCTGTACCCTGCCTCACTCCCTGCAGGTGACTGGTCTGCGAATCTGCAGGTGTGACTGTATCTACTCTCTGCCCTACTCCCTGCAGGTGAATGGTCTTGGAGTCAGCAGGTGTCAATGGTGCTACACTACACTCTGCTCCTACAGCAGGTGAATGGTCTGTGAAACAGCAGGTATTACTGGTGCCAAACTCTGCTTTGCTCCCCTTCAGGTGAATGGTCTGTGAATCAGTAGGTATGAATGATGCTACACTCTACCCCATAACCTACTGGTGAATGGTCTGTGAATCAGTAGGCATAACTGGTGCTACACTCTGCTATGCTCCCTCTGCAAGTGAATAGACTGTCAAACATCAGGTATGACTTGTACAAACCTATTCTTTGAGCCCCTGCAGGTGAATGGTCTGTGAATCGGCAAGTCCAACTGGTGCTACACTCTGCTCTGCTCTGCTCCCATGGCAGGTGCATGGTCTGTGAATCAGCAGATGTGACTTGTGCTACACTCTGCCCCCACAGCAGGCGAATGAATGGTCTGTGAATCGGGGGATATGACTGATGCTGCACTCTGCTCCCACAGCATGCGAATGGTCTGTGAATCAGCGGGTATGACTGATGCTGCATCTGCTCCCACAGCATGCGAATGGTCTGTGAATCAGCGGGTATGACTGATGCTGCATCTGCTCCCACAGCAGGTGAATGGTCTGTGAATCAGTGGGTATGACTGATGCTACACTCTGCTCCCACAGCAGGCGAATGAATGGTCTGTGAATCAGCGGGTATGACTGATGCTACACTCTGCTCCCACAGCAGGTGAATGGTCTGTGAATCAGCGGGTATGACTGGCGCTGCACTCTGCTCCCACAGCAGGTGAATGAATGGTCTGTGAATCGGGGGATATGACTGATGCTGCACTCTGCTCCCACAGCATGCGAATGGTCTGTGAATCAGCGGGTATGACTGATGCTGCATCTGCTCCCACAGCATGCGAATGGTCTGTGAATCAGCGGGTATGACTGATGCTGCATCTGCTCCCACAGCAGGTGAATGGTCTGTGAATCAGTGGGTATGACTGACGCTGCACTCTGCTCCCACAGCAGGCGAATGAATGGTCTGTGAATCAGCGGGTATGACTGATGCTACACTCTGCTCCCACAGCAGGTGAATGGTCTGTGAATCAGCGGGTATGACTGGCGCTGCACTCTGCTCCCACAGCAGGTGAATGGTCTGTGAATCAGCGGGTATGACTGATGCTACACTCTGCCCGCACAGCAGGCGAATGAATGGTCTGTGAATCAGCGGGTATGACTGATGCTACACTCTGCCTCCACAGCAGGCGAAGGAATGGTCTGTGAATCAGCGGGTATAACTGATGCTACACTCTGCTCCCACAGCAGGCGAATGGTTTGTGAATCAGCGGGTATGACTGATGCTACACTCTACCCCCACAGCAGGCGAATGGTCTGTGAATCAGCGGGTGTGACTGGTACTACACCCTGCTCGCCTATCCTTTGACTGGTGCTTCCCTCTACTATTCTCAACCCTCAGTAGGTGAACCGGTTGTCCTGCAACATGTGTAAATGGAGCCACCCTCTGCCCTGCTCCAGTGGCGGGTGAAATAGTGTGTGAAACAGCATGTGTGACCGGTGCCATCGCTATCATGCTCCCCGGCAGGGCAATGGTCTGTGATTCAGTATGTGTGTCTAGTGCTACCCCGCGCCCCACTCTCCTGACGTGAGTGTCTGGCCTGTCCAAGTGGCAACTGTGGCTAATGCCACTCTTTGTTCTTCTCCATACCCACTGGCAGGTGATTTGTTTTTCCAGCAACCAGGGTCGGACTGCCCCACACGGCAACCAGGCAGTGCCCGACGCGCTGGTCTGAGAGGTCAGTGAGTGGGACTGTCTTTACAACTGATATATATTGTTTGCTGGGGCTCTGCACTGGCACTTAGCATAGCCCTCCACACAGTGGAGCTGTTTGTCTGTTTTTGAAGTTAGCAACTCAGCAAAGTGTTCGACAATTAAATATACTTCAAAAATGAAGAATACAAGCATCTTTGGGTGGCTTGGATTAGTCCAAAATGTTAAACTCGAAGGAGTGTGTTGATTAGTAGCTGTGTTGGTAATGGCATTTGGTAGTCGGTGGAAATGCGTGTGGCCCTGACACTTACTTTTTGTTTTACAAATGAAACACTGCCTGATATTAGAACTAACACGGCCAGCAGATAGCTCTGATCCATGCAGTCTCTATACTGTGCAAAACACTGATACAGTGTGTCTTTACAAGTACAATATGCAAACATAGGCCATATTTGTAGCGTTCTAATTCACAAATGGGGCCACTTTGATGTTAGTTTTCCGGGCCTATTTTCTGTCCCAGAGGGGCCTTGACAGCAGCTTGTCTAACTGGAGCCACCCTCCGCCATGTTTCCCGCAGAGCTGAGAGGCAGGTCTGTCCCCTCGGCATGCATGACTGGGGCCACTCTCTTTCCGAATCCCCCACACTCGGCTGGTGAATCGCCTGTCCGATAAACCTGGGTCCCTTGAGGCCACACCATGCCTGGGAATCCGCGCTCCAGGTGACTGCACTGGTCCGTCCAGGTATCCCGTGACTGGGTGCCCCCTGGCCTCGCTTACCAGGCAGGTGCGTCTTCGCCAAGCAGGCAGCATATGCAAATGATGCCACTCCGTGATTCCACCCAAGTAGGAACTTCGTCTGCCGGGCAGCAAGTGTCTGATTCCACCCCTGCACTGCCCCCCCTCGCCCCGGCAGGTGAATGGTCTCTCCCTGGAGGGCTCTGGCAGCAGATGGGCCGGGATTGGATTGACATGTGATTAGCTTATGTCTGAGGTGG
This sequence comes from Lissotriton vulgaris, assembly GCF_964263255.1. Classification (NCBI taxonomy): domain Eukaryota; kingdom Metazoa; phylum Chordata; class Amphibia; order Caudata; family Salamandridae; genus Lissotriton; species Lissotriton vulgaris. The sequence goes on along the minus strand of NC_141693.1, from coordinate 1,325,038,491 downwards.
GTGTCTGCTCTGGGGCCCGGGCTGTCTCTGCACAGACACGGCTCTTTTGCGGCTCCCATGCTACCGATACTGCAGGATCCGGAGGGCAGTCCGTTCGAGCATCTGCGTGCGTGATCGACGACCATGTCTACCGATAAGGTGAGACCTCACTTTGGGACAGTGAGTGACATCGCAGGTTTAGAGAGGTCGGAGGCCACCGGTGGCGCGTGAGTGACGGGCAGTGAGGCCTTGCAGTGCCACAGTGTGACTATGGGCAGAGTTAAAGTATTGCGTTTGCTTATCCTGTGTACTTGCTACCTGGCTTAGGTATGAAATGAATGTGTAGGTGATAGGGGGAGTGTGGGGTCAGTGCACAGAAAACAATATGTCGGATACAGCGCCTTAGGTGGTCCGGTGTCAGTCTTAACCACATGCAGCGCTATTTGGGTGGGTTGGGTTGGGTTGTGCAATGTGTACCTGGTGGTTAAAGCTTGTATAATAAAGGTACTGGTGCGCTGAGTGGTACATCCCGGGCGCTGTGTGACTGTGCTGCGTGTTCTAGGCACCGAGTGTCAGATGTGTATACCCGGCACTGCTTGGCCTAGAATACATCCATGCTAGGCAGTGGATGGCTGGGGTCAATAGAACAAGTGTACTGGGTGACAGGTTGTATAGACCAAGAACTAGATGGCCTGAGTGCCTTATCCAAGTATTGGTAAGGTGCGTCTGTGTACCGTGCCCTGCATGGCCAGGGTATGTTTTAAAGAGCAAATGGGGTTGTCAGTGTGAATGAAAAACTGAGTGGGTAAATGTGCATATAACAGGCACTATGCGTCCAATTTATTTCAAACAGCCAATGGGATAATTACATTTAAAATACATATAATTACATTTAAACAAGACTCCAGGGCAGTTCAAATTGGCCTATTTCCTGCCTAAGCATAACTCACACACCACGAACTGTAGCGTTACCCTCTTCTCTGGGCTCTGAGTTTGGGTAATTCCCGAGTGCTTTCTCAGCTTCTGTTGGGGTCACCCCTATGCCCACATTATGTCCTTGATGGTCACCCCTGCCTCTTCACTCTCTGCCGGTGTGCGTGTGTGTGTATATATACTGGCAGCTGTGGGACTGCAGCAGGTAGAAGCTGCTCCAGGCAGGTAGCATTGTGTGTGCGGCACCTATGTAAAAAACCCACGGGTGATCGACACATTTTTCCTCTTGTGTGCGTGACTGGAAATAAAGTTTCAGAGAATGCCCATTGGCCAGGTTTCAGGACTTGTTTCACATTAGGAGGACAGACAATGGAAGGATACTGGACCTATGGAGCCACTGTGGTTGTTTTTAAGAGGGATGATGTGTGTATGTGTGTGTGTGTGTGTGTGTGTGTGTGTGTGTGTGTGTATATATATATATATATATATATATATATCAGGAAACACTCCACGGAGCCGACAAGCGGCAAAAGCAGAGAAAACGGACTCTTGAGGATTTAAAGTTGCAGAAGGTAAATTTATTTAATTTTTGATATTAAGGTGATTGCATGTACACTATATATATATATATATATATATATATATATATATATATATATATATATATATATATATATATATATATATATATATATATATATATATATATATATATATATATATATAGTGCACTGGCACACGTTCTGGGCATTGTACCCGATCCTTCTCAGCTTAGAATCTGCCAGTGCATGAATGGGGTGCGGGGAACCAAGGCTACATAACGTTTCGCTTTCTGTGTTCTTTAGTGTATTTCCCCTAACTTCTCATTCCTGCCTGGCGTTCATCCATGCTTACACTTCATTCTTCCCTAGCACCTGTACCATGAGGAGCTGAAACTATACATGCACTTCGGTGTAACATCAGTGTGCCTATGGGCCCTAAACTCATCTCTGTAGTGTGCCGATGGGCCTATGCAAATTCTCGTAGATGGCCCATCAGTGTGCCGATGAGCCCATTACCATCCCCGTTGGTATCACATCAATGTGCTGATAGGCCAGTACCAGTGCATGTAGTACTTATTTTGGCTAGAGTTGTTTAAGTGTGTGAAAAGCAGTATTTTTAGTGGCTTAAATTTGGCCCTTACCTGCAGAGATTTGAACAGGAAATCCAGAGTGTGGATTGAGCCTGTCTGTCTCCAAGGATATTCTGATTTGAGGAGCAGCTCCCAGCACCATGCCCAGTAGCCTGTGATTAAGGTCACATGCTCCTTATATACGTTTCCTCCTGGTTGTTACATCAGTGCTCTGATTGGTTCCTATAACTAGGGGTTCTATTGAACTTAGGGCTTAGGGTTAGTGTTCTGATTGGCTGGTAGGTCTGGGGTTCTGATTGGTTACTAGGGCTAGGGTTGCAATTGGACTTGGGTTTAGGGTTAGGGTTTTGATTGGCTCCCAGGATTGGGACTGTGGTTGGTTGTAAGGACTTGGTCTCCTATTCGTCCTACGGCTAAAGTTCTGATTGGTTAGAGCTTGGGTTCCATTGGCCGAAGGTGCCACCTGATCACTAGGTCTTTTTAAACTAAGGGCGTCTCAGCCTGGGCATCGAGGTTAAGGGTGAAGAGGACAAGGGTAGTTGCCCTGTTCAGGACTGGTCAGGCCCTGGGCCAGAAATGCTGTCCATTTTTCCATTCACCTGCAACCGCCTTAACCCATCCACATCCACAAACATATACCTATGTATAAAAATATAAAAACACTCACAGCAAATGCATTCTACTCATTTAATACAAACAAACACTTACCACTTTTCATTGACTCAACAACTACTACAAAACCCCATAAACCACACCTGTTCACCCTTCTACCCCAACTACCACACAGATACCACACAACAGCACTCTCACACAAAACACCACTCTGTCCTACATCACAAACAAACCCACACATCACCAATACAACACAAAGTCTTACTATACATAACTTAAATTCATCCAGACACACACTCCCTGTTCATACAAAGCACCAGCTCTACCCTCTACTTACGCCTAACAGACCCTTTTTTGTCACCACCAAACCGATACTGCGCCCTCCATCATTTCATGCGCCAACACACTCCTCCTTTTTTTTAACCAAAAACACACAACCAAACAACCCTTGCACTCCACCACACACATTACCTTTTCCAGCTATCAAATCTAACACAAACACTCATAACTCTTATTCATCCCCTCGCACACACCACATGCACTCTTTTCCAAAACATGTTACCTCCCCATTACCATTCAACTTCAGCTCACCAACAATACGTTGCATACACATCCTTCTCAGAAAACCACTACATCATCATCTCCTTTCATTACTCCGCAGAAACAAACTATAACACACACATCAGCGCAATAAAATCTAACACATACACACTTTTTCATAATACATTCCATCACAACCTAAAAAACATACAGCTACTCCCACCCTCCTGACTACACAAATAATAATACACATCCTAAAACCATCTTTACTGCCAAGCTTTCTCTCTTCCCTACACCTAACACAAATACACCAACACAACTCTCAGTCAACCGCTTTTCATCCATTGCGCAACTCAGAGCCTTACAGCATGACCCACATGCTGCACCACCACTGCTAACTCATACACCTTCCACTCCAAACAGACGCAAACAAAATAAACAACATGCCACTCTTCACAACTTTGCATCTCCATGTCTATGACACAGCAAAGCTACTCTACAAAAACAACATAGCTCACCAACTAACTCTCAACCACCATCTCCACCACCTACACACACAGACCCATGAAAATGCCTCTTAGCCTTCTGGACTAGGAATATGTTATAGAAAAGCAACACTATTGCTATCCTCATACATCTAATACCAGCACTAATGACAAAGCTGCTACAATTTAAAAAAATACCGCTCACTCTTCTACAAAGCAAAGTCACACCATCACCAAAACACATTCTCTAAACTGCCTACTATAAATGCTTGATCACTCTCTAAAAACAAGCATCACATCTACGACCTACTCGTTGACACACAACCTGACTTGCTCTTCATAACTGACTCATGGCTGCTAGATGATAGGACTCCAGTGTTGCATGAAGCCATTCTTCTAGGCTATCACACTATCCCACACAATCTTATAGGAAAAAGAGGAAGTGACTAGCTGTTATATTCAAGCAAACAATAAATCACACTAAAGCCTAAGACATCTCCATACAAGGTTGTGAGGCCCCCTTCACCAGGTGCAACCCTACACCATTTTCCTCCTGTAACTTTCTTCTCCTTTACAGACCTCCACCTAGCAATGCAACATTCCCAGACACATTTCCAGATGCAGTTACAAACCTGATAACACTACCTTCCAACCTATGCATTGTTGGTGACCTAAGAACTTAGTTTGACAAACCCAATATGCTTCTTCCAAAAACCATCATCACTGACCCAGACACACTGAACCTACATCAGATCATCCACAAACACACACAGATCCCAAGAGTTTGCTCTTTCCTACATAACCAACACAACCAAACACAAATGTGCAGCATATCCCTGTGTATATAAGCTTTTAAGTTGATTATATGTATGTATCTAGATACATTTAGTATATTATATTTTTGTATAAATATGTATAATAATTATGTTTAGAAATATATATAGATATTCTTTAGATCTGCATAACAAATGCATATATTACTTATGGTTCTAATATTCTATGCTTAACATCTGTATATAGGTCACTGCATCGTTTTCATGTAAATTATTCCATTAGATTTTTTTGGTTCTCTGTTTATCTATCACACTATGTAACTTCTATCATAACTATTTATCTACATTTGCTTCACTATTGAATTATTGAAAAGAATAAAAAGCACACACACAAATAAATTAGCTTAAAGTACAGCAACATTTGAAAGTCGGGGTTTATTAAATACAACTAAAATCTTTATATGTTACCTTCATTATACATGTATACCTTCCATTTACCTATTTATCTATATATGTATTACTTTACTCCTACTGTTAAAACATGTGTCTCTCTCCAATGCACTATCCTATATTTCACCCTACATCTCTGTCAGTATATCCTCTACCTCCACTCTCTGACTCATCCCAAACCTCATTCTACTACTGTGGTCTCCAAATTAACCCTTTATATACTCTTCCCTCTATCCCTCCTTGCATCACCATAAACCTATTTTTTTTTACCAAGATCTCACTAAAAACCTTTCTAAATTTCCCTCCTTGGACTCATCTGATACCTAATTTTTCTACTAGGACTTCCCTAATCCATTTCTAGAGACTCTTCCCTCCTCCATCTCTCCTTTACTCATCCTAAACCTCCTCCTACTACTATGATCTTCCAACATTCACTTTGTAGACTCTTCCCTCTTCTATCCCTCCATTATCCTTTGCAATGTAACTAACAGACTCACATGTCCACCACTCAAATTAATTCATATTTCCCAATACTAATTTAACACTAATCTTTTTTGGGTTCTGGAGTAGCGTGCTACTCTCCAAAAAGCGCTTCAACACCTTGTCAGGGGTAGTAAGCACTATATAAATACAATTGCAATAATTGATGTCCAGTACTCTAATTCAGCAATATTGTACGCTATTTTAAGTTTAAAGCATTTTATTAAACACAAAAAACATGGGGAAGGGAATTAGGAGGTCAAGTTTACATACAGTACAAAAAGCAGAATGTTGCATCGATTCTGGAGTAAAGTAGGGAGGTCGGCAGTCCCGGAGGGGAACAAGGCATACGTTGTAAGGCAATAAGGCAGTGCGAATAACCCTCCAGTAGTCCCCAACCTCCCAATCAAAGCTGAGCCTGGGTAGCGTCCCGCAACACAGTGAAAACAACACAGTCCCTCCAAGCCCCCCGTCCCCAGAAAATTAAAAGAAAGAAAACAATACCCCAACATCCCCGTCCAATAGCCCGTGATAGAAGCATTCACCCCAGCCACCTACCCCTAACCCCCATTTCCCCTGTTCCCACCCCTCTCAGTCCGCCGGAGCCGCCGGTGGCGTCAGCCTAAGGAGGCGTAGGTACCGCGGACATGTGAGTTCGCGAAATTCCGTGGACAGCAGTGCCAAAAAAGGGTGCCAGAGCTCCTCGAACTGGTCCACATTCCCAGCCACTGTAAGCGACATCTTCTCCATACCCAGTACCTGCCAGAGCCTATGTAACCAGCCAGTGATAGAGGGGGCAGTGGGGGTGCGCCAGTGCACAAGGATATTTTGAACCGCTGAGCCTAGCGCAATAGCAATCTGTCTACCCCTGCGGGACTTCAGCGGGTACATCAAGTCATTGGGAAGGCCTAGCAGGACATATGCCGGGAAGCGCGGGAGTTCAATTTCGAAGTATCTGTCCACCTCATCTAAGACCTCCTTCCAGTAAGCAGACAGTATCGGGCACGCCCAGAGAATGTGCGATAGGGTACCCTCCTGTCCGCAGCCTCGCTAGCAACCCTTGTCGGTGAGTTTGTGCATTTCGTAGAGTCTCTCCGGGGTGTAATACCAGTAGGTGGACACCTTAGTAAAGGTCTCCGTCAGCCCAGTGTGATACGCAGAGTGCCTCGCCCGATATGCGATCTTGTCCCACTCCTTGTGGCTCAGGGTCCTGCCCAACTCCCTGTGCCAGCGCTCTCTCCCCGGGTTGTGATAATGAAACGGCTGGGGTTGGAGAAATTTATATATATCGGTGATAAGCTTGGCATCCGAGGTCCGGGTCACCAGCCACCGCTCATAGGGCGTGATTTGACGGTCAGCGACGTCACGCACTGGGGGTTGGAGAGCCCAATGGCGGACCTGCATATAACGCAGTCTGTCCCCCTCCGTCAGACCAAACTCCTGTCGGAGCTGTTGGAAAGGGAGCACGCCCTCCGGCCCGTAAATCTGAAAGAGCGCCCTGCAACCCGCACTCACCCAGTGGGAAAAAGCTCCCGGTTCCAGGCCCGGAGCGAAGTCTGGGTTGCCAACGATGGGCGTAAACGGTGATGGGAAAGTAGTGAGCTCACGGAGCTCACAAACCGCATCCCACACTCGTAGTGGAACCCGGGTGACAAAGGAGGCGTAGAGATTAGACGGGCGATGTGCGCGCCGCAGGAATGGAACCTCTTGAAGGGTGCGGCCCGCAACTGCCTGATCTTGAAAGAGCCAGTGCTTGTCCGATTCCCACCTGCTCCATTCCACCAAATACCGGAGTTGCGCCGCCTGAAAATACTTCCGGAGGTCCGGAACACCGAGACCCCCCGCCTCCGGGGCAAGCGTGGAAAGGACCCTCTTCATCCGAGGCTTACGGCCCTGCCACACGAAACGGGAGATGTCAGCCTGCGCTTGCTGTATCCAACCCACAGGGGGCTGGAGAGGTAGAGCGCGAAAAAGATACAAGATCTGAGGCAGTACCGTCATCTTCACCGCCGCAATACGGCCCAGCCACGAGAGCAGGCCCTTGCCCCATCGGCCGAGTTCCTCCTTGATCTTCTTGCCAAGGGAAGAGTAGTTGGCCGTGACCATTTCAGGCAGCGAAGGCGCAAGCAGAATCCCCAGGTATGGCACCGTGGAGGAGGACCACTGCATAGGGAAGAGACGCTGGAGGTCCCGTCTGGTGTCCGCGGAGAGTGACACATCCAGGGCGGCCGATTTAGACATGTTCATTTTAAAGCCGGCCACGCGAGCAAAGGCGTTCAGTTCCTGGACGCAGGCAGGGAGCGACCGTCTGGGGTCGTCCAGGGTCAGCAGGACATCGTCCGCATATAAGCTAACAGTATGTGTATACTGACCCATCTTCACCCCAATAGCGTCCGGATTGTCGCGAATCCTCTGGGCGAACGGCTCCATATAGTGGGCGAACAAGAGCGGTGAGAGGGGGCATCCCTGTCTCGTGCCACGCTCAATGGCAAAGCTACTAGAGCTGTGTCCATTGACGAGCACCGATGCCGACGGTCTCTTGTAACAATTAAAGACCATGGTGCGGAACTTCTCGCCGATCCCCAGTTTCCCGAGAACCAGCTCAAGGTACGGCCAATGAACCCTATCAAAGGCCTTCTCCGCATCGACCGACAGTAGCATCCGCTCCCCCGGGACGCGTGAGGCCTTTTCCAACACGTGCGTCACCCTCTTGGTGTTGTCGACGGTCTGCCTACCGGGTACAAAACCAGCCTGGTCCGCCTCCACCAGGCCCGGCAGGTGCAGTCCAAGTCTGGCCGCCAAGATCCCCGTGTAGAGTTTGAGGTCCACATTCAGAAGCGAAATGGGCCGATACGAACCGCACAGGGTCCGATCCTTCCCAGGTTTCGGGATAACCGACACCGTTGCCGACAGAAGGTCCGGTGGGATGGCCCCCGGCTCAGAGAACGAGTTGAACAGGCGAGCCAGGATAGGCGCCACAGTGGAGCAGAAGGTCTTGTAGAACAAGGCCGTGTAGCCATCCGGGCCCGGGGCCTTACCGTGCTTCAACCGTGCGATAGCGGAGATGACTTCCTCCACATGGATGTCCCTCTCCAGGTGGTCTGCCTGGGCGGGTTCCAGAGCCGGGAGGGTCATGGACTCCAGGTAAGCCTCAGCTTCTCCCGGCGGGGAGGGTTCTGCGGCGTATAGCGCCTCGTAAAAGCTATGAAAAGAGTCCGCGTCACCGGAAACCGGGACCCCATCTGCGCCCACTAGCTCCTTCACCACGTTGCGTTGCTGCGCAGCCCTGAGCCGATGGGCCAGGAGCTTACCGCATCTGTCTCCGCCTGTATAAAAGGCATGCTTCAAGCGCAACGCCGCGTATTCCGCCCGGTCCAGATCCAGCGCAGAGAGGAGTTTCCTGGCCGCCTTCAGCTGCCTCCAAACTCGAGGAGCCCCCGTCCGGCGGTGAACCTGTTCAAGTTCCCTGACTTGCGCCGTCAGTTCATCCCTCTTACATTGCCGCTCTCTGTTCTCCGCCGAGGAAATGGAAATAAATTCCCCCCTGAGGACCGCCTTCAAGGCTGCCCACTGCGTCGCTAGAGACGTGTCGGAGTTGCTGTTGTGGACCAGGTACTCCTGAATGACCTCCCCCACTCGCTTCACCACCGATTTCTTATGGAGAAGCGTGTCCCGAAGCCGCCACATCCCTCTGGAGGGGGGGGCTGCCGGCCAAGCAAAAACTCCGGAAACCGGTGCATGATCGGACAGGGACAAAACCCCGATGTCCGCCGCCGTGGCGGCCGAGCGAAGCGGCCCGCTCACCAAGAGATAGTCCAACCGCGAATAAGTGCGGTGCGCGTGAGAGAAGTATGAATAGTCCCTATCGGTGGGGTGCATAGTGCGCCAGAGGTCGTGCAGATCCATCTCTGCAATCCGGTCTTGCACCGCTCGAGAAAGCTCCCCCGTCTGCGGGAAGCGTTGGGCAGACCTATCCAAGGTGGAGTCGAAGACCATATTTAGGTCTCCCCCCAAGACAACATGGCGATCGGGCGAGGCAGTGACGTCCACCAACACAGATTCCAGGAAACGATCCTGGTGGTCATTCGGGCTGTAAACAGAGCCAACCGTGAAGGCAATACCTCCAAGCCGCATGCGATACACTAGGAGCCTCCCCTTCTGCTCGGCATATTTATACAATACCTCGCCCCTGAAGGAGCTGGCTAAAAGAATGGCTACACCCGCAGTCTTGGTCGCTGCCGATGAGAAGAATTGGGTGGGGAACTTGGCAGAGCGCAACCTATGGCAATCTTTAGAAAGTAAATGAGTTTCCTGCAAAAGGCAAATGTCCGCCTGCGTCCCCTCTAGCAGGGAAAGGATCGCCCTACGCTTCACAGGGTTATTCAGACCCTTAACATTAAGGGTCACCACTTTCAAGGACGGCATCGCTCCCAGGGAATCGCAGCGCTATGCAGCAGGCGAGGGATCATCGGAGGGGGCGCGCGGGGCAGGGGCGCAGGGAAGGCCAGAGCCGGCCACGCGCGTGCATGGGCAATATCGAACGGGACCCCACCAACAACAAACCAATTCCTAAGCCCACCCAAAATCAACCCATGGCAACTAGCCAAAACCATAAACAAGAAAAAATACCCCATTGTCTCAGTCCAGCCCAAACGGGCGAGTCTGCAGAAAACAGTCAAGTGGACGTTCAGCCACTCACCTCCAACCGCTCCCCCTCAACCCCCAGCCCCAACCCAGCATCGTAGAGGCTAAGAATCTCTCCCCCCGGAGTGAAGTTAGGCCGTCATGGCCACGCCGTTGGATTCAGGCAAGTTCCTGGCCGCCGTTCTTAGGGCCTCCGCCATATCCGCCCTGATGGTAGGGGAATCAGGGCGACTCGCAGTCGCTGGCGATTGGCGCCTCCTCGATCTTCTCCGACTCCGTCGCTCGGGGCGCCTCCACGCGGGTGTCGCCCCTTCTTCTTCCGTGGCTGTGAGTCCCAGCACCCCGCAGACGTCCTGGAGGGAGCGCAGCTGGTGTAACACCCCATTCCATCGGAAGATGAGACGGAAGGGGTGACCCCAAGAGTAGGCCGTCTCATGTTCCCGCAGAAAGTCCGTAGCGATACGGAAGGACCTACGCTTCTGCAGCGTGATGGCGGACAGATCCTGGTAGAGCGCCACGGGCCGTTCTCTGAAAGTTATAGGCTGCTTCCTGCGGGCCTCTGTCATAATGCGCTCCTTCAAGGGGAAATCTGGCAGGAACGCCAGAATATCAGGTGGGGGTGCCGATGACTGGCGCTGGCGGCCCACTCTGTGCGCTCTGTCAATGCGGATCGGAAAGTCCGCGCCTTCTCCCAAAATGTCCCGGAACAGGTCCTGTAAATAGGCCACCAGGTCCGCTCCTTCATCCGCGGACGGGACGCCCCGCACCCGGATATTGTTCCGCCTGGACCTGTTCTCGAGGTCCTCAGAGTGGGCCTGGAGCTCGACACACTGCTCCCGTAGGCGGAGAACGTCCTGCTGGAGATGGACTATCTCCTCATCGCGGCGCTGGGCCGCCGTCTCCACCGTGTCTACACGCTCGCCCAGGCCCTCAACCTCCCTGCGCACCTCACGGACCTCGCCGGCCACCTCGGTCTTGAGCGTCTGGAAGTCCTCTTTGAGGGAGCTGAATAATTCCTCCATGAAGGACCTCGTGACCGGTGGCTCGCCTCCAGTGGCGTATGCCGAGGCCCGGGAGGACCCCGGGGACGGTTGCGTCCTGTCCCGCAGTTGCTGGGCCCTGCTAACCATGTCAGGTAGAGTGCGGTCCCCTCTTTTCGCACCCCCTCTCCCAGTCATCTTGGCTTCCGCGGTGGGTAAAGCTCAGGGCCGGCCGCTGTGGATGCGCCCGGTCGCTCGTGGGCACCAGATGTGAAGGTCCCGCCGGAGACAAGGGTGATGCGTCACAGGCGACAAAATGGCGGCACAGGCCGGGGCGAGACGATCACCGTACCAACCAGGGCGGTGAGCAGGGCCAAAGTCAGGGCCCTACCGTAGTTTACTGTCAGGGAGGATGGTGCAGGAGCCAGGGCGAAAGGAGGCACCTGTTCGACAAGGGCGCGGGCGAGGGTCGCCAGCTCCAGCTCCTCAGCGACAAGATGGCGGAAGGGCGGAACCTGGGAGGGCGGCCTAGGCCAGCAAGACCGCAGGCGGCCCTCGGGCTGCAATGGGCCGGGAAAGTTCAAAACCAGTGTCCCACAGATGTGCCGGCTGGTACACCCAGATCGGCCGCCGCTCAAACACCTCCGTCTCCTGCCTCCAGGGTCGGGGTCCGCATGGCATCAGACACCAACATCCATGGCAAAGGGGCAGATCGCCAGCGCGGGTCCGGGGTCCGCTGTCCAGCGATGACTCTGGTCACGTAGGCTCCGGCCAGGAAGCCCCTTTATTCCACGGAGCCCGCCGGGCCCGATTCCTCAGGGTTACTAGCTTTCAGCACTCGGGGCAGCCGAGGCGCTCGGACAGCGCCGCAGTACGCTCCGCCTCCAGGCTCCTCTCCGTGGGCCGATCCAGGCTCTTCTCCGTGGTCCGATCTCTGAACAGACTTTGCGGGCACTTCCTCCCGGGTGGCAGGAGTCAAAGTGATATCAAAATGTGCCCCAGGAACTCCGGCACAGTTCTCTCGCCCGCAGAGCAGCCGCGGGGGGAGAGAAGCGCAGGAATCGGGGCTCGAGCTGAGCTGGGCCGGAGGAGCTACGGGAGGAAGCGTCCGCTCACCCCGCCATCTTGGCCACGCCCCCTTGTACGCTATTTTAAACTATTTAAGTAGTCGTTAGAAATGTTAATATAGCGATAAGAGCTTTCAAAATATGTTTGCATTCATGTATTAATTGGCATGTCGAACAAATTAAATCATAATAACATTTTCCCGTCATGCTTTCCTGATTCCCTTTTACATATATTGAAATGAAAAATAGAGAGGGTTAATTGCAAAGGCCTTTTCGGCCATAAATGTAGGTTTACGAATGAATAACCCTCCCACTCTGGTTCACGTTACTTGTCAATGAGCGCCAAGAAACCGATGGTGATAGTGCGCGTTACAAATAATTTTTAACGTAACGTAACGAAAAAGTTTGTATTTATGCCTTCTTGGAATCCACATGAGGAATCTTGGCGTGCAATAGTGGATTTATTAGACCATCTTTCTCTGCCACAGCTGTGGAGTAATACGTAGTAGCTACTTCTACTCAAGGGGGTGGGAAGTGGGTGTAACAAGGCATGGTTAGTCTTATGTCTTTGAACAACAACTACCTTGCATGTTTGTTGGCATTCCCTGCCTTGAAATGGTCGGTGATGTACTCCGGCAAGGGGCTAGAGTAACTCTCCTTTCAGGGTAGGAAGTGGAACAGGTCACGCCCACACTAAGAGGAAATGGTTTCTCTCCGGGGTAAAATGTTTTCCAAATGAAATTTAAAAAACAAAAGAAAAAAAGTGTGAAATTTCACACTGGGCTTCCTTTCTACAGTGCCTAAGAAACCATTATGTAGATTAACACATTAGGGAAATGATAGTCTGGGGACTATGTCCCAAGACATTCCACCAGTAGGCCTGTGGTTTCCGGTGCTCAGCACCCACACTGAGGGCCCGATTAGGATGGCAGGCGAACTTTCGTCCGCCCGCCACCCTGTCGCAGACGAGACCACCCGACAGCCGGTCGGGTTTCAGCAGTAGGCATTAGGATGTGACCTCCACCATGGCTATAGCAATGCCTATATTTTGCATTGCAGCAGGTGCTGCTGGCTGCAGCACCCACCGCAGTGCAAAAAAAAGGGACATGCACATATCCCTGTACTACGTGGCAGTTACCATGCAGCGCCAGCCACATGGTGCAGGGATTTGTAGGGGGGCACCATGGGTGCCCCCCTGTGCCCACAGCTTAGTGCCAGGGTGGAAGTGGGGCCATACCATCGGAGATTTCTCCTATGGCGGGGGGCGGGGTGGGGGGCATTATAATGTATTTACTGTTCCTTACTGCCTGCTGATAAGAAATAGTAAACAAGACTACATGTCTGCCCATCTAAATTGGGCGGTGAGCATGTAGTAATTTCTCTCATGGTCCTTACTTTGCAGTGGGCAAATTGAAGGTCGACCTGCATTTCAATCAGGGAGGTGGACCTTTATTTTGGCGGTATGTATACTTTGTTGCGATGGAGTATACAAACTACCAACATATAAATCACCCCCTATATATCTTAAGTGCCAGGAACAGTACTCTATATGTAGGGTAAAATAGTCTATGAATGATTGTTCTGGGAAAAAAAGACTGGCCGGATAAGGGTGAAGCAGTGCCTCTGGCGTTATTTGGCCTCTGCGGCCCGTTACTCTGTCCTAACCCTACAAGGCTTGTTTGAACATCTCGATTTTCAAGCGTTTCCTGGAAGTTGAGTATTTCCGCTATAAACACATCTTTCTAACTGTCTTCCTGTGTATATGCCAGCCAGCCTGCCTTCTTGTCACTGATGCGGCACCTTCCGTGTTTTTTATTTGTGTGTTGTTGGCTGCGCATATTGCGTGTTAACTTATAATAGACGTAAATTGCTTGTCCGTACGCCAAAACCTTTCAACGTACTAGCAGATAAGAGCATATGAAGTAAACAAGAAACAAGAAAAAAAACCTTGATAAGAAGTAGAGTAAACATAACTTGGTCCAGTAGCTGCTAGGTAATTCATTCTCTCAGATGCGCAAATACAGAAGTGTTGAACAATGTTATGCTATGGTAACTTCCTGCTTTACTGGCTATGTAGTATTTCCCCAGCCACACACTATAGTAGGTTGAAGACTTGTATTTATAGATCCTGGTAGGATTAGACGTAGCACGAGGCCGTCTACACTAATCCTGTGACCTCAGCAGGTAGAGCTGGCTGACCTCAATTTCACGAGACGCCTAGCTAATTAATACAGCATTTCTGCCTGCCTGCTCAGCTCCCATTCTTAGGGCTCAGTCCCAGAAGTCTCTCACTCTCTCTGGGTGGGTTACCTCTCACACCAAGCATACTAGGCCCTGCCGTTCCGGTGTTATTTGGACAAAATATCGGATTAGAAATATTGAGTCTCAGAAATATCGGAAACAAAACATTGTGATACAAAAATATCTTGATGCAGAAATCTTGTTGTCAAGAATATAGATTTTTCAGGTAAGTAATACCGTTTTCAATAATATCATTTTTGTTAATATTGTTTTCATAGTTTAGTTGTCCAAAATATTGTTTATTAGTTATCTTTATGTATGTTAGTTCCTATATCAATTTTATGTGTTATTATTGTTTGGTAAATTGTGAAAAATATTTTGGAATATAGTTTGGAACTTTAAGTGACTTAACACGTTTTTAATTTAATTGCTAATAGTAATTTATATTGTCATAGCCAGTTGCTAGGTTTATAGGGGTGTAGGGTGGGAAGTTAAATAATTATAATAATTAATTTATTAATTATTTAGTTGATCAATAAATTTGTAAATTGTGTAATATTTATACTTTTTAGGTTATTTATTATGTGCGGGCTGCTGGGGGTGTAGGGGTATAAGGTGGAAGTTAATTAAATGATGATTAATTATCAATTAATTAAAAATCCCTCTTGTATCCCTCTACTAGCCTTCTCAATCCAAATAACTGACTAACATATCCACCACTCAAATTACTTTAGTTTTTCACTGTACTAATTCACTACTAATCCTTTATGAGTTGCTGAGTAGTGGTGTACTACTCGCTGAAAAAGCGCTTCGACACTTCGTCAGGGGTAATAAGCGCAATTACAATACAATACAATTTATTATTATTTAAATGATTATTAATTATGTACATTGTGTAATTGTATGTTCGAGGCATATGGGCTGCAGATGGTACATTATGAATAGATCGCCATCTGGTGTTGGGCTCGGATGATTGCACTTTGTTTTTCTCTTGGAGAGTCTTTTGTCTCTTGGTGACTCCTCCCTTGGTTGGTAGTGCGCATGGGCATCGGCTCCATCCTTAGATTGTTTTTTTCCGCCATTGGGTTCGGATGAAGATCGAGACGCTCCAGATCAACTTCAGAAGAAAGTGATTTTCGGCGCGTATTCCCTTTCCAATTCGACGGTATCGTTATTCGAACGCGTTCATTTCCATTCCGACGCGTTACAAATTCAAAATAGAAGAGAAAAACTTGGATCTACGTCGAAGAACAGGAGGCCTTTCTCGACGCAGTCAAGCCCGGAGTCCATGGAAAGGACTCCATTCAAAAAATGTCCAACGTGTGGTGCTAAGTTCCCACACAAGGACCTACACGAGGTGTGCAACCTCTGTCTATCGCCTGAACACGAATCCAGGGACTGCGAAGCCTGCGCAGCATTCTCCTCCAAGCTAACGATTAGAAATCGTCGAGCTCGAAGACACGAGGTTTCCAGAATGCAGGCGGAAGAGATCCCGGAGCTGTTCGGGGACGAACAAATCGAGGAAGAAGAGGACCAGTCGGGGTCGGAAGGGGACCAGTCGGAGGTTGAAGAACTCATCGAGCAACAAACCGTGAGTGACGACGTCCCCTTACCGAAAAACCGACCCCGTGCGGTAACGACCCCGCCCTCGGGCCCGGTCAAACCGCTGAAAAAAGTTTCTGACGCCCCGCCCTCGGGCCCGGCAACGAAACCGAAACTGAAACCGAAACACTCGGACTACCACCATGTCGGATCCGAGAAAAGGGCGACATCGACTTCGGCACCGAGGCTAAATACAAAGGAGAGCTCGGTATCGAAACATTCCATGTCGAAACATAAATATGACTTATCGCCCAAGAGACACTCGATACCAAGAAAGTCGGAATCGAGCAAACATTCGGTGTCGAAAACAACAAGATCTGACGATCGAAAACAAAAGCACCTCTCGGAACCAGGACCCTCGGTACCGATTCAGGAGCAACAGACAGATCCCAAACAAAAGATCTTGTTTATTGATCCACAAACTGGGAAAGTGGTCACGAAGAAGAGAAAGAGTGAACAGTCAGAAGATAAACCTCTTCCTTCAAAAAAGAGAACAATGGGGACGAATATAACTCCTCCTGCTTCTCCTCGTCCTAGAGTAACACCCTCTTCTCCTATTCCTCACAATAGGCCAAATATTCCTACACCTTCCACACCAAGACCAGCTACACCTCAGTCAGATGTAGACAGTGATCTAGGGGAGGGAGAACCTCAAGGGGATGACGAAACTATCCCAGATGAGGAGGATCCATGGGAAAATTATGATGTAGGGTCAGATGAGGACAACGACCCAGAGCTATATCCCTCAAAGCCTTCACCACCTGATGATAACACAGGTTTTGTGCAGCTCATTAATAGGGCAGCAAAATATCATAAGGTAGATATACATACAGAACCTCAAATAGAGGATTTCTTGTTAGAGACTCTACCTAATGCACAGAGAACATCAGGTACTCTTCCTATGCTGAAGGGTCTTCTTACTCACACAGATGAAATATTCGAAAACCCAGTGAGAGCCAGGGTGTTAAACCCAAGAATTGATAAAAAATACAAAGCGGCTCCAAAGGACCCAATATTTATTAGAGGGCATGTACCGCTAGACTCGCTGGTGGTCTCAAACGCTCGTAAAAGAGCAAACTCATTATCTACAGGAGAGGCTCCTCCACCAGATAAAGAGTCGAAGTTAATAGATGCATCAGGTAAAAGAGTAGCATCACAGGCAGCGAATAGCTGGCGTATAGCCAATACACAAGCACTACTCGCACGTTACGACAGGGCACATTACGATGAGTTAGAAAAACTTCTTACACATCTCCCAAAAGAACATCAGAAGAAGGCAGGCCAAGTAATACAGGAAGGTAAAATAATAACAAATACTTCCATTAAATGTGCATTAGACGCAGCAGACACTGCAGCAAGATCGATTAACACTAGTGTCATGCTAAGAAGGCACGCATGGCTTAGAATCTCAGGATTCAAACAAGAGGTACAAACAGCCCTACTGAACAAACCATTTGATCAGAAGACATTGTTTGGTTCAAGCACAGACGAGACATTAGAAAAAATGAAGAAAGATACGGAAACGGCTAAGTCAATGGGAGCATTGCAACAGCCAACACACAGAGGTTCCTTTCGTAGATCCACCTATAGAGGGGGCTCAAAGAACACAGGAACGAATCAGCAATCCACATCTTTCACACCAACATCACCCAGAGGTAATTCAAGAGGCAGTTACAGAGGTAACAACAATAAGGGAAGAGGCCGCGGAAATAATAATAACCGCAACGCCTCAACACCAAAACAGTGACTTCATAGAACTCCCCCCAGACCACATAACACCGGTCGGGGGACGTCTATCACAGTTCCTACCTGTCTGGGAAAACATCACGTCAGACAAGTGGGTGAGACAAATTATCCAACATGGTTATTGCCTAGAACTCACAGCTACCCCACCTAACATCCCCCCCAAACAGCGTCCAATGAGTCAGGATCATCTGACATTGTTAAGAGAAGAAGTGCTAGCACTTCTACAAAAGCATGCAATAGAGAAGGTCCCAAAAGATCAACAGGGCACAGGAGTATACTCTCTATACTTCCTGATCCCCAAAAAGGACGGGTCCCTACGACCAATATTAGACCTCAGACCTCTCAATGCTTACATAAATTCGGAGCACTTCCACATGGTCACGCTCCAACAAGTACTCCCTTTACTGAAGAAAGGGGACTTTCTTTCTACACTGGATCTAAAAGACGCTTACTTTCATATCCCAATTCACAAAGCCCACAGAAAATACCTAAGGTTTGTGTTAGAAGGACAACACTATCAGTTCAAAGTCCTTCCATTCGGTGTCACAACAGCACCGAGAGTTTTCACAAAATGCCTAGCTGTGGTGGCAGCACACCTAAGAAGACAACAAATACATGTCTTCCCATACTTGGACGATTGGCTAATAAAGGCCAAGTCAAAGGAAGAATGTCTTCACAACACACAGAAGACAATTCAATTGCTGCACCACCTAGGGTTCACGGTGAACTACAAAAAATCACACCTGCAACCAAACCAGATTCAGCAATACCTGGGGGCTACAGTAGACACAGAAAAGGCAATAGCATACCCCAACCCAATCAGAGTACAGACAATGGTCGGGTTAATACAAAGATTTCAACCACAACACTCACTACCAGCACGAGTGTTTATGCAACTATTAGGCATGATGTCCTCCTGCATACTGCTAATACCACATGCCAGACTACAAATGCGCCCACTACAAGAGTGTCTAGCGACACAGTGGAATCAGGCTCAAGGTCAGATTACAGATCTGGTGTTGGTAGACGACCGGACGTATCGCTCTCTGAAGTGGTGGAACACAGAAAACATTTCCAAGGGACGGTCGTTCCTAGAGCCAATTCCACAAGTGATAATAACAGCGGACGCATCGCTCTCCGGATGGGGAGCGCATATGGACAGATACACAGTACAGGGGAAGTGGAGTGTGCAGCAAAAGAAACTGCACATCAACTACCTAGAGCTATTAGCAATATTTCTAGCACTAAAAGCTTTCCAAATGCAGATAACAGGCAAAGCAGTCCTGATCAGAACAGACAACATGACTGCAATGTATTATATTCAAAAACAGGGGGGGACACACTCTCTCCAACTGTCCAGACTAGCACAGGACATATGGAGATGGGCCATTCCTCAAAAGATCTACCTGTTAGCGGAACACCTACCAGGAGTTCAAAATCAAATAGCAGACATCCTAAGCAGACAGTCAGAACAAGTACACGAATGGGAGCTGCACGACCAAATACTACAGCCATTCTTCCAAAAATGGGGGCAACCAGAGATAGATCTGTTTGCCAATCATCAGAACGCAAAATGCAAAGAATTCGCATCCAGGTACCCACACCAAAGGTCCCAGGGCAATGCACTGTGGATAAATTGGTCCAACAGATTTGCTTACGCGTTCCCTCCTCTACCACTAATTCCATTACTGGTTCGGAAACTGCAGCAACATTCAATGACAATGATACTAGTGGCACCCACGTGGGCAAGACAGCCGTGGTTCACCACGCTGCTACAACTCTCACAAGTACCACATCAAAAGCTAAGGTTATTACCCATGCATCTTACACAGAACCATGGAGAAATAATGCACCCAGATCCCAAACAACTGAACCTAGCGATCTGGCTCCTGAGGTCATAGAGTTTGGGTATTTAGATTTACCACCAGAATGCATGGAAATCATTAAACAAGCAAGATGTCCTACCACCAGAGCATGCTATGCAGCAAAATGGAAGAGGTTTGCTATACACTGTAACAGTAAGCACATCAACCCTCTGGACGCATCCACTAAACAAATCATTTGCTATTTGTTACACTTACAGCAATGTAACCTAGCATATACCTCTATCAGAGTTCATCTCGCAGCCATAGCGGCGTACCTACAAAACAGGCAACATCTGTCACTGTTCAGAGTACCAGCAATTAAAGCTTTCATGGAAGGACTCAAAAGAGTCATTCCACCAAGAAGACCACCTTCCCCAGTCTGGAATCTCAACATAGTGCTTACCAGACTAATGGGGCCACCATTTGAACCTATGCATAGGTGTGAAATACAATTCCTCACATGGAAGGTAGCCTTCCTCATAGCTATCACGTCACTTAGAAGAGTAAGTGAACTGCAGGCTTTTACCATTCAAGAACCATTTATGCAGCTACACCAAAATAAAGTGGTTCTTAGAACAAACCCAAAATTCTTACCGAAGGTTATTTCAGCATTCCACATCAATCAGTCAGTGGAATTACCGGTTTTCTTTCCAAAACCACAAACAGTAGCTGAAAGAGCCCTACATACACTGGATGTTAGAAGGGCCATATTGTACTATATAGAAAGAACACAAACTTTCAGAAAGACAAAACAGCTATTTGTTGCGTTTTCTCCCACACATAAAGGCAATCCCATCTCCAAAGCGGGCATTGCCAGATGGATTGTAAAATGCATTCAAATATGCTACTTAAAGGCAAAGAGAACATTAACTGTTCCTCCTAGAGCTCACTCTACACGTAAACTAGGAGCATCTATGGCATTTCTGGGAAACATTCCACTAGATGACATATGCAAAGCGGCTACCTGGGTTACACCGCACACCTTTTGTGTAGATGTGCACACAACACAACAAGCTAGAGTGGGACAAGCAGTATTAAAAACATTGTTTCAGACAGTTGCAACAGACACGGGCGACCACCGCTAGGGAGAGAACTGCTATATAGTCTATTCATAATGTACCATCTGCAGCCCATATGCCTCGAACGGAATATGCTACTTACCAGTATGCATCTGTTCTTGGCATAGAGGGCTGCAGAGTGGTACATGCCCTCCCAGCCTCCCCGGAAACCTGTGTCTGTTCCAACATTATCTTATTTAGATACACTTACATGGGCACTCTTATCTGTATTCTACTATACTACTCCATCTAACCCTACTATGGCAAAACAATCTAAGGATGGAGCCGATGCCCATGCGCACTACCAACCAAGGGAGGAGTCACCAAGAGACAAAAGACTCTCCAAGAGAAAAACAAAGTGCAATCATCCGAGCCCAACACCAGATGGCGATCTATTCATAATGTACCACTCTGCAGCCCTCTATGCCAAGAACAGATGCATACTGGTAAGTAGCATATTCCTTATAAGTTATATGTTAGGTGCAGGCTGCTGGGTTTGTAAGTTTATAGGGTGGAACATTAATGATTAATTAATTCATAGTTAATTATTAATTCTTATTTAATTGATTATTATCTATGTTATTTGTTTTACATTAATTTATTATAGTTATATTTTTAGTGTGGGCTGGAAGGTTTGTGGGGGTATAGTGTGTTAAGTTAATTAAGTAATAAATAAATGAGAATATTTTGAATGGATAATTTTGGTCATAAAAGTTCATATACAAAGTTTTATATTTGTTAGTAATTAATAGGGTTATGTTTCATATATTTTATGTGTTTGAAGTGAAGTATATTCCCTTCTGTTGCCCAGACTGGAGTGGGAAGAGTAATTGTTACTCCTCCGAAGTCCAACGCTTTCCCTACTGTTGCACAGACTGAAGCAAGAATAGTACATTTTACCGCTCCGGAGTTCAGCTCTTTCCCTACTGTTGCACAGGCTGGAGTTGGAATAGTAAATTTCACCCCTTAGAAGGCCAACTCTTTCCCTACGGTTGCACTGACTGAATTGAAATGATACATTTTACCCCTCCGGATTTCAACGCTTTCCCTACTCTTATACAGACTGAAGTGGGAATAATAAATGTAACCCCTCTGAAGTCCAACACTTTCCCTACTGTTGCACACATTGGAGTGAGAATAGTACATTTTACCTCTCTGGAGTACAACACTTTCCCGATTGTTGCACACACTGGAGTGGGAATAGTACATCTGTTATTACTGTTATTATTGTTTAAATGTATAGACTATTATTATTTATTTCATTTTATATGATATATATATATATATATATACATATATATATATATGTTTTGTTTGTATAATTTGTTTTATATTTTTAGTAAATGCCTTTTTCATATTTATTTGGTAATTTTTTATATCTTGCATTTGATTTGTTAATATTTTTTGTATATTTTATATATGCTTTTTATAGTAGTAAATAAGAAACGCATTTAATATAATGTAACATTATATATTTTTAATTATAGTGTAATATATGTATATACAAACATACAACCCATATATTTGTGTGTGTATGTTTATATAAGTACAGAGTTATATATAGTAGTAAATGTTACTTAAATTGCATTTAGAAAATATTAATGCTGTATATTTAACTGTTTAAGATGTACTATTTTAAACTTTATATATATTGAAAACTATATTTTTGTTTTTTTTTAACGAGATTAGTGTGAAACGATATATTTTTTCTCCATATTTTTGTACTTCCATTTATAAGTATAGGGAAATTATATTTTTGTAATCGATATTTTTGGCACTTTATATTTGTGATCGATATTACGTCTGTGATATTGTTCAGGTAGCACTGTTCAGCCAGTTTCTCTGAACATATTCACTTCCTCCTTTTAGCCACAGATGAGTTGTTAGCAAGTACTCATTATTACTCTTGTACGATAACAATATCAAATAAGCAGTGACAAAGCTGAAAGGCCTGCCCATAGCAAGCCTGCAAATTATTTATTTATTATTGCGTATGTTTGCCATATACAAATACATGTCAAAAATATAAAACCTTTAAAAATAAAGGAGTGACTCAGCAATTCAGACACACCATCCATGTTATTGAAGTGACTACTTTTCATGCAGCTATGATCATGTGAACTTGAAAAATGTGGTCACAGAGTAAGAAAACTAATAGAAGAAGTGAGGTGAACAATTGCTACTCTGTATGCTGTAGTTGGCAGAAGCAAAATGTGAATAACACTTTACCTGACAAGTGGCGAAGAGGATTAACTGAAAGCCCATATATATATCTGCATACATCTATGTTTATTTATTATGATTTTTTTGCAATACAGGACACTGGCCATACAGCTACAACTGTCTCTTGCTCAGACAAAAAAAGACAAAAAAGATCATATAAACAACTTTGCTAAAGCACGCTGTTGGAACTAGAATGTCTCCTGCATGATGTGCAGGCATGTTCCTCTGCTGTGAGTGGCTGACTGCGTGTACCTGGCACCCTGACATTTGATTTTTGGCCCTGGCATCATGCTAATCTAGTGTGTGCGCTAAGTTGTGGCCTGTTCCTGACACAAGGAGGTACTGGACTTGTGCTGTGACCTGGAGGGACACACTTAGCATACACTCATTTACTAACAGTGGACTACTGCCTCTGTCATGGGTTTAGAATATAGAGAAGTGGTGGCAGAGCACTGTGTTTTGTGGGTCTATTGTGTGATCAGAACATTTTATCTGAGGTTGCTTCTATGCACTGACCTAGTTCCTTATGCTAACAACCTGGGTGTGCGTTATGAGTAAGGAAAAACACCCTGGCAGTGATCCAGAAATAGGACCATGATAGTATAAGATACTTTCACAAAAGTAGCAAACTGAGACCCAGTAGAGTCATTGACCAACTGTGGAGTATGTTGGTATCTCATCTAATTCAAAGTCAGAATCATTTTAATAAAGTGTTATTTCTTGCAAAGGCAACATTTCAATTGATACTGGCTCATTTGTTGGTTCATAGTAAACCATAGCCGATGGTCTAAACACTTATTTATCTGAGATCTTTTCTTGAACTAGCTCACCAACCTTGGGGAGTCCCCCTGTCAGCAGCTATGGGAATCATATCTTTTACTGCTGGCGGAGGCATAATTCAGATTAGATAGCTTGTTTCTGACCCCTTGGATACTCGTTAACACATTCAAACATTGATCCAGGTCAAGTTCTCTTTCTTCTGCACCTCCTCTACACTCCCGCAACTATGGCCACGGCAGAGGACACTAGAGAGTTGTTGGTGTACCTACCCCTTCCCACCCTCACTCCAGAAGATCTAGCACTATTGGAGGGCAATCTACCCTAGACGCCTCCATCTTGCAGGACTAACACAACACACAGTTTGGCTCTGGCACGCAGTGCATAGAATATTGGGGTGGTAAAATAAGGTAACAGAAGCTATGCCGTTTTGGGACACAGAGAAGCTGGGTACTCTAAGCAGATGTCCCGGCTTTGACAAATGGGAACTTACAGGGATCTCCAGAGTGTGCGACCTGTAGTTGAGGATGTGGGAAAGTGCCATCTTTGGTATACCCCTACTTTTTCCTGAACTGCTGATGTGCTTTGACTGAGTAGGGCCTGGGTTCCTGCCAACCAGGTACCTAGGGCCTGTGTTCCTTCCCTAAAACTGTGTTGAAACTAAAACCCATGTGGCATCTCTGGCCACCTGTCGGACCCTAGTAAATGGTACCCTAGGTACCCAGGGCATGGTGACCAGAGAAGACCCCTGAAGGCTGCAGCACTTATTGTGCCACCCTCAGGGGCCCTGTGCCCTGGCACCCACACACTGCCCTTGCAGGCTGAGTGCCTAAGTACAACCCTAAACAAAGAGTCGACATGGCACACATCCCTGTGTGCCATGCCCACAAACCCACTGCCCTGGCATACCTCAGTCACCCCTCTAGCTGGGTGCCCTATGCCAGTGGTGAGGGCACAGGTGCATGAGCCCTGTGCCCCTACAGTACCCAGGGCCATTCCTGGGCAGTGTAAGTGCAGTGATGCCATTAAGAGTTTATGGTGCTGGGAGGTCGACATTACGAACTCCACAGCATCATAATGGCTACACTGAAGACTGACAAGTTTGATATCAAACTTCTCAGCACATTAAATCCACACTGATGCCAGTGTGGGATTTAATGAGAAATGCACCACAGAGGGCATCTTAGAGATGCCCCCTGAACGCTAACCACAATCCACATCTGGGCTGAGTGGCTGCAGAGGCTGCCACACAGCAGACATGTTGCTGGACCCCTGGGTGGAGAGCCCCTCGCTCTCCTGGGCCTGCAACAATGCACATCCTGGGCGAGGTGCTAGGTCTCCTCCCCCAGGATGGGCACGGGGAAGCTTCAAAGGCATGCCGCCTCTGTGAGCTTCTCCAGACCATTTGCTGTACCCAGCAACTGGCCCCCACCAGTCCTGACCCCCACTCTGGCGGGAAGACTGGTGGGAAAAACTACGTCAGGAAGGGGGGTGTGCCAGCCTGTGCCAACCCCACCCCTCAGGTGGGGGAGACGAGGTGAAGCACGACCCCGGGCTCCGGACATCTTGAAGATGGAGAGCCCTGCCCAATCACAGCTAGGCTCCTGCCCCCCTCCCACAGGAGAGAGGAGCAGGCTAGGGGGTGTACCCACCCCAGGACAGGGACCTATTGGTCCCTGCCCTTGCCCTACCTGTAACGCCTCTAAATTCAGTATTTAGCGGCTCCCTGAACCTTCCTTCGTTAGATCCCGCAAAGAAAAAAAGAAAAAAGATCAAGAGGAAGAAGACCCGCTGTGCAGCTTCTAACAACAGAACGACAACAACTAACTTGGCCCCAGCCCTACCAGCCTGTCAACCCCGGAACATGCTCCTGCCTAAACCCGGCGACTCCTGCGGACAGCAACCTTGGGACACCCAGAGGACCTGCCTGCCTTGACCCTCCTAAAGATTGGGACTCCCATCAGCAGAGGCTCTGTTGCAACAACCCCCCTGGTGCCAGCCAGGAAGCTCCGGACCAGCCCACTCTGCACCCGCTGAGTCCGGCCCGTGCCCGAGTGAACCAAGACCACAAGGACGTCCCCCCGGCGACTGGGACCCGAAGTCCAGTGCCCAAAGACCCTCCTCGACGAATCAGACCACGCCTGCAGACTCCGAACCAGGGGCCACCCTTACTGCGACCAGCTGAGGGCAAGTTTTCCGACACCCAAAAACACCCCTGCACCCGGCACCCTACAGCCCCCTGTGTCTCCCTTTGGGGTACCTACCTGTGCTCCAAGATCCCAACTTACCTCTCGAAGTGCTGGTCGCCCCGGAGAGTCTCCGTGCCAGAGCCTGCAGCCTTTGTTCCCATTTGACCTTTCCCATTGGATAACATTGAGCGCCCGACGGCTCAAAAGCACCCTGCACCCAGCCGCCCGAGTGCCGCTGGCTGTGCCACCTTTGTCCTATCCTACTTCCCCCTTTGCCCCGAACAAATGACCAGGAGCCCAGCACAGCCGCATGGCCTGCTATCCAGCATCCACCAACCGAAGGCCCCCTTTCCCTTCTTTGGATAACATTGGGCCTAACTACCTCCTCACCCGGCCGCCCCTGTGCCGCTGGGTTGAACCAACTGTATTTACCTGACCCTGGGGGACTCCTGAGTCTATGCCCAGAACCCTAACTTTACCAACCAAGTACTCACCTTAGAAACCGGTAACTCACTTACCTGCCATTAAATAACAATGATTGGTTTGACTCAAAAAATCTTCGAAGTGTGAAATATTCATATAAAATCACCCGAATTCCGAAGTACTCGCCTGTGATCCGGGGAGAAGCCAGTACTGCACCTTGTAGCCCAGTACTGAACCGCAAAAGTAATCCTTACCAAGTTTACAGGTAATCTGTATTTTCTCCATAGGAATCCATTGTCTGCTTTTCTATGACATTTCTTCTAAGTGTCTACACATAGAGTGTCGGTTGCAAGTAGGATGCATTAGTGGAGCCCTCCGCGGCGATTTATGAACGGACAGCGTTCCTTCCCAATACCGGTGAGGACTTCCCACCCGTGTTGAATCATCCAAAACAAAAAATTCAAGCCAAAATTGAAATTTAATTCCGATCATCGGCACATTGGCCTCCAGGTCTCGAAGACTAAAGCCCAGACCCGCCTGCTATAGACGATATTGCCAAACAGAAGCCACTTGGGGCAAATAATGACAAGGTATGCCGCATGCCCTTGCGGGTACAGCTCTAATAAATAGAAATGGCGAGAGTATGAAGTTTGTTAAACAAACTTTTTTCATTCATTTTCTTGTAAACAGTTCCCATGGACTAGAATCACCGCCCTAATGAGAATCCTGCAAATAACGCAACAGGATTTGAAACGCGTCGGCATTTGACTTGACATTAATGGCTTGTGTCAGTTATGTATAAAATGGGCTTTCTGATCATTAGATAAAAACGAATTCAGTTCATGAGCAGGGAGTCGATCTTTTGAAAAAATATTTCCTCCCGCTCTCTCTTTTTTGCATTTATGATCTTTGACTGTGAATTGTTTATCTCATTTTTTCACTTCACTTCTGATTTATTGTGTCCATGCACGTATTATTCAATGTAATGTCCTTGATTTAAATCTTTCCACTGTAAATATGCACATATCGTTTTCTGAAACACGTATGGCTAGAAATGAAGTTGATGGTAATTCATTGTCTGTTTTTGTATAATGAAAATTGTTTAACTAAAGTATTGATTCATTGACAAAAAGTTTTGTCTGGGTAAACTAATAAATGTATTGTTTATCCTCAATCATTCAGTGTCCAAATTCATAAAATTGGAGGCATAGGCAATCCTTTTGATTCACGTTAGTGTGGCCCTGTCTACCCTCTCTCCCATTGGGCCCAACCACCATTGTGGGTTTAAAAGTCAATATAAGATAGCGCCTCAGGATCTTCCTGTGGGATCTCAAAACTTGCTGCAAATAAACTAGGACTATAATAATAGCCCATTGGCAATCATTTAAAACAGAATTTGAGATGTCCAGGGTTGTTTTATATTTTTTGTCTACCCTGGGTTTGATATGAGTCCTCTGCTATGAGCATTTTGTATAGCCTATGTAGGTTTGTGTAAGTTTAAGTTTCTATATTCTAAGATGTTTCTAGATAATCTGTGAGATTTTAAGACCAAGAAAAAGAGGGGTTTTCATTGCAGCACTTCAAGGCGCTGGGATGCCATGATAATGCTGCTGATCTAGGATATCTTTTATGTCACATTTTGCATCTGGCTTTAGAGAATATTGAGCTTGTATTTGGGGCTGATTCCATAAAAGAAAAACATGTGGGATTGATTCTGTGTCCCACCTAGCTTGGTTTCTGTCCAGCGCTAGAACTTGTTTAAAGCCCAATCGCGTGCATATTTTTTCCTGAGGTCCTCAGGTATTTTGGAGAAAAATGCTAACATTACCTCCTCTCCTTAGGGCACATCCCTTATAAAGGCTGGGAACCAGTCATCCTCTACAAGAATAATTGCATAGGCATCTGATACCATTGGCCAGAATATTGCTTTAATTTTGCATTGTATATCCCCCTCAATTTGTATTTTTAAATTATAAACTGGAACCCTAGCAAGGAACTGCTAGGCCCGACTTGAGCCCAGCGCTAAGACCTCGAAGCACATTCACCGTTTGTCCAGTCGGGACCACATCAAGCCTGCAGTGTCGTCTGTGTTCTTGCTACTTAAGGACACAGGGCGCGCACTGCCATCTGTGGCACCATCATCCAAAGCAGAAGTGAAGAAGAGCTGTAGGCCATTGTGCTTCTCTACAAGACATTCTGTAAGTGTGTGCTTTGAAGGCTGGATGGCATGCTGACTTTTGAAAACACATTTAATTTCATTGTGGCAAGAACTTGAACTGGGACTGGGAACCAATATCTGGGGGCGACTAGTATGCACCTCACCTACATTCACTCTTCTACTGCATTTCCTATGGAGTGGCATCCAGAACTGGGAGAGACCCTAGACTAAATTGTTTCCTGTTGATGGTAGTGTGTAGTATTGCATTTTAGTACATTTCTTTATGAAAAGAATAGTTTGTTCACAGGGCACTTTGTGATCCATGCCTATGGTCTTGATTTGTATCCATTCCATGTAAGGGACCAGTGTACTTATGCAAGGATTGTCTAGGCATGAAATTTTTTTTGAGGATTAACTAGATTGGCAGATGCATTTCAGATCACCTGAAGTCTTTGGAGTAAGTGACATTGGAGACCTAAATGTAGAGAGTTGTTGTAGACTAGTTGAGATCCGATCGGCATTGAAATAGTTCATATCTTTCCATTATAGAAAGGGGCATCAGCAGTTTCAAATGAAAGAAACATGGATTTCAAAGAAGTTATTAGGTTGACCATCCAGCCTTTCCAGGAGTTGTGTGTTGTCCTCGTACAGGTACATATTAACTCCTACAGAGTAAAAGAATGTAACAAAGAGGAAAACATATGTTAAACTAATAGGGTGATAAAGCTAAACCTTGAAGGAAACCTTGTTTAAGGGCTAGGTCTGGACCTTGGTAAGGGGACATACTTGCTGCTTGAGAATGATCTTTTAGAAAGGATTTTAGCCAACCTAGGGCAGTGTCCATGACCCTCTCCCTTTCAGCCTATCTTCTAAAATGGTGTAGTCAGTCAAGTAATATCAGTGCCTTAGTATGGCCTTGGTCTGTGTCCATCCTAAACTGATCAAGATAGCAGGAAGAACAATTCTGTTCTATGTGCAGGTCAAAAACCAGCCAACATGCTGCTTAAGATATTATTGACCTGTGTAGGGATGCATAGTTGTTTCGTGACATGGGTTTCCAATATTTTAGTGTATGTTGGTAACAGAAAAATGAGGCAGACCTTTTGCATTTTTGTGGGGTCGACTTCAGGTTTTTTTAAAAGAGGATTATTGTTGATAGTTTTATTAGACAAGGTAATCGTATCTTGTTCAAGTGATGCATTCAGTGAGGTTTTAAGGGGAGATAGTAGTAGGCCTTTCACCTGTTTAAAAACACATTATTAGGACAAGAGTAAGAGGGAGGGAGCTCTTCAGGAGGTATTCATTTCACAGTGGTTGAAAAAGTGGGAGTGCAGTAGCAAAGGCTTTGTTTGTAGTGTCACTTCCAGAAAGAGATAGGACTGACTTTGGTTTATTAAAACCAGTGGTATGCCCCTGGTTCACCAGCCTCTCTTCTCGCCTCTTAAAAAAGTACTTCAATTATGCAATCAGATAAGTTAAGGACTAGTGGAAATTGGGAATACTCCAGTGCTGGGGCCCTAGCCACTCATTCTCAAGCCCATGACAGAGTTAGGCAAACACCCTCTTGGTGTGAGGCCTGGGGGATTCCAAGATAAAACAGTTAAGGTGGAACATACATGAACAGATCGTGATTCCCTTTTTGTTGTTGAATGATTCACTGATACAAATGTTTTCGATTATCAGGAAATTTCAGTAGATTTATTTTCAACTCAGTGTTGTGTGTGAAGGCTGTTTGCCAGCATACCAATAGTGTGTTGTCCAGGATAGATGTGGCACACCTAATGGTGTACATGCAACGAAAGTCTGTATGATGTCACCAATTAGTTCAAGGTGGTGATAAAGTCTAAATGTGTTGGAATGGCTCCTATGATGCTTTAGTAGTAACAAAAAGACACAAACCTAGAGGGAATGTTCTACGAAGATGATAGATGAGCTTGTAAAGGCAAATCATCTACCTGTGACATCAATTTCCTCTTGAGAAGCCTTTACTGATATATCCAGCTGAACTGTGGTGAAAGGTATAAAATCTAAGATGTTGGTAGTGGAGTTCACAGCACTTAGGAGGAATATGCACCCTCACTCAAAAATGATTGCTCAATGCTTAAGTGCCTTTAATAAATACACCCATAAATACATGGGATTGTTGCTCGTTGATTCACAACCACCAGTTATCCCTGTCCTGAGACAATGACAAGGCCAGGAATTTCACACATCCCTGGAGGAGAAAAGGACGATGGTAGTAGTGTTTAGAAACACTAAGCATGGTCAGAAAATGTTTTCCAAAATTAAATAAGCAATATCTAAGTAAAGGAACAAAGTATCATAGTTGAGCCGCATCAGGCCCTGGAAATACCACCTGAACTGAGGAACTCAGGGAGGCACTAGCTGAGATGACCAAGGGCAATATGACAAGGGTGTATGGGCTTCCTGTCAAGCTATACCAAGTTCTACCTTCCTAGGTGTTGAAGAGACTATCGGAAGTCTTTCAGGAGGCTTGGGAACGTAGAGTCCTTCTACCTCATCTGAGGGAGGTGTGAGGATCATGATCCCTAATGAGGGTGAAGATTCTTCAGAATTGGCTTGCAGCAGGTACTGAACGATGCTGAACACAGACATTAAATTGCTGTCTAAGGTTTTGGCTCCAGATGTTTAAAAGTGGTAGATGCCTTGGTGCATCCGGACCAAATTGGTTGTATCCCTGGAAGGAGAACAATGCATAACATCTAAGCCATGTCCCTTATGTACTGGAAGCTTCATACAACTATGCTCTGACAGTTGTAGACCTGGAGCTTGCCTTCAATACTATTGGCTGGTAATATATATAGGCTGTCCTGCGGGTAATTGGTTTCCGCCCTGATTTCATACGATGGGTGTCTAGAGAGCGCACGTGGGGACTTACTCAGATTCCTGGAGGTTGGGCAGAGCCACTAGACAGAGGTGCCCTCTATCTTTAATGTTGCTTGCGTTTGCAGTGGAACATTTTGCCTGCAAGCTACAGTCTGGACAAGTCTGGACAGTCTGAGGCATGAAATTAGTGAACACGGTTACATAGTATCCATTTATGCAGACGACACCCTGGTGTAGCTGCAGGACCCAGTGAGTTGGACATCCCTCCTCCTGGATATACTGCAAGACTTTGCTCTGATATCAGGTCCACATACCAACAGAGCCAAGTCTAACTGTTCCTCCTTGGCCGACTGAGATGTATGCGGCCCTCCCTCAGGGAGTGGGACTGCAGTGGGAGAATGACAAGTTCCAATACCTAGGGATTTCGGTGACTGGCTGTGCTGTGGTTCAATATGACTAAAATGCGGGGAAGTTATTGCAGGGCCTTGGTGGGGCTGATGAGTGCTGAGAAAAGTTGCCACTCTCCATGATGGGATGTATATCTCTGGCACAGTTATGTTCCTTCTGCATTGCCTGTATGTTCTGCAAAATATTATGTGCCATTTACTTCAGTAGCTCTACATAAACCCAGTTGGATAGTCCATTCTGTAGTAGGGGATATCTGTGTATAGTCATAATCTAGTGAATAGTCCCGCCCATGTGCGTGGACCCCGGAGCAATCAAAAATAATCTCTTAAAGTGTCGAAAAAATGCAGAACTTCACAGACACTTAAGAGAGAATTTAAAGACATATAATGCAGCCTATAAACAGGCTACACTGTCCAATACTTCAACTAGAAATTTCACCAAAAATCCACAAAACAGCAAAGCCTGTCCAGATTTCCCTTGCCTTCAGCAAAAACCCCTCTGGAATGATAGAGAGTAAGACATGGACAGACAAGCCCCATAGGCTGCCATTATGTGGCTCAGAATAGGATACTGTGCCTTTAAGAGAACTTTCCAGAACTTCACAGTATCCCAGAATGCCCTGCAGGTCCCTCTTACTTTCAGTTATTTTTTCCGGCTCCTGCTAGCAGGACCCTGAAGCATTGAGCTCTCCCTTTCGGGACTTATTTGGTGTTTTGTCACTATTTTTCACAGATTTAGTCCTTTATTGTACTGTGGGGCTTTTCTTCTTGGTTTTCTCACTCTGTTTTTTGTCGAATATGCCTGCATTATTCGACAAATGCCCGCAGTGCTCCAGGAAAAAGGCCAGGTCGGACCACCATGAGGTGTGTATCCTCTGCCTTCCAGCTTCTCATGTTCCAGAGGAGTGTGTTATCTGCCAAGGCTTCTCTGGAAGGACCCTGAGGGAAAGGAAGAAGATCAGACTTCAGGGTCTCGAGGAAAGAAGACTGAAGGCTCAAGGTGGGTCTGGAGGGGTTTCTTCTGCCCATGCTGAGGCCCCTGGGGGGCTCCCTAGGGGCAGGAAGACCAGCAAACGTCACCATTCTCCGCCTGGGTCCATTGCGCCCACTACGGCGTCGAGAGGAATGACTGCGGTCTGTTCCCCATCGTCGGAGACGAAACAACGTCGAGGCTCGGCGTCGAGGGATGTTACCAGACCTTCGAAGTCTCCAGTGTCTGTTTCATCGTCATCCTCGTCGACGTCGAGCGATCGGCGTCAACGAGCTGGTCGCCGTCGAGGCACAGGAAGTCGCTGTCGAGGCACAGGAGGTCGCCGTTGAGGCACCGAGGTTCGCCGTCGAGGCACCGAGGTTCGACGTCGAGGCACCGAGGTTCGACGTCGAGGCACCGAGGTTCGACGTCGAGGCACCGAGGTTCGACGTCGAGGCGCAAAAGGTCTCCGTCGAGGCTCAAAAGGTCTCCGTCGAGGCTCAAAAGGTCTCCGTCGAGGCTCAGAAGGTCGCGGTCGAGGCGCCGAAGGCGTTTGACGCCGAGGAAGAGACGCTCGACGTCCAGGGGCCGACGCTCACCGTATGGTCGCCGTTCTTCGATGCCGAAAAGAGGTGGAAGAAAGACCCGTCGCCGTGGGAGGTTCGCCTACGTCCCAGGCTGGAAAAGAAGGGGGTTCGCCGCGCTCGGTGTATTCCGAGGTGTATACCCCGTCAGGGAAGGGGACTCCCCCTCCTCCGTTACCGAGGGGTCCCCCTCCGAGGACACCTACTCCGCCTCCGTTGCCTCCAACGCAGCCTGGATCAGGGTTGCCTGAGAAGCCACCTCCGGTTCCACCGAGGTCGACTTCGTTGCCTAAGCTTCCGACGCCTCCGAAGGGTACGCCTAGACCTAAGGCTCCGTCCAAACCCAAGTTACCCGTTCCTGTGGACCCAGTTGATCGTCCTCAGCCGAGGAGGTCCCGTTCACGCTCCGGATGGAGAGGAAGATCAAGGAGTCGTCATAGATCCTCCACCAGATCAAGGCGTCGCCATAGGAGGAGGGGGTCTAGGTCCCGCACGGACCCTTACAGGACCCATACTTCCTACTCGCCAACCTTATCGGACTCTCCTGAGACCAGGATCTCTACAGTGGACGACATTGCCACATTTCAGGAAGTTCTCCTGAGGGGGGCTGCGAAGTTAGGTATCACGGTGACGGCTCCAACACCTACGACGTCCGTGATATTCGAGACGCTTCACAAGAAGCACTTGTCTCGCCCCTTCTGCCTCTGGTGCCTGGATTGAAGGAACCTGCGGAGGAGTTGTTCCTCACGCCAGCGGTGGTGAAGGCCGCTCCGTCCCGGCTTCTGAAGAAGTACAGGGCCCCGGATTCGGACCCTGCATTCCTGAGAATGGATCCGGTACCGGATTCGGTGATTGTGACGGCGGCCAGGAAATTGCATTCTACCTCTCCGTCATCCACTGTGCCGCCAGATAAGGAGAGTCGATGGATCGACTCAGCAGGAAGGAAAGCGCGTGGGACCGCTTCCGCAGCCATGAAAGCTGTCAGCGATACAGCTCTGCTGGGCCGTTACGACCGGGCGCTGTGGGACTCCCTTCAACAGTTCGTGGAACTGCTACCGAGAGACAAGAGGGAGGACTTCCGGGAGATCCTCAAGGAAGGGTTGCTGGTTTCAAACCAGGTGATCAGTGGAGCGGCGGACACCTCCCTGTTGGCCGCACATGGTTACTGCCATGGAATCAATCAGCGGCGGCATGCCTGGCTACGGCTCATGTCACTCAAGCCGGAGGCCCATCAGCGAGTGGCCAATCTGCCCTTTTCCGGAGAGACACTATTCGGTAAACACGCAGATGATGAGACGGCCCGCATGAAGGCGGAGGCAGAGACCCTGACGGCTGTGGGCTTGGAGAAGCCTTTCCAGAGGCTCTACGACGCACAGGGAAGAGGACGGGGGCAGTCTTCGGGACAGCAGCAGCAACAACAGCAGCAGTTCCGGAGACCCTTCCAGAAACGTCAGAAGGGTAGAGGGGGACAACAGTCCTCTACCGCGAACAAGGGCCCGGCTGGGTCTCGACCCTGAGCGGTTACTTCCCCTTCATTCGTTCAATTTTTTCTGGCAGAGTGGAGAAAAATTACTCAGGACAAGTGGGTGCTGAATATTGTTTGCAATGGATACAGTCTTCGGTTCATCAGCCCTCCTTCAGCGATCCCTCCGGTCAGCTCGCAGTATCAGCTGCGCGAGGTCCAGGCGGAGGCCGATATCCTGTTAAGGAAAAGGGCGATAGAAGACGTACCTCTGTCTCAAAGAGGAAGAGGTCTGTACTCCCGGTTCTTTCTGGTTCGCAAGAAGGACAAGAACGAGTTCAGGCCCATTCTGGACTTGCGGCAGGCAAACAAGTGGATTCGCAGAGAGAAGTTTTGCATGCTGTCGTTGCATCAGATTTATCCTCAGTTGCAACAGGGGGACTGGCTTTGTGCCATAGACCTACAGAATACGTACTTCCACGTGCCTATCGCGTACAAACACAGGAAGTTTCTGCGATTTCAAGTCGGCACCAACCACTATCAATACACAGTGCTGCCATTCGGGCTGAAATCTGCGCCCAGGACATTCTCGAAGTGCATGGCAGTGGTAGCGGCACACCTCAGGAAGAACAAGGTGTTTGTCTACCCGTACCTGGACGATTAGTTGATCAAGGCCTCCTCCTTCTCGGAAGGGCAAGCAGACTTCCAGAAGACGTGCGTTCTCTTGAGCAAGTTGGGGTTGCACATCAACATGTCCAAGTCTGTCCCGATCCCGGTTCAGTGCATTCAATACTTGGGTGCCACCATCAATACGCTGTCAGCAAGCGTGTCTCCTTCGGAGGAACGACGGCGATCGATCCTTCGGAAGGCTCAGGCTCTTATGACCGCTCCATCTACAACAGTGAGGACGGTGTCTTCTCTACTGGGGCCGATGGCCTCTTGTATCTTCCTCACTCCTCATGCACGACTACACATGAGACCTCTGCAGGAGTGCTTGGAGGACCAATGGCACCAGAGGAAAGGATCTTGGGACGACAAGATATGACTGTCTCTGCATGCTCTTCAGTCTCTGAAGTGGTGGTGTTCAGCGGAGAATCTCCTCAGAGGGGTTCCCTTCCACAAGGACATTCCTACTCTTGTGACGGATGCTTCTCTCCAAGGCTGGGGGGCGCATTCGGGAGACTTACAGATTCAAGGAACGTGGTCTCAGATGGAGTCCACGTATCACATCAATTTCCTGGAACTCAGAGCTGTTCACTTGGCACTGAAGGCCTTTCATCCGTCCTTCCAGACCAACTCTCTGCTTGTACAGACGGACAATACGACCACGATGTATTACCTTAACAAGCAGGGGGGGTCGAGATTGCGCACCCTGTCTCGGGAGGCGCAGACGATCTGGCGCTGGCTTCTGGCCAGAGGATTGATGATAACGGCTACCCATCTACCAGGCGTGCAGAATGTTCCGGCAGACGCACTGAGCAGACTGATTCAGGAAAACCACGAATGGGTCATAAACGACGACGTACTAGGAGAAGTCTTCGAAAGGTGGGGGACTCCAGACGTAGATCTGTTCGCCACCGCCGAAAACAGCAAGTGCCGAGACTTCGCCTCCAGGTACTACCAGCAAGGGACGCTGGGGAATGCACTCTGGATCAACTGGTCAAACAGCTTTGTTTACGCTTTTCCGCCCATTCCCCTGATTCCAGCGGTGCTCATCAAGCTGTCCCGGTCCAGGGCACGGAGGATCCTGATTGCCCCGGAATGGCCCAGACAGTGGTGGTTTACGGACCTTCTACACCGGTCTCTCCTTCCACACATCGGTTGCCGTGCAGGCCGGACCTTCTCACGAAGTTCGGGGGCAGATGTTGCACCCAAACCTCTCGTCCTTGAGTTTGGCGGCATGGCTCCTGAGATAGTGCAATATGGCCATTTGAATCTGCCCGAAGATTGCATGGACATACTGAAGGAATCTAAGAGACCCTCCACTCGGACTTCCTATGCTTACAAGTGGAAGAGGTTTTGTATCTGGTGTGTGTCCAGGAACTTTGACCCAACGACGTGCAAGGAAGAGGTCATCCTTCCTTACCTTCTGCATTTGGCGCGGTCTGGCCTTAATGTTCATTCCATTAAGGTTCATCTCGCTGCATTGACTGCCCCCAGGAAAAGCCCTTCACAGACTTCCTTCTTCCAGATCCCTGTGATCAAAGACTTTTTGGAAGGCTTGAAGAAAGTGTTCCCTCCTGTCAGGCTTCCTTCGCCTTCATGAGAATTGAATGTGGTGCTGTCCAGTTTGATGAAGGAGCCTTTCGAACCCATTCCTAAGGCTTCGTTGCAGCACCTGTCCTGGAAGGCGGCGTTCCTCGTGGCCATTACATCGGCCCGCAGGGTGAGTGAAATTCAGGCGTTGTGTTGTAATGAACCTTATACTGTATTTCATGCTGCTAAGGTTGTTATGCGTACTCACCCTAAATTTCTGACTTTCATGTCAACCAAACAATAACTTTGCCTACGTTTTTTCAGAACCCTTCATCTCCAGCGGAAAGGTCTCTACATTCCCTGGATGTTAGGAGGGTGTTGAAATTTTATCTGGATAAGACCAAAGGTATTCGTAGGTCAGACCAATTGTTTATCAATTATGGATCGGTCAGGACGGGTCTTGCGACATCTAAGCAGTCCATCTCTAGGTGGATTGTGTCCTGCATACAACTGTGTTACCAGTAAGCTAATAAGACCTTAGGAGGTAAGCCTAAGGCTAATTCCACCAGGGGCAAAGCTGCCACGACAGCCTTGCTCCGTAATGTGCCGATTGCAGAAATTTGCAAGGCCGCCACTTGGAAGTCGGTTCATACCTTTGCTAAGCATTACTGTCTGGACACTGATGCCAGGGCGGATGCTCAGGTTGGACAGGCTTCGCTGCGGAATTTGTTCGCACAATAGTGGTGTTGGTTTCTTTTCTCCACCGCCGCTTTGGTGTGGGGATGGGCTTGCCATTCTATTCACTCGATTATGACTATACACAGAGATCCCCTACTACAGAAGGAGTAGTTTCTTTTCTGTAACTCCAGTTCTGTAGTAGGGGTATCTCTGTTATAGTCATAAGCGCCCGCCCTCCTCCCCGGTGGAGACAGATATTCATGTAAGGAATGCTACAGGTCTAGCGTGTTACGCCTTCAAAAAGAACTGAAAGTAAGAGGGACCTGCAGGGCATTCTGGGATACTGTGAAGTTCTGGAAAGTTCTCTTAAAGGCACAGTATCCTGTTCTGAGCCACATAATGGCAGCCTATGGGGCTTGTCTGTCCATGTCTTCCTCTCTATCATTCCAGAGGGGTTTTTGCTGAAGGCAAGGGAAATCTGGGCCTGCATCACTAGTAGCCCTAGGGCGGGCAGGTGCAGAGGTCACTGGGCCCAATGTTAGTCAGTTGAAACTGGGGGCACCCACAAGAGGTGCAGGTTGCAGGTAAGTACACGCGGATTCAGGGCACAGGCCCCAAGGGTTACAGTAGGATCAGGCGGGCCACAAGGTAGCACCAATCATACACCACCAGTGCCACAGGGGCGGCCGGGGCAGGGTGCAAATTAGCAACTGGTGCCCAACGCAAGTAAATTGGAATCTCTGTCACACAAAGAGCCTGCAGGCTCTGACCATGAGGCTGGGCAGGTAAGTAGAGGTTTCGGTGAATGCCTGGGTGCCCTCAGCTGGGCTCCCGTAGGTCGGGGTTATGAGGATGCATGAGTGCCTTTAGGTGTCTGAATTTCTTTACCAGAGCCAGTCGCAGTCAGGGGGACCCTTCATGATGAGGCTGCAGGCATCTTTGTGTTGTCCAGACGAGGATAGCCACCGATGGTCTCGAGGTCAGGATTGCTGGGGAGACTTCACTGGAGAGGTGAGCCTCTCTGACTTGGAGCCTGGCCATCGGGTGCAGAGTGGGCAGGAATTGCGGTTTCAGCTGGATCCGGAGTCCTAGTAGTTGGATTCTTCTGGACAGGGCCATAGCCCTCTGGGGATCTGTTTGTGATTACAAACTCCCAGCCCATGTACTCAATATGGCTTCACTGCACTTTAATGTCTAAGAATAAACTAGACCCTGTAGAGGCATATTGCTCATGCAGCTATGCCATCGCCTGTGGTATAGTGCACCCCGCCTTAGGTCTATGAGGCCTGCTAAAGGGGTGACATACCTATGTCACAGGTAGTGTTTGTGGGCATGGTACACAGGGATGTGTCCGTGTTGACTCAAGTTTTTTCTGTACCAAAACATTCAGTCTCAATGCTGCAACCCTTAAAGACCTCTCTGGTCACGAGGTCCTCGGTACCAGTGATACCTTTTACCAGGGGCTTATATGTGGGCAGAGGTGTGCCCACATATTGTGGAAACAAAGGTACAGTTTTAAGAAAGAACACTGGCATTGGGAACCTGATTAGCAGGGACCCCGGGCACATTCCGTCAAAGTGCATCAGATGTCAGGCAGAAAATGGGGCGGGGTGTGTAACCATGCAAAAAGGGCCACTTTCCAACACATGCTTACTAACATTATGTACCCACTCAAAAATAGACCACCTTGAACTGGGCCTGAGGTACTTTGGAAATGCTGCATGGACACAATTGCACATAGTAACTGGGACTTGCAGGAGGAGAGGGAACCACACACTGAAAATTGTTTAGGTATTTGTGAAGCACTGTATGTGGAATAGGTTTTTGGTAAAACGATTTTAAAAAAAGGTACAAAGTACGTTATAGCATCTTCAGTAATTTTGTATCCACCAAAATTGTCCAACTTGTGTCAGTAACTCATTCACATGCCA
The DNA here is from genome assembly GCF_964263255.1 of Lissotriton vulgaris. NCBI lineage: Eukaryota > Metazoa > Chordata > Amphibia > Caudata > Salamandridae > Lissotriton > Lissotriton vulgaris. The sequence continues at coordinate 1,324,999,059 of NC_141693.1, read as the reverse complement.
TGACACCCCTTCTGCAGGGTATGGTATAACAGTCTTTATCACAATAATCACATTTTCTGGGTTCTTGGCACAATTAAAACTTTTGATTGACTGTTGGCTTTTTATACTTTTAGGGGTCCTTCTGTTGTCAGGGTCTATGCAATTTTAGGGTTCTTTGCTTTGACAGGGCTTTGAGTGAGTGCTTTGAGTGAGCTGTTTGTTCTCAGGACCAGATGCACTTTCAGGGCTCTTCAGAGATTTGATCAAGTCTGGGTCTATCTCCAGAAGAACTTTTTTCTGTAGAGTGCAAAAAATTATACAGGTCAATTTCATGCACTCATATTACTCATCTTGTTGCTTTAATTAAATACCCGGGCCGCATTACACATGCAGTGCATTTTCCTTCATTGCGCTAGGCGCACCTTTAAAAAGGTGCGCCCGGCACAATGAAAGAAAATGAGCTGCATTCTGGGGAGTGCGCCGCCCCTAGGGCAGGTACAAACTCATGCTGCTCTGGGGGCATCGCATTCACGTGAAATACGGAGATGCAGCTTTAAAGCCGCTCCATGGTTTAATGTGCAGGCGGACACCCGCATGCACTTTTAAAAGGAAATAGAAATCCCATTGCAGGCAGGTGCAGTCAGTGACTGCACCCGCCTGCAAGGGGATGTCTGGGATGTCCATAGGACCCCCATGCTACCCACAGAGGGCTGCTCTCAGGAGGCACCTGACAATATGTCACCTTTTAGGAGGCGCACTGTCAGTGCACCTCCGGGGGGCTTCTTTGCCTCTGAGCCCTGGCGGTAATACGGCGCAGGCGCAGAGGCAAAGAGATTACCTGATTTGCATGGGGCATGCCCCCATGCAAATGAGGGAACGCCACCTTGAAGGTAGCGCTGGCGTTTATGTGCACCAGCTTTATTGGTATTACAGAAGGGGCCGCACAAGCGACTGGGTTCTTCTTGAGGTCTTCAGGAAGTTCCACAGATCTTGGACTTCTAATGATAAACATGACCATAAACTTTGGCAGGGCTCAATAAGTCTCTAGTCCAAGATGGCCATTGTTAGGACCCATCTCTCTGACTCTGTGACATGTAGTCCTAGAGATGTTTTTTTGCAGGTTGCAATACGGTCTCACAGTGACTGTATGCAAGTGTCCACACCACAAAACCTGCCTATTGAAACCCTTGAACCCAGTTTTATGGTTTGTTAACTCCATGACACTCTATTTTGTCAAAGAAGAACGGTTGCAGAAAATACGATGGCCACAATAAGAACCACAATGTAGCCAAACAACACATGCATTGTTGTGCCTCACAGTATGAAGAAAGAAACCCCAGAAGTAAAATAAAGGTGCATGATTTAGGTAAAAAGGATTGTGAAGGTGAGCAAAACAAATACACATTATCTTAAAATCCATGATGAATGCACGACAAGTCCTATGACAGTAGAGTTAAGGGTTTGATTTCCTTATAATACCCCAGAAGCACAATTAAGTAAGCAGGGCACAAGGCCTAGGTAAATTGTGATGGCAATAATTAGCATCAGCAATGCTTAATGACATGTTGGAACATCAAAGGAAATGATGTCATAATTCTCACATTTGAGGGACTGGGTCTATTTTACAGTCAAATCTGAGATACGATGAGGGATGTAATTATATGTATAATATATTTTTATTGGTATCTAAACCACACATATATGCACATCTACCTGTTGCATGTGAAAGCAAAGCAGTTAATATATTTTGAAATACACAAACATACATTTAAATGATAATTCATGTATTTATAAACAGTTTATCATGTCTTTCTATGAACCAATGATACCAGCCATGCAATAGAGTATATATTGAGAAATATATATATTGCTTTAACAACGTGCATTTGCATTTTGAACTTATCAAGTTGAGCTAAGAGGGATGTACAAACCTAAATGCGTTTATTTTTTGACACATTCAGAAATGTGACATTCTCCAGTGAGGTTTGCCATGATATTAGGTTTTATTAATGCTCCAAAGTAATCTCATGATTCCATGAGCTCTTTAAAAAAAACAACAAAGGAATATAATCTTTTTTTTTTTTAATGAAGTGTGCGTTTCTCAAAAATAAAGGTGTAAGTGAGCTTTAAAACGTCCTAGTGACTCCTAAAAAAAAAAGCTGTGTTTAGTATTTGGTAGTATATAGAGAAACCTAGGTTTTCACTAAGTTAATAAAAGTTGCTTATTTTTTTGGTGTAAAAGTATTTTTCCTGCAGATAAAGCTAAAATTGCATTTAAGCAAAAGAGCACTGCAATCCCACTTTTTTGAGGGGTGAAAGGGCCAAGGTTGGGATGTTCCCTTCTTAGTTAAGAGCAGCAAAGATAACTCACTCCTAGGTTTTGTCAGGGATAAGGAGGATGTTGCCATAGGATTTAAAACAACCTGGTTGGGAAAGCCTGACCCTAGGCGGCAGGTGTGGGTCGGATGACTATATGATGATGTCATTGTGGTATACCTTAGAGAAACCGCTTTCCCTGAGGGGACCAGCCTTTTCTCAGGAGACAATGCTGAAGAAGGATGCGTCATGCATTCCCTCCTCTGAGAAGATTGCAGAGACTCACTTGTGAGCAGCGTTCCAACTAGGGGTGGGCGGAATTTGTGTAATTGCATTACGCAAATCTCCGCAAAATGTTAAAAAATCTCTGCGAACACGCAGAAATTCCACGAACACGCGGAATTGCTTGTTCGCGAAGCTTTTTTACTGTTCGCAATCGCTGTTTGCGTGCTTGGGGGGGAAATATCTCGCAAACACGCATTTTGTGGACGCGAACAAGCAAAAAATTTCGCAAAGTTGCAGAATACAGAATTTTGGGCAATTTCGCGTTTTCCACGGAACGCAAAATTACCCAAATTCTGCACAGTCCGCGAACGGAACGGAATTTACCGCCCAGGCCTGGTGCCAACCCCTTAGTTTTTCAGTAAGCAGTCGGTTTAACGCGGCCACAAAGTCCTTCCAATCCATTTTGTGCCCTCCACGGGTCTCCAACAGACCATGCACAGTGGTGTTGACTGGAGTGTTGGCAGCTACGGACCCTTGTTGTATTTCCTTTAGGATGGGGCGGATAGCTGAACCCCCTCTTTTTGAGTTTCCTTCTTCTCACAAGAAGTCATGATGGAGGTGAGTCAGGGGCGATCCACTTCTAATGAGCAGGGCCCCACGAAGCAACGCTGTCCGACCTCAAATAATACCAAGCCACGAGTATGGCTCAGCAGGACCATCTCCTCAAGAAGAATTCAACAGACCAGAGTTGTGGAGGGTATGCTACCTGTAAGGCAAGGGCAGTCCAATGTGTTTATGCAGACATGGGAAGTACAGGATACAGTTTACAGAGGATGTTTAGTACTATAGAGGTCCTTAGGGGAATTTCAGCCATGCAAGTAGACGAGCAGCGACAGTTCTTGGAAAGAACTCAAAGGACCACAATTCCTGCAACAGCGTGTCAGGGGAGTAGTGCTCCAGGAACAGAGCAGGTAGGAGGATGTGTGCCTGCACCACATCATCCCAGTACTGAGTTAAAATACTCAGCGTGCATCATTACCAGAAGGGATGGAAGCAGTACCTAGAGTCCTTCAAGGGGCAGACCAGGGTATCCAAAACAAGCAACTGTCTCAACTTATGAGAACTTCATTTTTAATGGGCAGAGGCTCCAGAGCGACCTCACCCAAGAAGATAACTTCAAGCGACCTACACGAAAGAGCAGCGGTTTCCGGCACAGAGATGAGCTTAATGTGGCGCAGCAGAGACAGTCCACAGAGGGCAATAGAGACATCAGCGGACCCAAGAAGACAACTTCAGCCGACCTACACGAAAGTTTACCCTATGTGGGAAGGGTGTGCCCAGACGTGGATCCCGTGCTCACTAAGCCACTGGAGTCAAACTATCCTGGCTGAAGACAGCTGATAGCCAGAAACCGGTCCTAGGATGCTTGATTCCAGTCCAGGGATGACATGGCTTGGCAGTTCGGGCTGAACTGTTACCATGAGGCACAGGGTCAAGACTGATTTGCATATGGCCATGTCTGAACTGGGGTGGCTTGGTGAGCAAAATAATAATGGATTAAACCCAGATCTGTGACTGGGAGCGAATATTTTCCATTGTGCAACATTCCTTCCATCATTTTGTGTGTTTTGCTGCTCTGCCTACACGAAAGAGCAGCGGTTTCCGGCACAGAGATCAGCTTAATGTGGCGCAGCAGAGACAGTCCACAGAAGGCAATAGAGACGTCAGCGGACCCAAGAAGATAACTTCAGCCGACATACACGAAAGAGCAGCGGTTTCCGGCACAGAGATGAGCTTAATGTGGCGCAGCAGAGACAGTCCACAGAGAGCAATAGAGACATCAGAGGACTCATGCCAACAGGAGCGGTTCACAGAACAAGGATGGGATATCAACAGACTGAGACCAGGCATGGTGGTGGTACACACTCTTGTCGACAAAGGGAGGGATTCACATTGCAGATATGAAGTGACAAAAGTGATGGTGCAGATAGTGGAGACTCATTTGAAGTGCATTGTTGAGGAAAGGGGGGATGAGTTGGATGAGAGTTCCACAGACAGTGCTAAGAGTTTGCCGAGTGAAGGGGATGTTACATCTTTATCAGACTGAGATGAAGATATGAGAAGAAGTTAAGCAGCTGAACAAAGTCATAGGTCCACTGAAGAGTATGAGAGGGAGACCCAAGTCATAGGGGGCCTCCGAGAAAGCACAGCACACAAGCAGGTCAACTAAAGAGCATGAGAGGGAGACTCAAGCACAGCAAACAAGCAGCATAGATTAAATGACCAAGACAATGGGCAGGAGGTGAGAGAAAGTGGATGGAGGTGGCAAATGAGTGGCCCAGGATGGTATTGGCAGAGCTTGTATAAGCTAACCGTATGATGTCTGGGTTACCAAAGAAGCGCAAGAATATGGAAGCTTATAGGAGAGACAGTAAGATAAAGAAAAGGTGGCCTGAATTCCAAAGTCATGGGAAAGTTTTATGTGGATGGGAGAGATGACTGATAGGCCTGTATTAGCAAACCTGACAGAGGGAAGGAATAGACAGGACAAAGAACAGAGAATGATGAGGATAAAGTGGAAAAACACAAAATACAGGAGTGGATAAGCGAGGCACAGGCAATGTGAGTGCATCATCAGGCTAGACAGAGGGCGAAAAGGACAAACAAGACAAAGAAAAGGATAATGGGAATGATAGTGATAAAAAAGCTTCCATAATGGGAGTGCAAGATGCTTTGGGTACTCTTTTCCTGATAAGTATGAAAGAAAAGATTTAGGCAAGAGAAAACACAGAGATACATTTTTTTGTATGGAAAACAGATGTAAGAAAGGGTCAGAACCAGAAGAAAGGGACACAATTTCTTAGAATACAGCTATGTGGACAGGAGCATTCATCCGTCTTGCTGGAATGAGGTGTGAGAAACAACCAGAAGAGAGTCTTGGGGTGTGGAAATACTTGAACGTCATAAGGACAACCAGCTTTAGCTTTAGCGGCCTAGCTTGGCTGCTATATGACGAAGGGTTTCGATTCAGGAAAAGACTAAATCAGGTGAAAAAATGGGCAGAGTTAGAGACCACATTATAGTTAAAAAAATGATGTCCACTAGACCTTTACCCTTACGGACAGCGAGTGGTTGTCCACTTCTTATACACCCACTTCCAGGGCATCCCACCCCAAGGGGTGGGACACACAGGGCCTGTTGGAGCGTGTTGGAACTACATCAAAGGGCATGTTAAAAATATCCCTGCAAGTTTAGACATGAATGTCAGAACTGTAATGAGCAGGACCCACTTATGTAGTGAAATGGGGGGGGGGGGGGCAAAGGGCATAACAACCTGCAAAAGGAAGTTATGCCAATTAAGCCTGAGGTTTTGGAAAAAGGTTGCCCTTATACTCTGATCACAGATCTGCAAGGTACTTGCAGTGTGGTTTTATGGAAGGTTTTTGGATTAAGTATTCAGGACTAAGCTGTTTGAGAGGGACACGATCATTTAACATCTTGCAGAGGGGAGGAACGGTTGGTTAAAAAAACTGGACCAAAAAGTGATAGGCAGCAGGATGGCTGACCCGTTTAAAATGCCATCAATTGATAACTTAACGATCTCACCAGTGGGGTTGGTACCTAAAACATAAATGGAGAATACTGTCTGATTCAGCGTTTGTCATGGCGGAAAGGCCGTTCAGTTAATGATTACATTAACCAGAATGATTGTACAATTGGTTACACTAGCATTACAAATGATTAGGAGCTGTGGGATAGGAATAGAAATGGCCAAAGCTGACATAGCCTTCCGCCGGTTCAACCTCAAAATATGCCATTATTGGGTATTTACTGAAAGACATGCTGTTATTGGGTATTTTCTTTAAAGGCCAGTATTAAATTGACACAGCAATGCCCATGGGTGGGTTGTGCTGTAGCTTGTGATTCTTTTGAAACTTTCAGCACTATTTTGGAATGGATAGTGAAGAGAGTAGGTAGGTCAGGGCATGCGCTGCACTACCTTGACGATTTTCTTATGGTAGGGAATGGTGCAGGCGGGGGTGACTGTACAAGGTTGTTAAAAATGTTAAAAGAAGTGACAGACCACATGGGTATACTCTTAGCAGAAGAAAAGATGGTTGGGCCATCTACTAATTTGATGTTCTTGGGTAAATAGTCCATGGAGTCATGGTTACTCTTAACCAAAATACAGACTTTGCAGGATTTAATAAGATATGTCTTGACAAAGAACAAATGTGAATTGCATCTTATTCAGCAGATTTTAAGTCACCTCAATTGTGCATGCATAGTAGTGGCCCCAGATAGAGCTTTTACAAGGAACTTGACTTTTGTAATAAAATGGGCATTGAAGCCACAACATCGCATGTGCATAACTAAATGTGTGAGAGAGGATTTTTGATGTGGCATTTTTTTCTTTTAGCATACAATGGGCCATCATTGTATCACCTTGAAGATTGGCCTGAGTGATAAGTCTAAATATTTTCTGATACTTTGGGGAAAGGCAGGTTTGACTTGTATTTCAAAGGAAAATGTGTGTGGAAAGTTGGCTGGTGAGATGGAGAGAGTTATAGCATAACCTTCTTATAATTTTTCTGGTGTTAGTGGCAGGTAGACTATAGATCGAGGACCTGTCTGGAAAGAAAGTGCTTTTCTGGATATACAATGAATCAATCGGTCATGTCATAAATAAACCAACCACAAAGGTTTGTCAGGTACTTTGGCTACTGAGAAATGTGTATTTCTGTCTCTGAAATGGAACATTTACTTTGTAGCAAAACATATTATGTGGCTGAAAAACCAGATAGCTGATACTCGGTCTCGGTCACAGTGGGAGAGGTTCTGTGGTTTGGCCCCAGGAGCGGATGTCATAGCCGCGCCAGTCCCAGAAGAGATGTGGGAACAGACAGACTATACAAATATTGATATAAGTGAATTCCTTACTTGATGGCAGTAGCAAAGAGCTTCCAAGGAAGAAATATGGACATGTGGACACTCCATTATAAAATTGGCTAGAGTGAAAGCAGAAAATCAGGAGGATGGGATACAGCTGGGAAAGGCCCAGGACAAGACAGTAATTAGGTGGTTTTCAAAAGGAGGGATGAGATGGGAGCAGTTGATAACTGGGTTGGCAGAAATTAAAGTGTTGTGGGGCGAGCCATCAGTGACAATGAAGCATGCAGGGGAGAGTGATCCTATGTATATGATGGGTCTAGAATTGTTAAAAATGATAATGAGGAATTTTAAAACAGTTAGGGAGTGGTGGCCAGAAGCCCACAAATGGTGGACACCATTGTTACCAGGGATAATTTGGCAGAGAGTACTAAATCCTGTGGCCATTAGTAAAGCCAGGAGGGAGCTCAACATAGAGGTATCAGATTTCTGTGGAGCACAGGGTTTTGAAGTTTTAAAGCATCTAGGAATAGTTTACAAGAGACCAGTTATTTCAACAGAACTGGGTGCATCTATTGCCTCTGAGCAATACCTTATGTTTAAATGTACACATGAAGGTCATGGGGGCCCTGCAGATTAAAAACTGAGAAACCTTAGTGGGAAAGATCGGGGGGTCAGAAGTACCACCTCTAGTGAGGGGCCCTTCCTGTTGACAGGTGAGAAGAAGGACACACACAATGAGATTGGGGGTATCAGGGAAGGTTAAGAGGCAAGGAGTGAATGTAAGGATGGTAGGCTTGGTCCATGGGTTGACAAGCTTGCCAGGTAGGAAAATCAGAGGGGGCCAGGAGAAACGACAGAGAAACCTCGGGGAAGCATAAGAACAGATATGTGAAAGAGGAGGTGAAACAGGAAAATGTAAAAGGGGGTGAACTGTTGGGGGGGGACTGAGTTGGTTATTTACTGTTTAGTTCACAGTTAGGGCATGTTTAATTTGTGTGACAAGCAGTCAAAGGATGATTTGTTCACTCGTCCATCTTGCTCCCAAATAAAGTGGCCCTTTTATGCCTAAGAGAGTGCCAGTGATTGCTCTCTACTCCAGTATTGCAAGTGTATGCAACTGCATACATTCTTTGCAGACATAGTTGGAGGGGCACTAGCAAACATACACCAAAAGCCTTCAAATTTGCATTAAAAAGGACACCTTCAAATCTCTCTCAGCTTCTCTTGAAGGCGGATAGAGTGTCCACTTTAAAATTAGTTGGGGCCTGTACACCTGCATCCACCCCGACTTGTACCCTGCAAGTACGACTATATTAGGCATTGCGGTTACAAAAAATAAGAAGGTGTTTTTCACACAGCCATTCAATTAACTAACTGGTGACATTGGTGCTCATTCAAATTATATAGTTCTGGGAGTATATATCTGCTTTACAACAGAAAAACTAGCCAGATTCTTGGGGGATTTGCCCACTGCCGATTCTTCCTCCTGTAGTGATAGAAATCCCCTTCAAGAGAAATCCATTAGTGTCTGTGCTAAACATATCTCAGTGGCCCACAAAACAGACCAGCAAACTAGTGGCTGACATACCAATTAAGACCAGCAGTTAATCATAAAGCTTTGAAAACAGGTGCAATTCGTATTGGTTGAATTGTGGCTAAACATTTTTGTTTCGTATTTCTGGTTGGGTACCTTTCAGCCAATCAGAATTTGTCTCTGTGTTTAGACCTTTCCGATTACCTGCAAAGCCTCTGCACGAGGTGTCAGGGAATTGGGCTTTGCAAATTTCTATTTGGCAACATTCTCTAGTCTGAAGATCCATAAATAAATTGGTCTGAAATGGGAAGATCTGGTTATCTTCCTCCACTTACAGATAGGGAAATGTGCCTTCTTCGCAAAACCTAGTTAACATATTAGCTGTCTCCTGTGGATTTAACAAGCCTAACTGTGTGACCACTTTTGGGTAGAGCCATACTCCATACTCTCAGTAATGCTAACATTTGTCACAGTCAAAAGGTTAATTGAAGAGCTTGATGTCTTTGGGGTGTTTTCCTGTATTTTCTTCACCTATCCCATTTGCCTGTCAGGAGAAGGGTGAGTACATTTATATAAATGAGCAGAGGATGAGGTACTGTGACACAAGAGCTAAGTGATATTTGTTATCGCTTTGGATGTGATTTTACTATCCTGCTGCCATTTTATCCACGTGTAAAACATCAAAAAATACTTGTAATTTTGTTTTCTATCATGAAGCATATTGGTTTGCAATGATGGAAACTATCAGAAACCCATCTAGAAACATTTCCTTTGACACAAATGTAATATACCCATTCCAGTACTTCCAGATGACCTTCAAACTATCCACCAAGATCATAGATAATGCTGGCCCTTTAAATATCAATCACACTCAGACCATTCAAGTTACACCACAGAGTCCAACACGTGGATCAAAACACCCCAAGCATCATCACAAGAATTTTCAGACTTTTTTCTGTGATGGAAATGTTAGTATTAAACAACTGACAGTGGTACAAGGCCATACTAAAGGCAATATACAAATGGTCATAGCAAAACATTAAATCTTCAGCCACACATAAACAAACCAGATGTATGCTTTGGTAAGGCAATTTGCAGTTGCATATAGGAAGGACTTGATTTATTAAATAGATTCCCTTCCATTATCACACATATATTTTGGGATGTCTCTTGCCATTTACAGTACTGGCATTGCTAAAAAATCATAAGCTTAAAGACAGCGGCGGACTGTACGTACTGCACCTCACAGTCTGGTTTCTTCAATTCAAAAGTGTGCACTGCAATTCCTGTACCCACCGTTGATTGGTATTATTGCTCGGCAGAATAATAATAATACTTGAAATGGAATGGTGCACCGGGAAGGTACTCTTATCCAAATGAACATTCAAAACAGTCTTTATAGATATTCCTTTTTAGTTTATTTTTCTTCTTTCATGTTCAGAGTTAATTCCTCATATGGAATCCATGCATTTACAAAAAAGCATCCAGCCAACAGGTTTCATTCAAAGTGTTCAACTTGAACTTCGTCAGGGCTTTGGACAACATATGCAATATAAATATATAGACAAGACCAAACTAGGGAGACAAGAGAGGATAAGAGAAGAGGTGTAAAAAGAGAGAGACGTAGACTGAGTTTAACTGCATACAGGCAGGCGGTCAGGGATATATATTTGGTAAAAGATTTTGATGCGTTGGTTAGGTGTGATAAATGAGCAAGGTGAAGTATTGCTTTTGTCTAGCTGAGATTAAGGTGTTTTTGATTTTCGTAGGTATAGGCCAATGTCTTTTGATTTGCTAAGTACAGTGCTTCTGCATTTATTGGCAAGTTGCTATGTGCACTTGTGTTGATGACTGGGTGACTGTGAAAGGACAAATGAATGAGTGCGTGAATGAACATGAACACATGGATAGATGGATGGATTCCTGAATAAGTGAATGCATGAATAAATGGTTCACTAAGTAAATTGATTGATGGCTGGATTAATGACCGATTGTGTGTGTTGCAAATTGGGTTACTGATTGGGGGGGTTATACTTTCCCCATATAAATGGCATGGGTACATACGTGTAATAGCCTAGAGGTGAGGGAGAACAGTGAAGAAAACTGTCCCAGCAACTGGTGACAGCCATTCTGCAGTTCTGGGGTCAAAGTAGGGGAGAGGTTAATATGCTCTTCTGTCCCAGCATGCTCTTGGGTATACAGGAGCTCTGGGAGAGGTTCACTCTCCTCTCCCACTCTGCCATTTGTCACCAAGGGCATAGTGACTTTAGGCCTCTCAAATTGAGGCTTGAGGCTCTTTATGTGGAGCACCCTTGAGAGGTTTATGGGGGTCTTGAGATCCACCAGGTAGGTGTCATCGCTCTTCTGCTCCTTCACCTCATATCGGCCTGTCCAACAATCTTGAAGAGCTCTGGGCTATACAGGCTCCACGGCCCACACCTTCTGGTCAGGCTGAAACTCCACTAGATTGGCCTTCTGGTCGTATCAGAGTTTCATCTCTTCTTGACCTGCCTCAATATTGTCTTTAGCCTTCTTCCAGAAGCACTGCATCTGGTTATGGAGATCCAGCAGATAGCGGACTTAATCTCGAGGGGATTTGCTAGGAGTTTTCTCCACCCCTCTCTCACAACCCTGAGAGGTCCCCTAAGAGAATGTCCTTAGAGGAGCTCAAATTGGCTTAGCCCAGTTCCCTTCTTTGGCACCTCTTTGCAGGTAAACAGCAGGCATGGAAAGACAATTTTCCACTTCCACTTTATGGGTTGAGGCCGGCCCATTACCATGCCCTTCAGGGTCTTGTTGAATATCTCAACAAGCGTATCTGTTTGGGAGTGATAGGGTGTGGAGAACTTATAGGTTTCCCCACACTCATCCTACATGGACATCATGTATGCTGACATGAAGTTAGTGCTTCTGACACTACTTCCTTGGGGAACCCCATGCAGGGTAAAAATCCCCGTCAGGGTACGAGCCACCACAGGTACAGTCACCGATCTCAGAGGGTTGGCCTCTGGGTACCATGTGACATGGTCCACCAAGTCCAGGATGAACCTGTTGCCTAAAGCTGTCATGGGTTCCAAGGGACCAACAATGTTGACACCCACCATTTCAAAGGGAGTGCCAAGGACAGGCAAAGTAACCAAGGAAAGCCTTCAGAATTTTCCCTGCTTTTCCGCTGGCCTGGCAGGTGGGACAAAACCTACAGAACGTATCTGAGGCTATCTTCATCCGGGGTCAATAGAGGTGGGGGACAAGCCTGACAAAAGTCTTGTCATGCCTCAGGTGTCCAGCCAGGGGTGTATATGAACCAACCCCAGTAGCAAAGCCTTGTTACACTGAGGGACCACCAGCACATGCCTTTCCTCAGGTCCACAAATCTTAGGCTCACTGTGAAGGAGGTAATTCTCCCAATAGATAAGGTGAGCTTTAGAGGTATCACTGGTTTCCTGTGCCTCAGCTTGTTGCTTCAAGCCCTCTAGAGTTGGGCACTCGTTCTGCCCTTTGCAGAATTCCTCCCTGGTGGGCATACCCTCACTTTGCCATCCAGCAAGCTCAGGTAGGTCTTTCAGAGTGGCAACTTCCTTCCCAGCAGGCTCAGGGGCTGTTTCCTGGACCAAGGGAACTTCAGGGGCTGGTGCCCATTGCCCTTCATCTTCTTGACAGCTGAATGTGCCATTCTTCCAAGCTCCAGGCCTCCTTGGCTCCCATCTTGGGCAGCCATGGACCATGTGGCCCTACAGACCTATTCAGGCAAGCCTAACAGGTGTGACCTGAGCTCCACTTCCTTCCAGTTTTGTGCTCTAGGTAGTTTTCAAACAGACAGTCTACAGGCTTTCCAGGTCTCACAGCTACTTTTTGAGAACCTGAGACTCCCCCCACTCAAAGGGAACGATACCACTGGGTAGTAGCTCTCACGGTTGTCTGCATGTATGACCTGGTGGAATGTATTAGGAACAATCTTTTCTAAGGACACCAGAGGACACTTCATAGTAGTCATACTTGCTCCTGTGCCTCTCAGAGCTTCCACTCTGTGCCCATTGATGGTGACCCACTACCTATACTTAGTAGTATTTGAAAGCATATCGGCCTGTGGACACTAAGGTAACCTCTGTCTTCTCCCACAAGTGAACTAGGGCCACCTTCCCCCAAGCACTACACTCCCTAACCCAGGAGTCTGCCCACTAGTGTCTCCCCTGGAGTGCCCATACTTGTAGCGCTTAGTACACTGGGGAACAAACCTCCCGGTCTGCTTGTCAAAGGCTCCCTTCTTCGTTGGTTTGGATTGGGACGGGATACTGTGATTCCCTTGTGAATCATTTTGAGGGTCTTTAGAGAACTCCATATTTTTAAGTATTTCTCCCCCTCTTTCTTGTGTTGGATCCCCCAAATACCCTTCTGGTGTTTTGGCCTCCCCCCCACCCCGATACCTTTTTAGACACTCTGGTAATGACCGAGAGGTATGCCCCCATAGAAATATCCCTGGACTCAGTGAGCTTACTATCAACTAGCTGATGGCAAAGCTCTGTAAAACAGATATTCAACATGTGCTCTCCTGGTTTCAGATTAATAACCCTGTAAAATCATCAACTTTGCTGCTCCGCACCCAGCCATTCAGTGCCTGGCTGGCATAATCAAGAAAGTTCACCCAAGGCTGGTTCTGCATCTTTTGGCTATCCCTGTACCTAATGAGGTATTTCTTTGGAGTGAGTCCAAACTTGGTGAGAAGGATAGCTTTTATTGGGATGTACTTCATCTGGTTCCTCACCACCAGTGCAAGCATGGTATCCCTCCACACTGTAGGCATGTGCTGACAGAGTGATGCCCCCAAAACTCTTCTGGGACCCTGTGCATCTTAAGGGTCACCTCATAGGCAGAAAACTACTTGTCTATTTCATCCAATACCACATAGCTGGGCATCATATCTTTAGGCGTGTGATCATTCTTGTTCCCCATAGAAACTGTGGTAATTCTTACACCATTGTTGGGGAACTCTGCTTGCTTTCCTCTTATGCCCATCTCTCTCAGGTAAAGTTCATGAACTAGAAACAATTTCTTTCTAGCTAAGGCTCTCTCTGACGTAGCCTTCTCCTTCTCTGCTTCCAACTTGAGCTTGGCCATTTTAAATTAAATTCCCTCTCTGCCTTCCTCTCTGCCAGATCCTTTGGGGACAGGCCTTGTGAAGATACACTGTCTGCTCTGGCAGGGATTTCCAATTCAGTAGCCGAGTCATCCCCCTTCACCTAAGTACAGCATCTCAGGGCTTGCATCCAGGCTCTGCTCCTTTTCATCCGTATCTTCCCCATCCTTTGTGGTTGCCAATACTTGGTGAGCCCCAGCACAAGCCCTTATGGCCTTCCAGAGTTTGTTTCCTGGTATTCTTCCTGACTGGAAGCCCCCTCGCCTTACAGACTCCTTGAGCTCAGACACAGTGTAGACATCTATGTTGGTGAGCTCATACTTCATTCTTGCAAGTATGGTCACAAGCATAGACAGTCAAATAGAAAGAAGGTGAATTTAAAAAAAAGTAAGAGACAATCCATGAGAATTTTAAAACTTGAATCAAATAGTTTAGCTGGGATTTTAGTGTGAAACAAAATCACTGCATGACACTGCACTAACACAAGTCCTACAGAATTCTGAAGGCTTTTGATCAGTTGCGCTCCGGGTGCACTGCCCGTATGTACGCACACCAGTACAGAATTGCTATTTGATCAGGTGCAAAACGGCGAGTGGAGAAACCCTAAACCACTCAATTGAGTAGGAAACACTACCCCAACATGAACAGACTCGGTTGCCGATGCACTCAAAACGGTGTATGCAATGTTAAGTAACAATATACAACAAAGATAGTAACAAATGGCAGATTTCTCAAACAAAAAACTCTCATGAAGAGTAAATCTTGGAGTCTTTAATGTAGCAAACAGCCAGCCGACACGTGTTTCATCGCACTCGCGATTCCTCAGGGCTGAAATAAACAGAAAGTTGACAATGGAGCATGTATCTCACAAGATTAAATATTACAATAAGACCTGGTTACATGGTCTTGCATGCTCAGTTTTTTGCTTCTACTCCAGTGAGTGTACATAAATACATCTTTGATTACTGAGTGCCACCCCAACACGTACGTGTCGTAAGTGTAAAAACTACCACTATTATCACTAAACGTGCAGTCTAATAGTGATTTTGTGCACTAGTACATAGGTGTAGTCGACTCATTATTCTTAGGAGACAGAGTCTCTGGCTAAAAAATGATCTATCTGTGTGCGACTCAGTCATACTGCATGCTCCGTGAATCCGTGAGTAGTGTAGAAACTCTGGACCTAAGAGTGTGTACGTCACATACCTAGATGGCTGTGTTCAGATCAGAAAGGTCTATTTATTCAACATGGAAAAGAAGAAAACAAAAACAGGAAAAATCTCATCACTACTTATTCTATTTCGATTGTTCGGGCAAGAAAAGACACACAGTAGTGAGAATGTAAGAAAAAGTGAATCGAAGCTCACCGCTCAGCTGGTGATAATTCCAACCCAGCTGGGCCCTTAACCGCAGAAATTCCGTATGAGTATGAGATGAGACGTCAATTCTGTAATCAGATTAAGTAATCTGAGTTACTTTAAACTGGTTAGCATTTAATTCATCACTAGATGCAGCCAATCCACAGGTCTGGTATATTAAAACAAAGTCATAAGACTTAAAGCTATAAATTGCGCACTTCTATCTGTCACATAACCAACATAGTGCAAGTCCGTATATAATCCTCACCCCCCTTTTTAAATTTTCCTTTTACACTAGTAAAGTGATTTGCGCATTCACCTTCAGTTCTAATATTTTAAAACGTATGTAAGTATAGTACAAACTTACATCTACTGATTTGTTTTGAAAGTCTCCGGTTTGAAGATCACAAAGTATAGTTGTCTCCAAATGTTGCCCCCGGCGAACAGTGTATTGTTCTGTAAGATTAAGGGCCACACTGGTCATACGTTCTAATAAAACTCATGGAATTCAAGAATATCTCTTGGTGCAACAGAAGCGTTGCCTTACCTATTTGCTGAAAATATTTTTCTCTAATGCCGGGTTTGGCTCAGATATGTGTAACGCCTCCAGCTGAAACGACACCAGAATTAAGATTGGAGTTATGCTCCTGAAGTATTATTATTGTTTCTATCAATCTGCATAGAAGCGTGGGATAGTACATGTAGAACCGCTTACCTCGATAAAGCCTTGAAGCGACGTGTAACTCGTCCGGACCCAAACCGCAGTGTTCCTGTTTGGACACGTGACCGGGTCTCTACGGACATTAAAAAAGCGTCTCTACGTGACGTAGTGAATAACTAGACCGTTCGGTTCCTAAGCGTTTCCCTCCATGTTGGTTTCCCAAAAGAACCCTCGAATTCCATATCAGAATACGGACTTATTATGGGCTGATTAATCTGTAAATTTTACGGCCATACAGTCAAATTGATATTTTACACAGCGGGAGGACCAGAATTCGGCTAAAGTATGAAATGGCTGGTTCATTAATGCAGTGTGTCGATTATGTGGTCGGTGAGGTGCGGTGTACATACTAGTGGAATTAAAAATTCCCTTACACAATTACCGGTCGCAAGACGTATTTAAGAGAAACTATGTTTTAATAGCCATGGGCTATACTATGAAAAGAAGACACAAGTAGTCCTCCGGGTGAGCTAAGATGTGAGCACCGTGCATGGACATCTGCCAACTACCGGTGTCCGTCACAGTCATACGTGGGTATCTCAGTACCAGTTCACATCCACAGTACATTTTCAAAAATCCGTTCTACATATAAACATCAGTACATTTTCAATTGGCTGGTGTGAGACATTATACAAGCAAGTCAGGACAGAGTACATGAGAGTTATCCTGGCATGAGGGAATGGCATAATCATAATATCACATTGAATGCAATATCCTTTGTTATGAATTATGATGTGTTACAGCAACAAAACGTGTAATGTGTTACAGTATCCAAATCATAGTACCATTCTATAAGTCAATTACCCAGAAAGTATTGCATCTCGTGGTCATAATTGAGTCCCCGTTCCACAGACTTAAGACGCATAATCCAAGTTGCCTCTGTGCGCCTAAGCCTCAATTCACGATTCCCCCCTCTGACATCTTGGGGGACTGTATCTATGCCAAAGAATTTGACCACTTTGTTAGTCCTGTGACTTTGACAAGAGGCTACATGTAAGGCCACCGGATATTTAGGATCACAGTTCACTATTGCCCTGACATGTTCCATCATTCTCTCTTTCAGTTGTCTGATGGTGCTTCCTACGTAATATTTCCCACATTCACATTCAATGATATAGATCACGAATTTAGTGGTACAATTAATGTTACTCTTAATACTGTAGGAAACATCATCTGGGCCCATAAATTCGGTTGTATCATGTTTCGCCCATTTACACATGCTACAAAATCCACATTTATAAAAGCCTAGACTGTGTTGTGTCATTCAAGTTGTTATTTTGGTATCTCTAGGTACCGTGGGACTCAATTTACTTCTGAGTGTATTACCTCTTCTGAATGAAATTTGAGGTCTGTCTGTAATGCAATTGGTGAGAGCTCTTTCTGACCTCAATAAACCCCAATGTTTAGTCAGGCTTTTCCGTAAAGCATCATGGAGTGAATTGTAGTCAGTTACCATTCTGATCTGTTCCCTTCCAGAAGTGGTGGGTTTATGTGTAGAGGTAAGAGTATGTATTCGCTTGACTTTTTTAACTCTATTCTTGGCTTTCCCAATAATCTTGTTCGAGTAACCTCTATCGTAAAATCTTTCCTTCATGCTAGTCAAACACCTCCCGAACTCCCCATCCTCACTACAGTTCCTTTTTGCCCTTAGGAATTCGCCATAAGGTATGGCGTTAATTTGATGTGGGGGATGTGAGCTCGAGGCATGCAAGACTGCATTGCATGCAGTGGATTTCCTGAACAGTCTACTGTGTAGACAATTTGATGATACATAGAATTCAATATCCAGAAATTCAATATTGGTCTTACTCCAATTCATCGTGAATCGGATTTCCCAGGAGTAGTGATGAGATTTTTCCTGTTTTTGTTTTCTTCTTTTCCATGTTGAATAAATAGACCTTTCTGATCTGAACACAGCCATCTAGGTATGTGACGTACACACTCTTAGGTCCAGAGTTTCTACACTACTCACGGATTCACGGAGCATGCAGTATGACTGAGTCGCACACAGATAGATCACTTTTTAGCCAGAGACTCTGTCTCCTAAGAATAATGAGTCGACTACACCTATGTACTAGTGCACAAAATCACAATTAGACTGCACGTTTAGTGATAATAGTGGTAGTTTTTACACTTACGACACATACGTGTTGGGGTGGCACTCAGTAATCAAAGATGTATTTATGTACACTCACTGGAGTAGAAGCAAAAAACTGAGCATGCAAGACCATGTAACCAGGTCTTATTGTAATATTTAATCTTGTGAGATACATGCTCCATTGTCAACTTTCTGTTCATTTCAGCCCTGAGGAATCGCGAGTGCGATGAAACACGTGTCGGCTGGCTGTTTGCTACATTAAAGACTCCAAGATTTACTCTTCATGAGAGTTTTTTGTTTGAGAAATCTGCCATTTGTTACTATCTTTGTTGTATATTGTTACTTAACATTGCATACACCGTTTTGAGTGCATCAGCAACCGAGTCTGTTCATGTTGGGGTAGTGTTTTCTACTCAATTGAGTGGTTTAGGGTTTCTCCACTCGCCGTTTTGCACCTGATCAAATAGCAATTCTGTACTGGTGTGCGTACATACGGGCAGTGCACCCGGAGCGCAACTGATCAAAAGCCTTCAGAATTCTGTAGTGAATTATCAGTTAAGGGTAGCCGCCACGCACATTCTGATTTCTTCGTTATCCCGCATTATCTAGAATACCCCTAGATAGGGATTATAGCCATCCGCAATATGGATCGTACCAAAGTGGCAGAAGAGTTGTTTGACAACTTAGCAAAAGGGATGTCCACTCAATCTGCTTCTACCAGCACCAATCCCCCTCGCATAGAGGGTCTTAAAGACAAATTTCTGAAATTAGAAAGATTAAAGAAATTGGAAAATTCAAAATGGTGGGATGGGGTAACCTTAAAGCAATACTTAAGATTGAAATGTATTCCTAGAGGGTTAAGAGGCCAAATATTTCCCACCTATGACGACCTAGATGCAGATCTCATGGTAAAATGGGAGGAATCTTTGACTAACAACTCCATTACTCTTATGGAGATTTTGATTGTTAGTTCGGAACGCAAAGTAACGAAATTGCAGGCAGATATAGCAACTCTTGAACAAGAAATTAAGGATCTGAACCTGCCCGAACCAACAGTTAAGAATTATACAATTTTGTATGAAATCCTATTGAAACACCAATCGGATATTAAGAACAGAAAAGCTCAGCAACTTAGAAGGGATGAGTTGGATTACGCACGTGGAAGAATTTTTACTTTTGATAAAAAATATGACTCTCTGATCCCGAATAGCTCCAAAACAAACAGTAAAAACAAAACGAGTTCAGAACCCGCCTCCTTGTCCTCTAGTAACACCTCTCTAAATTCTGTCAATACCACTGGGGGGGACTCAGATAATCAAGATAGACAAAACATGCCTGCGTTTTTTCAAGAGGTTTTACGCATAAGGAAGGGCAACAGATACGTACCCCCAAGAAACCAGTCCGAGCAAAAACAAGACGAGGGAGGGGCAGCAAGCTCAGAAGACTATCGAAGGAAACTGAGATCAGGAGCCAACAAGAATCAGTAAACAAAGAGAATCAGGTTGTACAGGTTATCAACCTTTCAAAACTAATTCTTACTCCAGATATGATTTCTCTCTTGAGCAAGGGTTTGAACTTTAACCCGTATGCTACTGGAGATATATGCAAGCTAAAGATTGATCTTTTTAGGTTTATTCGGAATCTAAAACTGAAAAAGCATTTTTTTGGGTCAGAAAAAAGTGAGAGGGAAATGAGAATTAAACCTGTACAGAGTACTTCTGATTCATTGTCAATAAAAGATGTGCATACAACCCACCTTCTGTTGTCACTGACTGATATGGAGGATTCTCCTCTAGATATGGACCAATTACTGGAGGAATTAGATATAGAATCTGATTTCAGCATTGTCAGTGGTTTAAAATCAAAATCCAAATGGATTCCCACACTACCTGGCGGCAATGCAATAGACACTTTTCACAAACGTGTAATAGAGGATCTGGATAACCTGAATTGTCATTGAAAGGACAGGATGTTCAAATATAAAGATAATCTCACCCATGGGGAAAGACATGCACTAACCACACTTATGAAAGACAACACTATTACTATCAGGGAAGCAGATAAAGGGGGCAACGTAGTGATAATGGACCGTGTAGACTATCACCATGAGATCTCCCAACAACTACTAGATGAGTCCTGCTATGAAAACCTGACATATAACCCCATGGGTCCTTTAACACTGGAGATTAATTCACAATTATTGAAATGGAAACAGTCTGGGTTACTGAACGAGGAGGAATATCTATATCTCAAAGTGTTCAGGCCAACTTATCCATGGCTATATACTCTTCCTAAAGTCCACAAAAAACTCCCTTTTCCACCAGGGAGACCAATTGTTTCTGGCATTGGGGGCCCTACCGAAAGAATAGCGGAATATGTGGATCTCTTTCTGGGTCCTCTAGTCAGAAACCTGCCTTCCTACATACAGGACAGTAAACATATTTTAAGTACCCT
Organism: Lissotriton vulgaris; assembly: GCF_964263255.1. NCBI lineage: Eukaryota > Metazoa > Chordata > Amphibia > Caudata > Salamandridae > Lissotriton > Lissotriton vulgaris. The sequence continues at coordinate 1,324,978,347 of NC_141693.1, read as the reverse complement.
AGCAGACATCCAGTGGCAAGAGGGATCTCTACTTGTCACGTTAGATGTAGTTCCACTGTATACCAGTATTAATCTAGATCTAGGCATACAGGCGGTGAACAAGTTTCTGCACAATAGACCGGCCACACTTTGGCAACATACTGCAATGCTATCTAAAATGATTGAACTGATACTCAAAAACAACTTTTTTATGTTTGACAAAAACTGGTACTGTCAAAAGAAGGGAGTGGCCATGGGTTCAAAAATATCACCCTCGTTTGCTAACTTATTCATGGGCGCATTGGAATCCGACCTCATCTGGAGCAAGAAGGGTGCTCAATATATCGACTCCATCATCTTTTGGGGTCGGTATATTGACGACTGCATCCTGATTTGGTCTGGCTCGGAGGAGCTATTACAAGATTTCTTTAGACATCTCAATGACAACACCTGGGAAATCCGATTCACGATGAATTGGAGTAAGACCAATATTGAATTTCTGGATATTGAATTCTATGTATCATCAAACTGTCTACACAGTAGACTGTTCAGGAAATCCACTGCATGCAATGCAGTCTTGCATGCCTCGAGCTCACATCCCCCACATCAAATTAACGCCATACCTTATGGCGAATTCCTAAGGGCAAAAAGGAACTGTAGTGAGGATGGGGAGTTCGGGAGGTGTTTGACTAGCATGAAGGAAAGATTTTACGATAGAGGTTACTCGAACAAGATTATTGGGAAAGCCGAGAATAGAGTTAAATAAGTCAAGCGAATACATGCTCTTACCTCTACACATAAACCCACCACTTCTGGAAGGGAACAGATCAGAATGGTAACTGACTACAATTCACTCCATGATGCTTTACGGAAAAGCCTGACTAAACATTGGGGTTTATTGAGGTCAGAAAGAGCTCTCACCAATTGCATTACAGACAGACCTCAAATTTCATTCAGAAGAGGTAATACACTCAGAAGTAAATTGAGTCCCACGGTACCTAGAGATACCAAAATAACAACTTGGATGACACAACACAGTCTAGGCTTTTATAAATGTGGATTTTGTAGCATGTGTAAATGGGCGAAACATGATACAACCGAATTTATGGGCCCAGATGATGTTTCCTACAGTATTAAGAGTAACATTAATTGTACCACTAAATTCGTGATCTATATCATTGAATGTGAATGTGGGAAATATTACGTAGGAAGCACCATCAGACAACTGAAAGAGAGAATGATGGAACATGTCAGGGCAATAGTGAACTGTGATCCTAAATATCCGGTGGCCTTACATGTAGCCTCTTGTCAAAGTCACAGGACTAACAAAGTGGTCAAATTCTTTGGCATAGATACAGTCCCCCAAGATGTCAGAGGGGGGAATCGTGAATTGAGGCTTAGGCGCACAGAGGCAACTTGGATTATGCGTCTTAAGTCTGTGGAACGGGGACTCAATTATGACCACGAGATGCAATACTTTCTGGGTAATTGACTTATAGAATGGTACTATGATTTGGATACTGTAACACATTACACGTTTTGTTGCTGTAACACATCATAATTCATAACAAAGGATATTGCATTCAATGTGATATTATGATTATGCCATTCCCTCATGCCAGGATAACTCTCATGTACTCTGTCCTGACTTGCTTGTATAATGTCTCACACCAGCCAATTGAAAATGTACTGATGTTTATATGTAGAACGGATTTTTGAAAATGTACTGTGGATGTGAACTGGTACTGAGATACCCACGTATGACTGTGACGGGCACCGGTAGTTGGTAGATGTCCATGCACGGTGCTCACATCTTAGCTCACCCGGAGGACTACTTGTGTCTTCTTTCATAGTATAGCCCATGGCTATTAAAACATAGTTTCTCTTAAATACGTCTTGCGACCGGTAATTGCGTAAGGGAATTTTTAATTCCACTAGTATGTACACCGCACCTCACCGACCACATAATCGACACACTGCATTAATGAACCAGCCATTTCATACTTTAGCCGAATTCCGGTCCTCCCGCTGTGTAAAATATCAATTTGACTGTATGGCCGTAAAATTTACAGATTAATCAGCCCATAATAAGTCCGTATTCTGATATGGAATTCGAGGGTTCTTTTGGGAAACCAACATGGAGGGAAACGCTTAGGAACCGAACGGTCTAGTTATTCACTACGTCACGTAGAGACGCTTTTTTAACGTCCGTAGAGACCCGGTCACGTGTCCAAACAGGAACACTGCGGTTTGGGTCCGGACGCGTTACACGTCGCTTCAAGGCTTTATCGAGGTAAGCGGTTCTACATGTACTATCCCACGCTTCTATGCAGATTGATAGAAACAATAATAATACTTCAGGAGCATAACTCCAATCTTAATTCTGGTGTTGTTTCAGCTGGAGGCGTTACACATATCTGAGCCAAACCCGGCATTAGAGAAAAATATTTTCAGCAAATAGGTAAGGCAACGCTTCTGTTGCACCAAGAGATATTCTTGAATTCCATGAGTTTTATTAGAACGTATGACCAGTGTGGCCCTTAATCTTACAGAACAATACACTGTTCGCCGGGGGCAACATTTGGAGACAACTATACTTTGTGATCTTCAAACCGGAGACTTTCAAAACAAATCAGTAGATGTAAGTTTGTACTATACTTACATACGTTTTAAAATATTAGAACTGAAGGTGAATGCGCAAATCACTTTACTAGTGTAAAAGGAAAATTTAAAAAGGGTGGTGAGGATTATATACGGACTTGCACTATGTTGGTTATGTGACAGATAGAAGTGCGCAATTTATAGCTTTAAGTCTTATGACTTTGTTTTAATATACCAGACCTGTGGATTGGCTGTATCTAGTGATGAATTAAATGCTAACCAGTTTAAAGTAACTCAGATTACTTAATCTGATTACAGAATTGACGTCTCATCTCATACTCATACGGAATTTCTGCGGTTAAGGGCCCGGCTGGGTTGGAATTATCACCAGCTGAGCGGTGAGCTTCGATTCACTTTTTCTTACATTCTCACTACTGTGTGTCTTTTCTTGCCCGAACAATCGAAATAGAATAAGTAGTGATGAGATTTTTCCTGTTTTTGTTTTCTTCTTTTCCATGTTGAATAAATAGACCTTTCTGATCTGAACACAGCCATCTAGGTATGTGACGTACACACTCTTAGGTCCAGAGTTTCTACACTACTCACGGATTCACGGAGCATGCAGTATGACTGAGTCGCACACAGATAGATCACTTTTTAGCCAGAGACTCTGTCTCCTAAGAATGAGTCGACTACACCTATGTACTAGTGCACAAAATCACTATTAGACTGCACGTTTAGTGATAATAGTGGTAGTTTTTACACTTACGACACGTACGTGTTGGGGTGGCACTCAGTAATCAAAGATGTATTTATGTACACTCACTGGAGTAGAAGCAAAAAACTGAGCATGCAAGACCATGTAACCAGGTCTTATTGTAATATTTAATATTGTGAGATACATGCTCCATTGTCAACTTTCTGTTCATTTCAGCCCTGAGGAATCGAGAGTGCGATGAAACACGTGTCGGCTGGCTGTTTGCTACATTAAAGACTCCAAGATTTACTCTTCATGAGAGTTTTTTGTTTGAGAAATCTGCCATTTGTTACTATCTTTGTTGTTTATCGTACTTAACATTGCATACACCGTTTTGAGTGCATCGGCAACCGAGTCTGCTAACACAAGTCCTAATCCCACTGATGCCACCAATGTTGGAAATTGGATTTCTGGTTGACGGGGGTGAAACCTTACTCAAGCAGGTGCCACACAGCAAAACCCAAATTAACCTGTGCTTAATACTCCGGTTGCTTTGCAAATAAGCAGCCAGGGTTAGCATAGAGGCAATGTGTAAAGTATTTATGCAGCATTTTAAACAGAAATAAAATGAAGACACAACACCCGAAAAAACCTAAAACCAGTTTAGCAGAAATAGAATAGAATGTAATGAATGATTTGAAACCAATGTGACAAAAATCCAATCACTAGAACCGGAGATATGCAATTTCAAAGTTTAGGTAAAAATAGTGCCTAGAATCTCAAAGTGCCAACTATGGATATGTGGCCATGCCAGACTGGGACAAAGTCACAATATCAAGTTGACCATGATAGATCGCAGACCGGCTACAGGGACCAAATGAACTCAGCTGAATAAAGAACCTTAAATCCTGGTTTGCAGAGTGTTGCAAGATCCTGTGTAGAGGATGTGTTGCACAGCGGTGGTTCCTAGGATGCTGCAATGAGGAGCCCTGTTTCGCCGTTGAGAATGCCATTGATAAAAGGCTTGTGATGCAAAGTCCTTTGTAAAGGTAGCGCCACACAGCAGTGGTTCAGAGGAACCTGCAGGGGTGCAGTGCAAAGTCCTGCATCATCAAGGATGCAGTCAACGAGGGTTTATTGATGCAAAGGGCTTCATAGAAGATGTATCCTGAGGACACCGCAGGCTGCGATGTGAAATTTGGCATTGGGATTATGTTGCTGTAGTTCCGAAGCGGAGTTGTGATGGGATGTGCCCCACTACTTCGATTCTAACCACATGACCACACCTGGGTTGACAAAATACCTTCTGGCCCACTTCCAAAGATCCAGGACTGAGGAGGCACCACTTAGGGCTAGACTCAAAACAGGTAGAGCCCAGGTGCGGGGTTCACGGGGATTGAAGCCGCTTCTGTCCCTGGGGCTCTGAACAGTAGGCCAGCCAACCAGCCTTTGGAGTCACTGTGGTGTTCCTAGGTTCAAGATGCTGGTCCAGTCCTCACTCAGGCAGCAAGGCAGCGGAGTAGCAGTCCTTCTTGTAGAGCAGCACAGCAGTTCTTCTGAGTCTTCCACAGGCCCGGAGTTGCCCTGAAGAGTTGGGTCTGAGGGTCCAATATTTATAACTGGTACCCACTTTGAAATAGGGGAAGGTTCAAGATATTTCCACCTCTTTAAGTGTCTGGAATTTCTTGCCTCCCTCCTCTGGCCCCAGCTTGTCTGGGATTACAAAAGACTGGTGTCAAACCCTTTTTTGAGTGTGCTCAGGACGAGCCTTTGTGATGTGCAAGTGTGGTAGGTGACAGCTCCTCCCCTTCATCAAGTCAGGGATGGCCCATCCAGGCCAACATCTATTTCCCCCTTGTCCCAGTGTCTGGAAACAATACACAAAGACCAACTGCCAGATGCACCTATTTATGTGAACCAGGATTCAGGCTGCCATCACCAAATAGTCCAAATTGTGTCTTAAAATCCAACTTTACCATTAAACAGGGTTTTGTATTACAATTCCATAGACATCAAATGTGAAATTCCTATGTGCTCCCATCTGAAAGTCATCACTTATATAATGTAATAAGGAAACCCAATGTTATCCTATAGGAAAGGCCTCACAGAAGTGGGAAACTAATTTAGGAGTTTTTCACTACCAGGACATCTAAAACTTGAAACTACATGTCCCTCGTTTTAAATACACTGCATCTTGCCCTCTGGAATGTGTAGGGCGTACCGTAGGGGTGGCTTATATGTATTTAAAAGGGAAGTTCGGGCTTGTCAGGAGGTTCATTTTGCCAAGTCAAAATGGCAATTTAAAACTCCTCACACAGCCTGCAATAGCACGGCTAACTAATTAGTTGGGGGGGGGAATAAGTGCTGCAAGACCACTAGTTAATTCAAATTACAGTCCCTGGTAACATATAGTGCCACTTGAATAGGGACTTACAAGTAAATTAAATGTGCCAATTGGGACTAAGCCAATCTTGCCATGTTTAGAGGAGAACTGCACACGCACTTTAGCACTGTTTAGCAGTAGTAAAGTGCACAGAGTCCTAAGGTAAACAAAAACGAGATCAGCAAACTGGTAGGAGTAAGGTAAAAGGTATGGGGGAAGACCACTCTACGGCTGTCAGGTCTAACAGGGTGCATGTATGAACAATACCGGTAACATCAATCATATATGAGGAAAGATGTGATCATGTTTTAGTGCCAAATATTACCGATATCATGCTTTGAGAAGCATTATTAAACCAAGGCTGAGCACAAATGTAGCGATAATATTTATATAATTACCACAATTAAGTCATTGCAACTATTACACAGGAGTGTGCACCATCATGTACTTGATATCAACACTGTGTCAGGAATTGCTATGGGTATGCCACTGGCAGAACTTACTTTGTGGTGATCACATTCTCTCAAGAATTACCACTGTTGTGCCAAGGCTTCCATTATTCTACAAGTACCCATCATCATATCCCAGATGCCCACATTACCTCAATAATGGATGGCTTTAACCTCATTAAAAACACACAACTGCAAATGTTTATATCACATTTAGTCATATCCAGAATGTGAAGTGGCTCAGTGGCTCAGCACTGGGGCATGGGCTAAATGATTCACTGTGACCGGTCTGGAATATGGCATAAAAGTACTTGCTAAAAACAAGATCTAGCACCATAACACTGTATGGAAGCATGGAGAGGAGTACTCTAACTTTCCATCTTAGCAGTGTTAACAGGAGTAGTTCACGTCTAGGAGTTTCACAGGTTATGTCGAGAGGACAGGCAATATAGCCACCCTTTTACAATCAGAGCTGTGTTTAATTTGTAAATTAATAAGTGCCAGGAGGGCACTGCTGCTTGTGGCTTGTGGCACTTTATGTGCCTGCCAGTGCTGCTATTACATTCCTGTAAATGTTACAATTTGGACTTTACTGAGGGACCCAAAACTGTTGGAATGGCTTGGGCACCATGATATTTTTATTTTTGTACTACATTTAATTGGTAAACACTTTGACCTCTAACTCTGCTGTTTCTGTATATTTCGTATGCTTGGTTCTGATCGCCAAGTGTAAGTCGTATGATGGACCTGTTGCATTTTGCCCTTCTAAGTCCTTAAGCTCATGTTCGAGCTGTGAAAGGCTGCCACTCAAAGCGTTGCGAATGCCATGCTGCTTCGCACTGCAGATGCCTCTTATGTAGGGCTTGAAGGCGTACCACAACGGGCCAAGTAACTGTACTGATCCCTTGTTAGTTTGAAAGTAGTTAAGCATTTCATTCATCCGTAAATGCGATATAAGTAGAAACTGGGGCAGAAGCCGCCATGTGACGGTGCATTGCTTCAGGCCAGGGGTTGCTATGGTCAGTTTAATTGGTGAGTGCTCACACAGTGTGTGTGGGAGGTGTGCAATCTCAGTCGTCTACCCACATATGTCAGATGTACCTAGCCAGTAATCCAGTCTCGCTCAGGCTCCATGTACTGTGGAGATATGTATGTTCTCCCTCAAGGTGGGGTTTGTGTTCTCCAAATAACTTTCCGGTCATAGGTGTGTGCATTATGTGGGCCAGGGTGGTCGCAGCTGAGTGGCGTGTGCGTGTTGCGGTGTTATAGAAGTCCTGCTGCCTGTCTAGGACCAAATTGAATTCCCCTCCCTGCAGTATCGTTTGAAGGGCAAGGGTGCAGCATTTATTCCATAAATGCCTGATAAAGTCTAGGTCATCAGTGTTAGGCCCATTGGATTTCAAGGTCCAGATGTACGACCCTTCCATTTTGCCAGTCGCAAATTGCGTTGTTTTGCGGCTCGCAATTTTGCGACTCGCAAAATGGAATTTACAACAGTGTCTCAGACACTGTTTGCGATTCCTAATGGGCTCGCAAATGACCTGCCTGATCAATATTCAAGAGGCTGGTGGCAAGTTGTGACACATTGGTAATGGCCCACACTCGCAGGAATGGAGGCCTGCTGGGGTCAGCAGCCCACCATGTCTCTGACTGCTTTTTAAATAAAGCAGTTTTTTATTTAAATGCAGGTCTTTTTCCTTAAAGGAAAACTGGATGTATTTAAAAACGATAAATTAAACATTTTCAGTCCGTGGGACCAGTGCCGGCTCTTAAAATTATTTTTGCATACATTCACAAAGGTGAAAGGGTCCCAGGGAACTCCTTCCCATTTACACGTGGCTTACCACCTACTTTAAGTAGGTGGTAACTTTAAGTAGGTGGTAAACTGCGAGTGTTTTCTGACCGGAAAAATCTTTTTACATACCATTTGACTCGCTATTAGGAAAGAAGCCCTTGGCACGTCCCTTTCTAATAGCGACTCACAAACGCTATTTGTGGAGGGGTGTGGCTCAATGGTTAGAGGGGTAGACCCTGATGCAGAGGTCTGGCCCGGGACCAGGGTTCAATTCCCGACGCGGCAGGGTCTTGGGCTCATTTGTCTGCGGACTCGCTAATTCTCGCCTCGGCGCCTACTCTAATCATGGGGTCCCACGCTGCAACTCTGGGCAATAGCTTGCTTAATCTCCATAACGGCCCCTACAACACTGGGATGCCTGGCTTCACCTTGGGGGTGCCCAGGAGGGGCATTTCACATGGAGAGCCGGGAAGGGTTCCACAGCGTTATACAGCGCCGGGACGCCCCAGTGATGGGCAGCTGTGCGCTTTACAAGTATCCTACATTTACATTTTGCGAGTCAGCGACTTGCAAAATAGCGTTTGTACATACCACCATCATTTTTTGCGGTTGCAAATAAGCCAATTGCCCATTTGCGACTGCAAAAACAATCATACATCTGGCCCGAAGAGTGTGATGTGTTTTCCTTCTATTACCATTTGAAAGATGTTGTATCTACCTCCAGGCTCATTTTCTTTCATTATACAGTGGGTGAAAGGGGCATCCACGCTTATCAACACAGCAGTTCCACAGGCCTATATGGAGTAACTGGAGAATGAGAGGTGACCTCTACATCTGGAGGCCACAATAGGGTGCGCTTGTGCCATTATGTGTCTACTGCCGAAGGGCAATGTCTATGTTATGTCCATCCGAGTAGGCCTATACCTGTTGCACCGTCCAGGGATTACTGAGTCCGCGCATTTTCCAGTTCATTAGACGGAGGGGGTCAAAGTCACTCTGTCTGGTTTTCAATGTATGAGAAGTAGTGTGGGTGTGCTGGCAGTGGGGGTGCATACCTACCCCGAGTCTGCACGGTTTGTTGCTTGTCGTATCGCCAACATTTGAGTTGGCAGCCAGAGTGCGTGACATCAGTGCATGCCACATTATGGCCAGCTGTGCAAACTCCCCCTCCCCCACCACACCATCCATTCCAACCAACCAGTGAAATTACCCCAAACAAACAAAAAACCCTTTAACATTGTGCTCAAAGAAAAGTATACAAACACAAGTAAGGGTTCATCCATGGGGTGTATCAAAACCTCTTCCTAGGGGTTGCTTGTTAGTTTTAAAATAGTGAATAGTGCTTTCGGGTGTTATCCTTTGGTATGTGTGAGGGGTGCATCCAGCCTTTTGTCCTTGGTGGACAGAAGTATCACATGCCCTGACCCTCGTCTCTGCATATGTTACAGGCTACCTCCAGCAAGGGGGTGAATCTCACGTGAGTTCTTCAGCAAGTGAAAGAAGGTCATTCAGCATCATGCAAACCCTCCTCCATGGGGAACATATCGCTGCACATGGTGGCTCACAGTTCTTTGATGAGTTCTTTAACAAATGGCTCAGTTTTCCAAGGTGAGACAAAGACATAGGTGTTACCCCTGAGTATGATCTTTACTTGTGCCGGGTAGAGTATGGCATAGTGTACTTCTGCCAAACACATATTCTGCTTGATCAGCAAGTATTCCCTACAGACCTCCTGGACCACTAGCATGAAAAGCCATGAATATTGAGAGAGTAGAGCCTTTATATTTGAACGTTTGCTTCTTTCAGGCAAAGAGCAGTGTCTCTATACCTGAAATAGAACAGTCCTGCAAAAATGGGTTGTGGAGTCTCCCCTGGTGGGGGCTTGGATTCCAATTATCATTGTGCTCTTTTCACTTCAAATAATGGCCAGAAATTGTACGCTGCTGTAGGAAAGTGCCCCTTTTTGTATGGTTACCCCCACTTTTTGCCTGACACCTGATGCACTTTGACTAGGTGTGCCCTTGATCCCTGCCAATCAGGTTGCCAAGGCCTGTGTTCTTTCTGTCACAAAGCTGTACCTTTCTACCCCCAATTGACACATGACAGGGATGGCCCCTAAGGGCTGCAGCACCTATTGTGCCACTCTTAGGGGTCCTGCACCTTAACACCCACACATTGCCATTACAGGCTGCTTGTTTTAGTGCATAGAAAGGTAAAGAGTTGACATGGCGCACATCTCTGTGTGTCATGCCTGCAATCCCCTGCCTGTGGCCTAGGTAAGCCACCCCTCTAGCAGGACGCACTAGACCACAGGGGATGGTACAGATGCATGGTCACTGTACTCCTACTCTGTCTAAGTTCATTCTTAGATTTTGAAGTGCAGTAAATCCATAAAGAGCATATGATCAGGGAGTTGATCATTTCGAACTCCACAGCTGCATAATGGCTTAACTGGACACTGGGAGGTTGGAAGCAACCTTCTCAGCACATTAAACCCACACTGATGCCAGTGTGGGATTTATTGTAAAATGCACACACAGGGCATCTTAGAGATGCCCCTTTAAAAACGACCAGTCCTGGTGTGGTTCCTGAACGGCTTCCCACAAGTTGTCACCACCAGACAGGTTTCTGGACCACTGGGTAGAGAGCCTCTGCTCTCTGGGTCCAGAAACAAAGCCTATCCTGGGCAGAAATGTCATGCCTCCTCTCCCAGGATGGGCTGGGTTCACTAAGGGGGAGCTTCAAAGGCCTGCCACCTTTGTAAGCTGTCCTTTCCTTTTGCTACGCCCAGCAACTGGCTCCCACCGGTTCCGACCCCCACTTTGAGTGGGAGAATCAGCGGGGAAACCAAGTTAGGAGGAGAGGTGTGCGGTGTGCCCACCTTTGCCAAACCCACCCCTCAGGTGAGGAAGGCGAGGTTAAGCACACATCTCAGTCTCCTCTATCTTGACATGTGGAGACCCAGCCAATTAGGAAGAGGAAGAAAGAAGGACTGAAGAGCCATGCTGACCTATTAAGAAGAGGACACCAACTGTTTTGGCCCCCAGCGCTACCGGCCTGTCCCAACTCCCAGCTGCCTACAGCGGAATCCCAGGCGTGTCCAGTAGCCCCCCTGAACCTGGAGGACCTGCCCTGGACTTACCTTGCAGACTTAGTCTCTCGTGAGAACTGGATTTACCCAACAAAGGCTCAACCACAGAATCCAAATCCAGGCGACTCTGCGATGTTGCACCACTCTACACCCGACACCCACGGCCTGAGCTCGAGTGGCCACCATGAGGAGGTCTCCCCAGCGATCCTGACCTGGGATCTGGTGATCCCCGGTCTCCCTCAAGTTTCAAGTCAACGCCTGCACCCATAACCTGAAGGGTCCCCTGCACCTGACACCCCACCACCTTGGGTTGCAAAACCAATTGTGTCCAGGCATCCCCCAAGAACCCAACTTACCTCTCCAGCCGGTGGTCGGCTTCAGGAAGCCTCCCTGCCCGAGCTTGCACCATCTTTTCCGAACCGACGATCTTCATCGAAATTCACAGGGTCCCCAACGTCACCTTGGCTCTCTGTACCCGGCCACCCCTGTGCTGCTGGTGGTGCAGCTCCTGTGATGATTGTTTGCCCCTGCAGTGTTGATCTTCACCCCAAGAGCTTTTCTCCCTTACCCGAGTGACCTGCTCTTAAGGAGCCTCTGACCGAAGCCCCCTTAACCCCACTGGCTAACATGGGCCTCTGCCCAAGTGCCACTGGCGGTGCAATTTGAGTGCCTAACTGAACCTTGGGGAACCTTGGTAGTAGCCCCCAAAAACTATTCTTGCAGGTTGTTTACTTACCTGCAAACTGATAACCTTCTTGTTCCCATAGGAACCAATATTGGGCCATATGTAGGTAAATGGCATTTACCGAATCGTAAATACCGAATTTTACTGATTCGGTATTTACAAATCGGTAAATGCCATGTAGGTAATTATTCGGTAACAATTACTGAATCGGTAAGATTCGGTAATTACCGAATTGGTATATACCGATTCAGTAATTGCCATTGATTCCTATGAGGCCCATAGGAATCAATGTCAATTACCGAATCGGTAAATACCGATTTGTCAAGGGGGACAGGGTGTCACTTTGACACCCTGTTGCACCCCTGATTCTGGCTTGTGTGCCATGTGACACACATACATGCTCTTAGGGCATGTATGTGTCCCACATGGCACAGGTGTACATGCACAGATGTGCATGTACACAGGAATTCGTTATTTACCATGCAATTGTATTTCATGGTAAATAACGAATTCCTAAGGGCCTGTGGCATTATTTTCAGTGCCACCTACATCCCATATTACCGATTCTGTAAATTTACCGATTGGATAATTTACAGAATCGGTAAATTTACCGAATCGGTAAATTTACAGAATCGGTAATATTTTGGCCACCTACATCTGAAACTCAAAATACCGTTCGGTAACGGCGGAAATCGTCCGTTACCGACCGGTATTTGGCCACCTACATATGGCCCATTGTGATGTTTTGTTCCTAAAAATGTTTTTTGTTGAGCTGAACTTTTGTAGGAAAGAAAAGTAACTATACTGTAAACCTGAAAAAGTCTTACCTTGTATTGTAGGATCCACTGTGTGATATCTAGGCAAATCACCCCGAATAGTCAATGTGTTCAAAAAGTTATGCAAAAGTAATCACAAGTAATTTCCATGTAATTTAAACTATTTTTAAAGCATATACACATCTGTACCAATTGCAAATCCATTTCCAATTGCATTTCCTTGTAAAGTTTTACAATTGGAAGTATATTTTACCTACCTGTACCAAGTCCTGCTTGGCTCTAGATATAGCCTTGAGTGAGTGAATACAATAAATGCTTAACATACCCTCTGGATAAGCCTAACTGCTCGCCCACACTTCCACTAAGAGAGCTGTTAGTACTTGTCAAATGTAGCCTCTGCTATACTTCTGGGGACTCTTTGGACTCTGTGCACACTATACCTTACTTTGGTATAGTATACACATAGCCAGCTTCCTACAGCTCCCAATAGTTGCTTCTAGAGGGGGAGATCCATGAAGTCTGCCATGTTCCCTGTGTCATCTGTCTCCAGAAGACCCAGTATTCGCAAATGGTTGCCCCGCGACCTGGCCACCAGGTCCTCATTTGTTGCCCTGATTACATTGAGCATTTTTTTCACGTCTCACAGCTTTTCATTGTTGCAAGTTATGTTGTCTTTCAGTTGGGAGATCCGACACTCAGCAGTGGTGATGTGTTTTCCTTGCTTATTTAGGGCAGCAGTGAGTTTGTCCACCTGCGTTGTTAGGATGTCAATTTTGATACCTATCAAGGTGAGGCTTTTTTCTTTCCGGGGAGTGAACCCTGTTTGCTTTCTTTGCCACAAAATGCAGATTTGCCAGCCTCTGATTTGCCCATGACCAACAGAGGCAGTTTACCAGGCAGTCGGCTGACAAGGTTGGGGACCTTGGCTGCTTCTCTGGAAGTTAGCTGCAGCACTACAGTTTGCAAGTGCAAGCAGGGCTACTGGGCTCAGTGGTAGTGGCCTGCTATGTTGTTCTCTCCAGTATCCCATTGGGGCTCTTGGGGCTCCAGTAATCTTGCGCTCCAGGCGGCCCCAATAGCAGTGAGCCTAGTTGTGTTCACTAGGCCTGGGCGGTAAAATCCGTTCCGCTCGCGGAATTTGGGTAATTTTGCGTTCCGCGGATAACACGAAATTGACCAAAATTCTGTGTTGCACGACTTAGCGTAATTTTTTGCTTGTTCGCGTTCTCAAATGCATGTTCGCTAGATATTTCTCCCCGAGCACACCAACAGCGATTTCGAACAGTAAAAAAGCATCGCGAACAAGCAATTCCGCCCGTTCGCAGAATTAATGCATGTTCGCGGAGATTTTTTACCGTTTCGCAGAGATTTGCGTAACGAGATTACGCAAATTCCACCTACCCCTAGTGTTCACCAGCTATTTCCCATTTGTGCAGGACTGCAACTTCCAGCTAGCCCACAATTGTGCTGGTCTCTCCTGGGGTGCATGCTGGATTCTGTCTCCTGTATTGACATCTGCAATCAGCATCTCTGGACCATCAAGCTCTCAGGTGTTGTAGGCCTGATGGAGGCAACCAGGAGAAGGGCCTGCCCCTAGGCAATCACTGTCCTGCCAGGGGGCATGAGCAGGCCCTCTCCAGTTCACAGCGCCCCTTGCAGTCCCCCATAGGTTCCTGTCTGGCTATTTCTGGCGCTCAGGCTTCAGATGCCAACCGCCTAGTATCTCCTGTGGCCACCTGTTGGCATCAAAGCGGCCTGCCTAGACCCCACTCCATCTCTTCAGCTGGGGCAGGCATGTGAAACGAAGATTGTTAGAGCCACAGTGAGTATGCCGCTTCAGATGCAGGGGGCCGGGAGGGGGTCCTGCCCCCTAGCTTATCCCCAGTGCCGGGGAGCACGAGCTGGCCCTTGGCTCCGGTACCTGGAGCGGCCTCCACCCTTCTATTCCCAGTCGTGTTTTCACTGCAGTGAGCTCAGCCGTGCAGAACAAGCGCGGCACTCCAAATTTCTTTTTCGCCATTCCCCCTGTCACTGGGCCCCCTCCTCTGAGTTTTGGCTCTTTGTTGCTGCTACACGGGCTCAACACCGCACTGCCCAGGCCGCCATTTTAGGCTTGTCATGAACAGCTCGAAGCTGCATCCCCACAGCCCCGGGGAGCTGCACCAAGCTCAACATCAGGCAGAGAGTGGGTACATAAATGGTCAGCTTTCACTGGCTGTCCTCCAGGTAAAACCTAGCGGTAAGTCACAGTGAAAACTCCCAAGGTGAGGGGGTCATTGTTTTTCCTTCTATACGAAATGAAAATCCTGCTTTTGAATTTTGTTGTTGAAAATAAAAGAAGCATTGAAAGCAACATGTTAACGGAGCCATACATCAAAATTTTCATGCACTTACAGGAACCGCCATGATGGCAATTCCTGTAAATGCAAGAAATATTGGCTATGCTGATGAACATCTCAATATTTGGAATGTGGGTACTCCCTCGGAGCGATGGAATACTTTACACTATCGCCCTGATGAAGTAAATTCCCATCTGCCAAAATCTAGACCAGGTCCTTAGTTGTTCACTGAGTTGACACGGACCACAAGGTGTTTCTTCAGCTCCTAGGGGTCATTGGTATCCACTAATGCTTGCTGGTTGTATTTTTGCACTTCCTCTCTTGTTTTCTTATTTTCAAATCTGTTTATTGAAATTGTTGCAAAGAACAGAGATCATCACAGACAACATAAAACACTGGATAAGGATTATGGCATTAGGAGGTTACTACAATAGCAGAAAGGGTTGGACTATGGGTAGGAGTAGTAATTCGTCAGGTACCTTTGTGTAAGGGACAAGCAGCATACCATAGCTATAACATATGGGGAATTTGGGTATCGTCAACCATAAGGTGTATTTGGGTAGGAGATTCAGATTTGCAGCAGTGAGGCGAGCTTAACATTTGCAGCAAGTGATGGAGGTTCGTTGATAATAACCAAGTAGAAAAACATTTGGGTTAACCAAGTAACCAGGGGGAGGGCAACCATAACAGGGAATAAGGAGTGGGGGGGAAGGAGTGAGCTTACAATGCAGTCAGGGGGGTCAAGTGGAAGATTTTCGGGGTAGGTGGAACGTCATCAGAACCATGTGTGGGGGGGGTGATTGGGGGACCTCCCTAGTGTATGGAAGACAAGAGAATCCTCAAACAGCTGCAGAGCCCGCAACCGGGGGGAGTGGGGGAGGTGGGCATAGCGAGGATTCTCTAGGTGTTGAATAAGCAGCTGCCAGGTGTGAGCAAATTTTGTGTCTGTGTGATTAAGACCTGCAATCTCTCTTGTTTTCTTATTACAAATTTTTAGACTGATGCATTGTTAGCTAGCATTGTTTCTGTTCTCTATTCATTTTGAAATGTGATTTTATTTGGGTTTGTG
This sequence comes from Lissotriton vulgaris, assembly GCF_964263255.1. Lineage (NCBI taxonomy): Eukaryota > Metazoa > Chordata > Amphibia > Caudata > Salamandridae > Lissotriton > Lissotriton vulgaris. The sequence continues at coordinate 1,324,962,483 of NC_141693.1, read as the reverse complement.
CAGGGTACTCTTGCCCAGTGCACCCATTTGTGCTCTAAAACCAAACCCGTTTTAATGATTAGCCTAGCTATCATTTGGGAGTTTTTTATAACTGGTATGTATAGTAATGTTCGATGGTCTCTTAAAAAGATCCTTCCTTATAACAACAAAAGCACTATTATTTTGTGCTGTACCTGGTTGTCCTTTGCTCTGATGATTTACTCTGCTTGTGAACTGAGAGAGTGGGCTCCTGTTTAAAAGGGGGGCTATATCGCTTGATAACTTTATTTTGGTCAAAAGACCATAAAAAGTGCATATAAAATACATCAGCACAAACATTAAAACAATAAATAATCATAAAATGTTTAACAAAGAATTAAACTAGAAGTTATCGCAATATAAGACATTAAAACAGTATATACAGCAATTAAGTTAAAAAGGTTTGTCTCCTACGCCACATCTTAAATAGATAACGAGAAACCGCAAACACAATGGGAGGATGAGTATCATGAGTCAAAATCCTACAGGCCTGTGTGAAATGCAAAAGTCCCAAGTTCTTAACAAATAGGTGTCAACCAGCATTTTCTAATTGCAGAATAGGCAGGGCAGAAGAACAGTACATGGGTTACATTCTCAGTTTTGTAGCTACATGCAGGGAAAACTTCATTGTTGGGTTTTAACCATTTAGATGTAAAGGACCTAATGGGAAGAGTGCCATGCCTTAACTGTAGATATAGCTTTCGAGCAACTGGGGGTTCAATTAGGTCCATGAATTCCTCAACTTTAGGTTCTGGTTTAACTAGGAGGAACTCAGATGTCAACCTGCCCAGTGATGCAGAGCTCATTAGTGTTTGGTAATTTAACATACGTATCTGAGAAAGGAGTTCATTCTTAGATATCCCGGGGCAAAACATCTCCGGGGTTTCCCACAATTCAAGAAAACCTAGCCGGGTGCTAACATCACTAATGTGCTGCAGCCAAGGGATTTTTAAGAAGAGACCAAATCTCAGAGAATTCCGCTCTGTACGCAGCCAATTCAGGGACTGGCCACAACCTCTTCCAGTACATAATTGGTCTAGCACTTGTGATCTCGTCTATTGGCAGCACGCCAAGATCAAATCTAAGAGGGATCAAAGGGGTACTAGATGGTAACCCAACTAAGTTTCTAACAAAAGACTGCTCCACCTTTTTAAGATTCGTTATCTGCATGTGCCCCCAGAGTTCAGCCTCATAGGTTGCTGCCAATCTAGCCTGGTGACAATATATCTCCAGGGCTGGGGTCACCGGCCTAAAAGTAGACTCCTTAAAAACTTTACTTATGCCCCCCACTAACTGGGATAGCTTGAGTGTAGATTTAGCAATCTGCATGTTCCAATCAAAATTCTCGGTCAGAGTGACACCCAAATAAACAAATGTTTTAACCCTTTCAAGGGGGGTAGCATGTAAAATAGGGTTTGGGCGTACGCGCTTAGGGGGGTTAAAAATCATAAACTTTGTTTTTTCTAAATTGATTTCCAATCCCCGAAGGTCGCAAAACTCCACAAAGCCATCAAGTGTTTTTTGATTGCCCGATGATGTTCTAGACAACAACAAAGTGTCGTCTGCGAACATCAGAACGGGCACTCTACCTTTAGCCAATTTAGGGGCATCATTGTTTACCACACCATTCAGATGCTCCACAAGGCCATTTATGTAGAGGCTAAATAACGTTGTGTCCGTGAATTTGGGGATTTGTAGCTGCATCAAACTGAGGAGGCATGAAAGACCCATATTCACCCTGCAGGTTGTTTGGCAAAGCATTCACTGAATGTGTAGCCTTCTGCGAGCAAACAACATTGAAGCACCGTTTAAACGATTTACTGAAGCTGACCCTGAATCCGGGTTCAGCATGAGAGCAGGGCTAGGCTGAGAACACAAACTAGCCCTGGCAATTCATTTGGCCAGGCCCTAGGAGGGGGGACAGAAGCACTGTTACTGCTTTTGATTCAGGGGGCCGATATTACAACACTGCTGCAAAACGGGCCACCTGCCCTCAAAATCCGACCCCCACCCTTCCGGACCACTGGAAAAATGCCTCGAGCCTGCAACGGCCAGTCGGGCCCTGCATGATAGTAGCAGAACTGGAAACTGGCTAGAGTACAGTCTGTGATAGCGCTGGATGAGTTTAACAGTTTGAGCAGGAAGAGGTCTGTTCTCGTGCTGGCATCCACGGCATTAGCGCCATTACTGTCGCAGGGAATCCTTAGTGTGTGGGTTCAGTTTATATGAGGACGCATACTAGAGCAGCAAGGTGTACTACTTTCTAGGACATTATTTCCCTGCAGCTCTTTAAAAATATGAAATCATTGAATATCTGCTCTAGCATGTTCTGTTTGAGTAATCATGGTAGTTCATTTCAGCTTCTGTGCAGTGTCCTCTGCTACACTAAAAGGAAACTGGAATACCACCCGCCCCATCAGCAGGCATCCACAGGTGGGAAGTTGGGCAGCAGCAAATGACTGTGCACTGCAGCCGTAGCCTGCTTAAGGGAATCAGGAACTGAAGCAACATGCCTCAAAGTTGTCGCTTCTCAGGACTGCCAGTTACTTCTGCCCCTCATGAGGTGTATGGATACTTCACTGTCTCCGCGCTGCAGTGCGGGCACTCCTTAGGCAGACTACTACACATAATAGCCAATAGCAATGAGGGGGAAAAATACTTTCTTAGGCATTTCCAAGCAAGGGGTGAAGGAACTGACCTAGACAAACCAGTGGTGGGCTATGACTCATAGCCCAACTCTGTGTATTTTTTGGTTTGTTCAAAGACAAGAGCTCTTGCCGTGGCAGACCTAAAAAGCTACAGAAATACAGAGGATGGTAAATATTCATGATAATTAGCCTTTAATTGTAAATGCGTATTTTGTCCACGTTTTAAAATATGTCAACTCCAGCATGGGCAATGAAAACAGAGTAGAACCACCCTCCTGTCATTGTCAACTTCAGACAAAGAATGCATGAGGCAAACATGTTGTGTCTCTCTCTTCATCTCTATTGTCTGCTCAAAGGATCAGCAGAAGTGCATCAGACAGTCTGCTATCCAGGACTACACTTCTAACGTTACAGAGTGGAAGTTTATTGACTAAGCGAAACCTCCAAGAAAACTGACAAGAGCTTGATTTAAGGTATGTCTCACCGGGAGTTAGACTCTGCCTGCAACTACCAACATGGCCTCTCTTCCATTCTAGAATCTAGCCCACCAGCATTCTACATTCCACCCTCATTGAACATTCTCACTGAACACAAGAGTAAATATGTACAAATGCATGCAAGGCACTTCCATGAATAAGATGGCCAAATAACTTAATAATATATATAATGAAAATCACGGAAAATAAAAATTGCATCAAATCGATGCAAAATGAAATACTCGTATCTCTTGGGACGGTTGAGCTCCTTATGATCAAGTAGCATTTTACACCTTGCATCCAGGTGATCCGCCCTCTGTAAAGATGATAAAGGTTATCCAGTAAAGACGATACACAGGTCCAGGTGACAATCCATTTAAGTTTTATTCCAAGTAAATCCAGCACTTCATGGGAGCGCCACCGGCTCTCAGGCAATGCAACAGCTCAATGAGTGTAACAACAGCTGTGGGCTTAAACTGCAAGAGCATCCTCGAGAGATGCACCTTCAAACACAAACATGTTTGAAAGTACACTCTCTGCGAGGATGCAAGAAACGGAACGTGCATCACTTAGAACACATTGCATAACAATAGCATCATGTAAACATAGAACTAGAAGAAAGACTATACCTTACACCCTCTCACCATTCAAGTTTCGGTTCATCTTATTTCCTTGTAACATGGAACGTGGGACCCTCACCACCTTTTTACGATTCCACACATTACACTCAGTGAGCAAAGTGGGAACTTATTCATCCTCCTGACCTGTAGGGAGAAGAAAACTTAGACTCACCTTTGTACATTCTTCGCCGTCTCAACACTCGAATCTAGTCACACTACAACATAATCCCCAACTCCACCAGCTTTCTTCACAACCACCTCCTTCTTCTCACAGCCCTAAGACAACAGTGTTCGTGAATATTGCACTCTCATTACTTCAAATGGAGGTTTTCAGTCATAGTGTGAGGTGTGGTACAATACGACCAGATTAACTTATTCATGGCCTTCCTCCAATCGCTTCCCCCAAATGCAAACCTTTTTTTAAGTGTCCTATTTCATCTATCAACTTAATTATTACTCCAAGGGTATTAAACAGATGACTGCACATGCTCTGCCCCCCAAAAATTCAAAAAGTCTTTGTCTTCTGAAACTATTTGTACTCCGTTGTCAGATACAAGGATTTCTGGCACACCTTCCCTATCAAATACCTCACTCAAAAAATCAACCAGAACATTCATATTAACTCGTTTGGTGAACTTCACTTCAGGTCACTGGGAAAAGTAGTCAACAACCACTACAGTATACGTGGGAGTTCTTCCAAAAACATACAATAGACCTGTAACATCAATGGCGATCTTCACCGGTCCATCAGACATACTTCCGGAAATGATCCACACCCCACCAATTGGCCAAAGCCTCTTTCTCAATGGTGCCATACTTTTTCTCCGCATCGCTAAGTGGTATAGATGCATAAGCAAGGGTAAGCTTGTGAAAGAGCTTTTTTCTATAGCAGTGACCAACTTCCTCTTGGAAGAAATTATTTTTTCATCAATTCAATGCCCTAAATATTCCACTCCATTCACCAGTATCTTGCACATCTCCCTCTTGATAGTTAATCCACTTTTCTGTAAAATTTCCAACACCACTCTTAAAGTTTGGTCATGCTCCTTCTAGTCTTTACCGAACACAAGAATGTCATCCTGAAAATATGTAACATGAGAAATTCCCTTAAGCAAATGATGCATTGCCCGCTGAATCACAGCAGATGCAGAAGCTAATTCGAATGATATCCGGTTGCATCTTTAAGCACCCTCCAGCATGATAAAGAAGTTCAATGACCTAGAATCAGGGTGTAGGACTATCTGGCGGTACGTTGAGATCAAACCCAAAATGGAAAACACCTTAGCCCCATTAATAGGAGTTAGCATTTCACTTATGTTGGGCAAAGGATGCCTGTCAAACTAGATTGTAGCATTTCAATGCATAAGTGCAAATCTCCATTGCTCTTTTTGGCCAGAACAACTGGAGTCAACCATTCTCATTCTTTTAGATTTTCAATGATCCCGCTTATGTTTTAGGCCTTGCCCCATCTTTCAAAACAATTTTGTGCATGAAGCAATGAGTTGAGGAAGATTATCAACCATCATTGGCACCTTGTGGTCGACTATGTACGCATCCCCAACCCACCCATGCATGCCTTCAAAAAGGGTAAAAGCATAAGGCACCATTTGGTCAAATCCCTGCTCCATCACATCCATCGCAAGGAATCCTTCTACCTAATGGCAGATACCACCTGTTAGGACCATTTCAAATGTTGGAGATGCAAAGCGTGCTCCATGACCAACTAAATTAAGAGTTTCACAAACACTGACTTCACTCATACCCTCAGGGACCACACCAATTGCAACACGATGGGGGTGGTATATGCCAAAACATGCCCTTGCGAGTTTATGTGCATTGCACGAACCACACAGATGGTCAAAACACGCATACTACAACATTGTAGTCGAATAAGATGGAAGGTCCAGGGGGCACCTCTGGTTGAACACTTTTCCACATTTGGACACTCTGCAGATAGTCTGAAATGGTGGGTTGTAGAGAAAATTAGTCTCAAAACCAGGGGTGGGAATTTTACCAATATCCTGAACTTGAGGTAATGCAAGTGGATCCACGTTTGTGACACTACGACAAGGGGGTTAAATGAGTATGAAGAAATTGTATGTCAAGTGGCCACCTTGAACAGTGGTTGACATCCTACCGTGTTTTAGTTTAATAAAGCTTTATTAAAATGTAATACAAATGTACAGAATTATCTTTTAACAAGAAATAGCATTTAAATAAAAAAAGAGATTAACAGGTACATGCATCAAACTCGGCATTTGCGATTCCTTAATTGCGATTTTTAAGGAATCGCAATTAAGGAATTGCAAATGCCTATGCATCAAGAAATCGCTAAATAAATTGCGATTTCTTAGAATTCCTTAATTGCGATTAGCATTTTGCGAATCGCAATTAAGGAATCCCTTCCCATTCATTCCTATGGGCCTAGAGGCCCATAGGAATGAATGGGAAGACAATCTCAATTTGCGATTCGCAATTAGCTAATCGCAAATTGAGATTGCGATTACAAGGGTGCAGGGGTGTCCAAAGGACACCCTGTTGCACCCCTGAAATCAAACAATGCACATATGTTGTGTACACACATGCCCTAAGGGCATGTGTGTGCACAACATGAAAGTTAAAAAAATGCAAAAAATTGCATTTTTCTAACATTTCGCAAAATTACCATGAGGTCCAACCTCATGGTAATTTTTTCTCTCTAATTGCGAATTCGCAATTTTTTTAGTTTCATGCATTGCTTTTGAGGAATCGCAAATTTGCGATTCCTTAAAAGCAATCGCACTTGAAAAAATCGCTAAAATAGCGATTTATTCACTTTTAAGTTGATGCATCCCAAATAGTGATTTGGGAATCGCAAACGGCCGAATTTTGCGATTCGCACCGTTTGCGATTCCCAAATCGCTTGATGCATGTGCCTGTAATTGTATAATAAAATTATTGAGATAGTATCATAATTCTGCACTTACGAAATTGCATTTTTATATTTTGCAATGAAAGTAAAAGAAAGAAAAACAAATACAAACTAAAGAATGTGCATCACATAATAAACTTTATATCATATAGTGACTTATCTCATATAGCAACTACATGTCATATAACAGCTTATTTCATATAACGGCAATGATACAAACCATATATGATGATAACCAGGAAAAGAAAAAAAAGAGTCATGGCGGTTGAAACCCATTTTTTTTTTTTTTTTTTTATAAATTTTTTATTGAACATAGCAATGGTTAATCAGAGGTACAATGCATCTTTAAAGTTTTAAATAAATAAATAAAGAAGAAAGACATCTACATACAAATATATATCAGACATGAGAATTAGGAAAAGGGGAAGAGATTCATCGAGCACAGCAAAAAGGGAATACAGACAATGATGTAATCTAGAAGGGACTGTACAAAATCCGCAATTTATAAAGTGTCGTTGTAAATAAGTGCAAAAGCCTACAATAAAGTGCTACTGCATGTGCAAAGAACTATGATACAGCGATAACCAAAAGAAGTGCTAGTGCTTTTAATTGTACTAACCCTTTCTTTATCTTTATTCTTCTTTTGCTGTTCATCCCTCCTTCAGTTGATCCAAATCCCCAAAATATTTCCAATTCCTTTCAAATCTCTTAATAGAACCTACTCTGCCCGCATATGCTTTTTCAAAAAAACAGGTTCTCCTCATCTTATTGAACCATTTTATAAGTGATGGAATTTCCCTTGATTTCCAGTTTTGTAGTATTAGAGAGCGGGCAATCGCGCATGATATAAATATAAATACCTCCTCCGATTTGTTGATATTGCTTCTATCCTTGCTTATTCCAAACAAGGCTACTTCTACAGTTGGCGGAAATGGTTTTCCAATGGCCAATTCAATTTGCGCGAATATCTCTTTCCAGAATGACTCCAACATCGGGCAGGCGAAAAAAATATGATACCATCCCCCCTGGCCATGTGCTAAACATCTAAAACACTTATTTTCTGTTCCAGGAAACTTTTTCTCCAAAGCCTCTGGCGTATAATAGGCTAGCCAACGAAACAGAAAGGCCATCCTCTTATAGTTGGCAGCACGCAAGGATTTGTTTCCCAGTAAACAGAGAGCCTCCCAATCTTTGAAGGAAAAAAAGCACTGGGTCGAGAGACCTACTTTATTCAGATGTTTAACAATGAGTGGGGATTGGCCAGAGCCATGGAGCAATTTATACCATTGCCCTATCCCGCTGCTCTTCCTACCATAAAGGTTATTTAGTAAATTATTGGGGGTATTCAACAAGCCACTTCCTTCCTTTTTAATAAAATGAGTGATCTGAAGATATTCAAAGAAGGACAGACGCCTTAAAATGTTGGATCTAATTATCACCTCTTGCCAACTAATAACCCTATTTTGGACTAGCAAGTCTCTCAATTCCCGAAACCCACACAATTCCCATTTTTTAATCTTCGAGAAACTTAACGGAAGTCCTATTTTACTACATTCAAACAAACTTAGATATTGGGAACCATCAGAACCATGTTTTTTAAAAAGCAGCAATAAGCGCGTAGTATATTCTTTCAGCGTCTTATACCTCGATTTTTTGGGGAGTTTTGCGGTCTTTAAAAAAATAGGGATTTGAGACCCTGCTTCTTGGACCATCTTCTCCAAAAAGAAATTGTCTCTTGTCTGATACACCCTTAAAAGACCTGCCACTATATCAAAGAATGCAGCTTCGTAGTTTGTTTTTAAGTGGGGTAGCGCTAACCCTCCTTGATCTATTGTGAGTTGCACCACCGGGAGTTGAACTCTAGGAGTTTTATTAACCCAAATAAATCCTCTTAACATTGTTTCTAATTCTTTAAAGAAAGACAAATTAATTTTTAACGGTACATTAGTAAACAAAAATATAAGTAGAGGCAGAACTGACATTTTAACCATTGACACCCTACCAATCACTGTCAGGGGTAACAAGAGCCATTTATCTAACATATGCTTGATTTTATTTTTCATTCTCGTGTAATTTAGTTCTAAAAGCATATCATACTCTGCAGTTACAAAAATACCCAGATATCTTATTGGGTCTCTTTTTGCAGCTTGAGCTTGCAAGAAATTAGGGAGAAATCCTGTATCTGTATTTAAAGCAAGAACTTCAGTTTTTTTAGCATTTGAAACCCATTTGTAGAATCCTTGGAGGGTTCTCGCTTCTTCTTTAAGTAACTAGTGAGTGGAGACCAGAAGATGTCCTTAATAATCATCTGTGATGTTGATGTGGCCGATGCTGTATCAAGTCTATGGTGAGAACAAAGAAGATTCCACCAACTAGTAACGTTTATATTTTTGCCTTTCTTCCAGTTAGATGTGATAACTTGAAACACAATGGCAAGTGACAGGTCTAAAAATATTCCTAGTTTTAAGTGAGCAGGCCAAGAGCATGAGGAATTTGCCAGAAAGATGCATTGAATATCAAAAGGGAAGTTAATGGTACAAATAGTAGAGATAGTTCTACATATCTGCAGCCTAAAGGTTGTAATCAGCGGACATTTTAAAAAACATGTAGGTATGCGTCAGGGATGGTTTTACATGACCAACACATTGTTGGAAGAGTTGTGTTGTATTTATGCAAAGAAAGCGGGGTAATATATAATCTATCATAAAAATAATAAAGAGTTTGTGTAATACTGGCATTGCATGAGGTATGGTGAATCTTGCTCCAAATTAAGCTCTGGACCTCTAAATAAAAGGAATGCTGAAGGTCAGTCTCCCAAATTAGTTCAGTTTTGGAGTTGGGACGGGAAGGGGTAATGTAATGTAAATACATTTTTATATATATATATATATATATATATATATATGCGAATTAGCTCCCTGCCATTTCGCCATGCGCAGCCACAACAGCACACCACGCTAGCACAGAGGGAGACGGACCAACCAGGTACAGCAAGATGGATTCTTTATTCACAGGATAACAGCTACGCGTTTCGGGCTGACTTGCCCTTGATCACACTGTAATTGCACTGAGAACCAATTGCATTTTATATATGCTTAAGTGAGTAAACACACCTCTAACAATAGTGTCATAAGTCACATGTCCATAGACATAGAAAGAAGGAAAGAATATATGTTTGTTGATAATTTCCATCCGTCGTTTTTAACTTATATATAACGCTTTTTATATAACAAATATATATATATATTCTCCACAGTCACCTTCCTTCCAAGATAGACTACTTGGACACCTTCCTTGTGCAGGTAAAATATCGATTTATTGGCAATAAATCGATATTTTACCTGCAGAAGGAAGGTGTTCGAGTAGTCTATCTTGGAAGGAAGGTGACTGTGGAGAGTATTGTTGGGACTTCCGGTGTCCCTGCTCGGACCGCCCGCCGACAGCAGACCCGACGTTACTGGAGATCAGTGAGAGAAAAAAAAAAAAAATATATATATATATATACACAGAAAAAACCATAGGTTTCAGACATGTTATAGTTAGCAATTAGCATTTTAAAAACCTTAGAAATTCACTGAAAAAAACCATAGGTTTTAGGAGTGTTATAGTTAGTTGGACATTTCATTCATACAAAACCATTGAAATTCCCACGTTCTAGTTAGTTGTACTAACTATAACTTGCGCGCCTGCAATCCACTGCTGATGATGTCACACATTACATCATTCATGACATGGTCAGTGACATCACTGATGACATCTCAAATGACAACAAATGGCTGCAAAGGAGAATACATAAATAGCAATGTTAAATAAGTAGACGCTTTGCTGATTGAAGAGCACTCTGCTTGGGATCTACTTGCCTTGCCCGTCTGCCTACTGCTCGCGGAACCCGCTCCGAGGGTCCCGCATCGCGCTGTGTGACCTGTAGCAGCCTTGAGATTGGAGGGTCAGTTGGGGGTGATTATTGACGGGGCTGCGAGCGGCGTGCGCTCACGGAGGGACTTCAACTCCCAGGAGCGCCTGCCAGCCCGGAGGAGCAACACCTGGGCCGCTCTCCCCGACCCCTCCCACCCTTCCACCGATCACTTTAAAACAGCACTTCCCTGTTAGCGAGTGGGACGCTTTGCTGATTGAAGAGCACTCTGCTTGGGATCTACTTGCCTTGCCCGTCTGCCTACTGCTCGCGGAACCCGCTCCGCGGGTCCCGCATCGCGCTGTGTGACCTGTAGCAGCCTTGAGATTGGTGGGTCAGTTGGGGGTGATTATTGACGGGGCTGCGAGCGGCGTGCGCTCACGGAGGGACTTCAACTCCCAGGAGCGCCTGCCAGCCCGGAGGAGCAACACCTGGGCCGCTCTCCCCGACCCCTCCCACCCTTCCACCGATCACTTTAAAACAGCACTTCCCTGTTAGCGAGTGGGACGCTTTGCTGATTGAAGAGCACTCTGCTTGGGATCTACTTGCCTTGCCCGTCTGCCTACTGCTCGCGGAACCCGCTCCGCGGGTCCCGCATCGCGCTGTGTGACCTGTAGCAGCCTTGAGATTGGAGGGTCAGTTGGGGGTGATTATTGACGGGGCTGCGAGCGGCGTGCGCTCACGGAGGGACTTCAACTCCCAGGAGCGCCTGCCAGCCCGGAGGAGCAACACCTGGGCCGCTCTCCCCGACCCCTCCCACCCTTTTCACCTGTTACTATAATAAGCCAATACTACTCCCGCAGCGCGGGAGAGCGCGCGGGAGAAGCCCGGGACAAGGGCGGGACCGTCTGTGGCCGTCCGGGACCGGTAGAGGCCGGGCTGGGCCATACCCCTAACATTTTCTCCCCTTCTCCTTAACTATTGGTCTGTATATCACTATTTAATTGGTATTTTGTTTTCTTTGCTTTTTAATTAACCAAAGTGCCTAGATTTAATCCGGGTTGTGATTTTGCATAAGCCAGAATATATTTGGCATATTTTCACATTATTGACAGTATATTTCTGAGGTTGGTGTTAACTGTCTCTCGTTTAGATTTAAAAATGACATTAAGATCGGGTAAAGAAAGACAAGTTCAGGTTTCCACCTCTAATGGTACCTTTTCAGGGACTATTGATCAGTTTTTTAAACGTTCCACAGCCATATTGGAGAAAGAGATCGCATTAGCAGAAAAACGGCTCTCGCTGGACATAATTACAGGCAAGCGATCCTCTCTTGGGAGAATTAACGAGGCTGTCTCCCCTGTTCCACTCTCTGTGTTAGATTCAGATAGTGACGTTGTTAATGCTGATTTAGGATCTGTAACTGTTTCTGAGACCCAAACTGTAGAGTTAGTAGAGTCTGGTCAAGAAAGTCGATTTAACACTGCACATGATAATCTGCTAAATGATGGGACTATTTTCTTAGACCAGTCCGTAGAGAAATCAGGTCTCTCGGAGTCTCCAAACCTCAACATAAGTAAGGAGCAAATGAATTCCCTCTCTGGTTTACAATGTTCACCCTTGCAGAATCCCGGGAAACGTAAAAGGATAGATTCTCCCGACTTAGAGGTACACAGTGAGGATATAGGAATTGTTCCTGATTCCCCCATACAGTTGGTTAATGCAAACGAGGTTATCCAACCAGAAGATCACAATACCGTAATTAGCATAGTGGAGGGAGTATTATTGGCTAAGATAGAGTTGTTACTTAAATCCCTACTTTTACCGCTATTTGAGAGAACAAGACTCTTAAACACTAAAATGGATTCCTTAGAGTTGATGGTGAAAGACAATATAGCTACCTCAAACAGAATCCTCGCTAGTTCAACTTCTAAAGGATTGATTCCCCCTGCTTTGCCCCTTTCAAAGGTTAACCTGGTGAACAGTAAAACAGGGGGTATTAGTACAAAAGAGGGACCCACTGTGCCCAAAGTTCAGCAGAAAACTACTGTATCTGCTCCCAAGAAAATAGCTTCTACTGAGGTTGTTCCCAAGTCTAAGGCTGTTAAACTACCCCAGGTCAAGAAAAACCCTATTCCCCCTAGTAATCAAAATCAAAGCTCTGGCCCAAAATCTAAACCTATCCCAAGGAGACAATGTGTGAACCTTCCACCAGAGTCACAGCCATACACCATCATCTTAACTGGCGTGGCTCCTCTTGATGATGGCAAGAGAGAAACGCACATGGACCTATATAACAAGGTTATTTTTTGGCTTAATAAAAACCGCCCTCTTCCACCCAATGTAAAGCCGGAAATCCTTAATGTAAGGAGAGTGGACTGGGTCGGCTTTAGCAAGAAAGATCTTGAGGGGGATTGTGTGGTAATAAGCTTTAGAGAGCCATGGGTGGCAGAACTCATTAGTAGAGAACCAAGATTCGGAAGAGTGGGGGATGTGCAAACCTTATTGTTGAATTATTTCTACCCTGCCTTATATTCAACTAGACCCCAAACTCCGTTTCATTATCCCAGAAGAGACAGGCAAAGAGAGAGATTCCCTTTTGACACTCCTATTTACCCATTGTTTCATCCACATCTCACAAATCGGTTCGCTCCTTTGTCCGGTCTGGAGGGCGTGGACTGACTCAATAAAGAACCACCTGCTTTGGGGTTGACGAAGGATGTAGGGAATTGCCCTACTATCTATTCTTTATCTCCCAGGGCAGAGATAACTTTAGGGACCCGTAGAAACGCTCAAGTGGAGGTAGGAAGGGAAACATCCCAAAATCTAACCACAAGACTCTCGACCTGTGGAAAAACAGTGAAATCTTCTATTAATCTGCTAACAGATCCCACTCATTCCCTTGAAGTCTTGTCATGGAATATAGCGGGACTAAAGGGGAAAATGACTGGGGATGATTGGGGCTCCTTTGTGGATACCTATGATATAATCATTCTGCAGGAAAGTTGGACCACTGAAGCCATACATCGGGCTGGTTACCTTAATTATTATAAACCAGCATGCAAAGGTCCCAAAGGACGTCCTTCAGGTGGTCTTGTCATCTGGATTAGACAATCTTTGGCAATTACAATTACTACTGTTCCCACTTCTAGTAATGATATTTTGGCCTTAAAACTTTCTGGTAAAAACAACCCGGATCTTTTTTTGATAAATATATATGCAAGAGGGCAACCTGGTGGGAAGCCCACGAGAGCGGCCAGTGACCTAGATTCCTTACTGAACGAAATCAGCAGAGAAAAGTGTGTCATGGTGGCAGGCGATTTTAATTGTTCCTTCGAACCATTCCCTACTCTTGACAAAGATGGGTATGGGGAAATTGATTTAATTTGGAATATTCCACATCTATCTATTCCCCCAATTAAAAAAGTTACAGAGGCCGCTATGCAGTGGTTAGGCCTCTGCCTTGAATGGGACTTGCGAGCTGCCAACGGCAGAACTAAATCTGACCTGATGGGCAAGGTCACTTTTGATAACTCTATGCACTCTAGTCGTATTGATTATTTTCTAATCAGTATAGAGTATTGGAAAATTCTAGAGGATATGGAAGTAGTTACACAACCAGAAAGTGACCATAATCCCTTGGCAATAAAATTATTATTGAATGAGGGATTAAATAGGGACTCATCAACATCTATTACCACAGCTGAGGCCATTCTTACTAATGATTGTAGAAGGGTTCGATGGGCTAGGTTTTTAGATAATCCTACCACCATAGACAAGATTGCAGCGGAGGTCTTAGCTGCCACTGATTTGATGGTACCCATACTTAATGATGGCACTTCTTTAGAACAAATAGGGATGATTCATGACTCCCTTTTTAATAAAATTAAAACCTTTTTTAATAAACCTGTAAAGGGGAGAAATAATGGTCCAGCTCTAAGGAATAAATGGTATAATAAAGCTTGTCGCACTGCCCATAGTTCCTTGTTAGATGCTATTAAATCTAAGTCGGTCACTGACATAAGATTAGCTAGGGTTAATTATAAGAAAGTTCTCAGAGAAGCCAAAATAAACTGGGACGATCAGCGCTGGTCGGACCTATACCAAGCAAGCTCCTCTTCCAATCAACAAAAATTCTGGGAGGTTGTGAGATGGGGAGGATCTGGGGATCAGAAAGTTCCTGTTAACCACGTGCCTGCCGAACAATGGGTCAAGCACTATGCGACGCAGTTTAGTAACACGGAACGGATCTCCCTATTTAGGGAAGATGCCAGTGTGCTGACTGCAGAGCTTTTGCCCGATCACATTGTCTTCACTGAAATGGAAGTCGTTGCTGCTTTAAAACAAGTTCAGAATGGTAAAGCCCCCGGCATGGACTGTGTCCCAGCAGACCTTTTTAAGTACGATCAAGTGCACTGGGTCCTATATATAACTACCCTAGCTAATGCAATAGCAAGAGGAGCTAGCATTCCAAAGTCGTGGAAAGGGGCAGAGATCTTGCCCGTGTACAAAAAAGGGGATAAAACTGATGCGGGAAATTATCGTCCCATCAGTCTTATTGACGCCTTACAAAAGGTAGTGGCCAGAATGCTACTAGGGAAAATTGAATCATGGATGTTTGGAGCTGATATTCTGTCTCCAATGCAGGCTGGCTTTAGGGCAAATATTAGCACTGTAGACCAAATATTAAGATTTGTGATGATTTATTGGAAAACTGTGCTACTTGGGGGTGGCAAGATATTCGCTGCATTTGTAGATCTCAAATCAGCGTTTGATTTGGTCCCCAGAGGTAAGATGTGGGCTGCCCTGAGACGGATGGGTGTTCCACCTGCGCTACTTGAACTTACCATCAGATTGCACGAGGGGAACTTTGCCAGAGTGAGATGGGGTCGTCAGGGCCAGGTTACTGAATCCTTCCCCGTAACTCGTGGAGTGAGACAGGGCTGTGTCCTGGCCCCCACTCTTTTTATACTCTTTATCAATCAGGTGGTTAAGTTCCTGTCAGCTATCCCTACTGACGCCCCATCACTGGGGGGGACTAAATTTCCCCTTTTAATTTTCGCAGACGACACACTTATACTGGCCAAAACACAGAAGGGACTGCAGGCAGCTATAAATAAATTTGTGGACTTCTGTAACGAGAATGATTTAGAAATTAATATTAACAAGACCAAGTTCATGGTGTTTACAAAGAACAAACCGTTGAGGGGTCACGTTACGATGAATGGGTCTACTTTGGAGCAGGTCGAAGTAATGACTTACCTTGGTGTAGCAATGGATTACAGGTTACGCTGGAAAGAGCAAGTTGCGGCGCTTAGTCTGAAATTTGCTCGTTTGTCCGGCTGTTTAGTGAAGGAGCAGCGGTGTTCTTTGACTAAAAGAGTTTTGCCCGCACTTAAAATTTATAGTGCAAAAATTAGATCTGCAATATTATATGGGGCTGATATTTGGGGTTGTGTGGACCTGGCTGTCCTTGACAGGATCCAGAACAAATTTCTCCGTAATTTAGTTAATCTTCCCCCCTCAACACCTGTATTACCACTCCAGATGGACATGGGCTTTTATTCTATAAAACTCCAAGCTCAGTTTAGGATGGTGGCGTTATGGAGGCGCATTTGGTCTACCCCGGATCTTGCTATGTTTGCTCAAGAACTACAGGACGTTAGAAAGCAACCAGGGGCAGCTGAAATACCATGGCTTAAGTTAATCAGAAACACTCTCACTGGAATGGGCCTTCCCCAGTTATGGTCAGATCCGGGCTCCCATATCTTTCCCTCAAAGAAAGATTTTAAATTACTCTTTTGGTCCATGGTGAAAGAAGAACACGTTGCTCTTTCAGCGAAACCGAATCTGACTGGTCAGTTTCTGCTTTATAAAGCAGCTCCACATACTGAGACCTATTGGGATGTAATTCCTAAAACCTTAGACAGGAAACTCTACCACCAGTTTCGTCTAGGTACACTACCACTAAGGGATTTCACTAGTGGTTGGTTGAAATCGGAGTCATCCTGCTGTCCTTGCTGTATTGGACATAAAGAAACAATAGGTCATTTTTTGTTCGTATGTACTGCTTACTATGAACCACGCCATAAGTGGTTAAAGCCCATCTGTACTAGATTAAAGACCAGGGTGAGCAAGGAAGCTTTATTTATCCTAAAAACTAACACCTCCGAATGGCTATCCATTGGTCTAGCAAAATTTCTTGGTTGGGCTTGGTTAATAAGGATTAAGTCAGTTCGCAGTACTATAACTTTAACTTCAACCTGAAACTGAAAAAGCATGTTAATTTTTATCATCTCTTGACCAGTATTGTTGTTGCTGCTGTTGTGTTTATAATCAAATGTAAGGAAAATACTATTCCTCAGTCGTCTTTATTTGCATATTTAATTATGGTTTTTAACAAATCTTTTAACTAATTTTTTACACACTTTTTCTTTCTAGTTATATACATTTATGACTATGTTACTCTGATTATATGTACGTTACTCTGATCATATATATTTATGTTTATGACTATGTTATTCTGATGCATGTAAATACTTTGTCTTTTATGAAGAAATTTCGAAATAAAGACGTTAAAAACTGAAACTGATAAGTAGAAAAATGAACCAAAAGTAACAACAAGGCCATGAGCATTGTTAAGAATGTACAATTGCTCTTAATATTGTGTTATGACCAGATTCTCAGACTAGATAGAACCAGCTCACAAGAGCAACACCAACCTGGCCAAAACGTAACCACCTCCCTCCTCAGGACCCATCTATCCAGGCACCTGGGTACCTACCTGAGGATGGGGAACTCGCAATATACAAGCTCATATCATTAGAAACACCACTAAATCTATAGGGATTACTAGGAATACTCACTGATTACTAAGGACATCCATGCCCTACACCACACTCATACCTCATAGTCTCGCGACCACATGGGTCCAGACTAATCTACCCTGGGGCAGTTCTGATTATTTACCATTACACACTGATCACCCTCAGTGCTCACTCGACACGCAATCCGGCGTGTCTACACACTAGGCTGCAGCCCTAGTGCTCTCTTCCTTCCAATCCGGTCCACAATCCGGCGGACCTACACATCAGGCTTCCACCTGATGCTCTCACTAACGCCACCTTCCCTAGAGGCGATCTCATTACACACCGTATCCCCCCGGTGCTCTCTCAAGCCACAATCTTGCTCTTATACACACTGACCACAATCAGTGCTCTCACTAACGCCGCTGCACAATGACGATCACTTTCCTATGAATACCTTCAGCTCTCTGGAAGTCTCTCTCACTATTCACTAAAGGTTCGCTACTACAATAATATTATGGGATGGCCGAATCACTTAGTGTCAATAATTCCCTAGCTCAAGGGCTCCTCTCTCTCCCTAATTATTCGGTGGCTACTTACCGGATCAGGGGCAGCATCTGTTCTGGCTGTAACACCTGACTAGAAGGAAAAGTTACCTGTGCTTTAAGAATAATAGACACACACTGTATGCAAGAGTTATTACCTGATTTAAACGCTCCTATTTCCTTTTGATCCATCAGTTGCTAAAGCATCTGGTTAGAAGAAAGGCTAGCTTTATCATAAGAATAACACATGCACACTGGTTCACTAAGAACTGGGGTATCTTTATTATAACAATATCAACAATATAATACTGCACTATAACACATAGCCTGAAAAGTAAGAGGGGAATAGACACATACACAGATCTGCGGGGTCTCTGTGACTAACAGGAACTTTAACACACCGCTGAAAGAAAAGGATTAGACATACAATAGCCTAGGGAATAAAGACAAGATTAAGGTGTAACTGTAAAGTAAGCTGATTCAGACTACCTCACCTATTAGAAGAAATGTTTTTCTCTCTGGTAGGATCAGGGCTCTCTGTCTCTCCCTCCGTCACCACAGCTTCACGCCTCTGGCTCAACTGCTTCAGCTGACAGCCTCAACTCCTCCATCTGCTTTAATGCATTCTGACAAACTGACAGTCCCAGCTGATAGTTCCAACTTTGGTCATATGACTGCTCTCTCCAGCTTCAGCAATCATCTGCCTTCTTTCTCCATTCCAGAACTGAACTGTACTCTGCAGCTCCAGCAAACATCCTACTCTCCACTCTTCAAGTACCAAACTGACCACTCCTCCTCTCCTGCAATTCGTTAATATGGATTCCTCTCCTCTCGTGGAAAGCTCCAGCCAGTAGCCTCCTCCCACCAGGTCCATGCACCGGGCTCCTTGCTCCAGACGCTCCCACAGTGATCAGCTGCTTGTTTCGTCTAGAGACCTGAGCCCAGGGACACTTCTTGATTAGATTCAGCTCTGGCCGGTTCTCTCCGGTTCGCTTAGGGCGAACAACAGCTCAAAACCAAAATATTACCTTTCCCCTTCAAGCATCTCAGCCCTGCAGGGATAGAAAGCAAAATGGAGTCTCTCTAGTTCCTGGCCTTGTAGGCCTGAGAAGGATGAAATCTCTGTTAGAGTACCTACACAAACCATACCAATGTGTAATATAAAGTCCGGACCACAGGATCCACCCTATTAGAGTCAAGAATAAGGGATCTATCATCATATAAAGCAGCTATCCTCTTCTAGGTCTGGAAAAAAGGGCTTAAAAATGCCAACACAAGGTAAGAATACAGATAATGGATCTCTACTGCACAACTTCCTTCACCAACTTCCCCCACGTGACTTTGTTTCACTTTCCTTTATTTCGACCAGGTTAATGGATCGTTTTTCTTTGTTCTCATGTTTTATTTAACCTTAGTAGGCAAGGCCTGAAAGCCAAATGTCAACAGAATATTAAGAAAAAAAACTAAAATGTGACTTGCCATTAACAGCAATCATAAACAATCAAACAGAGTCCATCTGTACTCAAAAATAGCTATCTTTCCAGTGATCTTTATAGTATTCAAGGAAAACTATGTTTTTTAAAATAGCCCTTCACTCACCAAAATGTCCCATGGTGGTATGATTCGTCATCAGATTCTTCCCACACCACTGTGGAACGGGGTGTGCTGCGACGGACGGAGACGTGGGAGCACTTTGTAGGGTGTGGACTATAAAGTGATTAGTGATAAGAATGGGCGCGTCAGACCTGTGGGTTTAAAAAATACCTGGACACGTGGAAACTAAGTTTTATTAAATCATGTAGCTGGGATTATTAAAAAGGAGGAAGCGGAGTAACACAATGATCAATAATCACTTTATAGTCCACACCATACAAAGTGCTGCCATGTCTCTGTCGGTCGCAGCATGCCCCGTCCCGCAGCAGGGCGGGAAGTGCCCGATGTTGAAGCCTGCCACACAGGGACATTTTGGTGGGTGAGGGATATTTTAAGAAAACTTATCATTTTCCTTGAATACTATAAAGTTCACTGGAAAGGTAGCTATTTTTTAGTACGGGTGGACTGTGTTTGGTTGGTTATGTTAGAAAGGAGGTCGAGTGTGGTATCCTCGTGTGGGCTCGAGGCAGCTGCTAGCACCTGGAACTCGGAACACTCTGTGTGTAGAGTGTTCCGAGTACTCCAGTACGGCGGTTGGCGTAGGCTCCTTTGGATGTGATCTGACCTTGCTGAATAAATATATAATATTTCATCATAATCCTGCTTGCCACGTTTCCTTCCTCGTGGGATTCTTCACTGGCGACGATGGGGAAACACACCCACGCGAATTGGGAGCCTGCAGCCCTGATATAATCAGATCAAGATTACCGTTACGAAGATCCTTGGCTGGATCTTCTCAGAGGATTAATCGGACGCTCCACTGAAGTTTGCTGCCAAGACTCGTGAAAATCCCGCTTTTTCAAGCCTAGCGGTGAGACTTTATTCCAATTTTAAACTGTTTAAGCCAAAGCGCGATCAGTCACCGGCAGCGCGAGTTGACGCATGCGCTTAACCTCGCGCTTGTAGTTGTCGACAGCGCGCGTGCGTACTGGAATTTGCAACTCATGCGCAACAGAGATCGTTCTTGATCCTCAAGGAGCAAAGCAAAGCGTCGCTTAGCAACCTTGCTTTTATGACGCATTGGCAACCGTGGAAAGAGTTTCCTTGCTGATTTCTTTTGGTTGGAATGTAATTACATCATAATGATCATCCTATTCTCAATTCTGTATTGAAGCAATGGCTTTCTGAAGGATATGACTTTACAAGTAGACAGCAATTGTCTATGACATCACAATAATTACCAAGTTTGCTAAGTTTTATCTATTGATTCTTGAGAGGAAGGACAATTAACCTGACCAAACTGTGTTAAAGTCATTATTTATTGTCACTATTTTCATTTTATCAGCATGGAAAGCTTCAATGCTCCACCCCCATTCTTGGCAAGTCCAGGCGAACCGCCTTTAGAATGGAAACAATGGCGTGAAGGTTTTGAGGCATATCTTGAGGCTATTGGGGGTGAAAACTATACTGATAAGCGTAAACTTGCCATTCTTAAACATTCTCTAGGCGCAAAAGGCAGGCAAGTTCTATCTCATCTTCCTCCTCTGTCTGTGGACAATTCTTCTGAGGAAGAGACTGATGTTTATGAAAACGCCATTATGCAGCTCGACAAACAATACATCAAAAAAGTTAATGAAGTTGTGGCACGTCATAAATTTTTGAGTAGGCAGCAATTACCAAATGAAACAATTGATTCCTTCGTGAAGACTTAAGAATTTTGGCAGCCAAATGCAATTACCAAGAGTTTCACGATCAGATGGTGAGAGACCAATTAGTACATAATGTAGAGAATGTAAAACTACAGGAAAAGTTACTTGATGCGAAAGACTTATCTCTCTCTAAGGCTCTTGACATTGCACATCGTTTTGAGGATATGAAATAAGGCATAAAGGAATTATCTGAAAAGAAGTCGAAAGAGTCTTCAGTGGAAAGGCCTGCAACTTCCGAGGTTCAGGTTGTCAAGAGCAAACATGTGGAAAACTGTTCGAACAAACCATCGTTTTCCTCATCAATGTATTCAAATGTCAGAAAAGATGTTTGTTTTAAGTGTGGTTTTCCTGGCCATGTTGCAACAGATAAAAGATGTCCTGCAATTGGACAACTCTGCAATTATTGTAGATCTAGAGGTCATTTTGCTAGAATGTGCAAAAGTCGAAACAGACCTAGATATTCTTCCTCTGACCCTAGACGTACCAAACCTTCAGTTGTTCAAGAAGTGTACAGTGATAATGAAGAGTGTGAGGACCTTCTAACTGTGTATGAGATTGGAGAGGAAAAAAAGGATGCACCTTTTTGTATGTTACAGATTGGCTCTAAATTTATAAAAGGCATGGCTGATTCTGGTGCTAAGCACACTTTAATAGGCGATGAGGTTATGAAAGAGTTTCCAGATGTATTTTGCTTCCTTCTGACATAAGGTTGCTTGGATATTGTAAAAAACCAATTGTTGTGCTTGGGTATTGTTCCTCTACTGTATCTTTTAAAGGTAAATCCATTGTATCAAAAGTTTATGTTGCTAAGGATGGTTTGTGTTTGTTGGGTTGGCCACAGCAAAGGGATTTGATGATTAAGCTTGATCCGAACCATCCACAACAAGTTTTGGGATATTCTGATTTTGTTAATTCTGTTGATGTAACTTCTGTTAACAAATGGGAAACGCTTTTTCCTCAAGTTTTTTCTTCCAATTTAGGTTTGTTAAAATTTTTTTAACACAAGATCATTTTAAAACATAATGCAGTACCTAAGGTGCATAAAGTACGCAACATTCCTCTGTCTTTAAGGGAGTCTGTCAAAAAGGAACTTCAAAGACTGTGTGAACTTGATGTGATCGAAGAAATTGAATCTTCGGAATGGCTTTCGCCTTTTGTCGTAGCTCACAAAGCGAATGGAAAGGTTCGTTTATGTGTTGATATGCGGGACCTCAATTCTAATGTATGGGTTGACAGACATCCACTTCCGAACATTGGCGAGATGTTCTCAAAACTTAAAAATGCTTCGGTTTTCACAACGTTAGCTTTATCTAACGCGTATCATCAGATCGCCCTCCATGACGAAGCATTTAACATCCTTTATAACTACTGAAGGGGCATACAGGTATAAGAGAATGCCTTTTGGTTTGGTGTCTGCTTCCTCTGTATTCCAGCGTGTCATGCACAACCTTTTCAAAAATGTATCTAATGTCCTTTATTTCCAGGACGACATTTTAGTTTTTGGTAAGGATGATTGTGAGCATTCTGAAGTCCTATTTAAAGTTTTATCGATTTTACAAGACAATGGTCTTACTCTCACCAAGGAGAAGTGTAAATTTGGGGTGGATTCTGTAGAATATTTAGGGCATTCCATCAGTAAGAAGGGTATTTCTCCTAAGTTGAGTTTAGTTAAAGCTATCGAAAATGCACCTGAACCAAGTAACAAAGATCAGCTCAGGTCCATTTTAGGGCTAGCCGAGTACTATGCCAAATTCATCCCTTCTTTTGCCGACAAAACTTCTCATTTAAGGAATTTGATGAAAAATCAACAACTATTTCTTTGGGACTCCAATTGTAAAGATCAATTTAATTTTGTTAAAAAGTGTATCGTTTCTGCTCCTGCTTTAACTCCGTTTGACACCAATTGTGAGTCAGTTATTATCACCGATGCTAGCAACGTGGGCATAGGTGCGGTACTTATGCAAAAGTAAAAAATGGGTCTTGTCACAATTGCTTTCGCATCAAGACCGTTGCGTGGTATTCTACTCTAGAAAAGGAAACCTTGGCATGTTGGTGGGGTATTGTATATTTTCGCAAATATGTGTACGGAACTAATTTTGTTGTGAGAACTGATCACCGCCCTCTCGTAGATCTTTTCACGACTAAAGGCTGTGGTAGGGCTAACGCCAGAATTGCTAGATCGCAATATAAATTACAAGATTTTCTTTTTCAGGTTGAATATATCCCTGGTGCAAAAAATGTTTTGGCAGACTGCCTCTCAAAGTTGCCTGTTGAGGATGACAATCTGGTTGCTCCTGATGATGATCCTGATAAAGTTGTGTCGATCTGTGAGGTGTCCAATGGATGTATTAAAGAGGACGAATGGAGGGTTGCATGTGGTGATGACCTTGATTACATGAACGTTTTGTCTTTTGTTAAGAATGGATGGCCCGTCAAGGCAAATTTGACGCAAGGGGTTTTGCCTTATTTTCATGTTGCACAAGAATTGTCTGTTCAATGTGACACTTTATTAAGGGGTTTACAATTGGTAGTTCCTCAAGCTCTTAGGGAAACCATTTTGGATATGGCTCACGAAGGCCACCCGGGCATGTCCAGCATGAAGAGAAGGATAAGTTGCGAATTTTGGTGGCCTGGTGTCGACAGATTTATTGAGAGGAAAGTTAGATCTTGTGTGGAATGTTGCGTCAGTGACAAGTCTCAGAAAGTTGTGAAATATCAACGTGATTCTGTTACTAGACCTTCTAGACCCTGGTAATGTGTCTCTCTTGATATTGCTGGTCCAATGAGTTTAGGTCAAAGCCCAATTTATGCTATTGTTTTAGTTGATCAATTTTCTCATTGGCCTGAGGTGAAATTTGTTCCGCATGTTTCTGCTAGAGTCATCATTGAATTTTTAAATTGTGTTTTTGAGAAAGAAGGTTTTCCGGTTTCCATTTTGTCTGATAACTGTTCGCAGTTTACGTCTGGCGAGATGAAGTTATTCTGCAGCAACCACGGGATAATTCACAAACGATCATCAGTGTATTATCCTCAAGGTAATGGCATGGTGGAAAGGTGGATCAGAGTTCTTAAGGAAGGTTTACTACTTGCTTTGTGTAATGGTGAAAATTGTTATGATGCTGTTAGAAAACTTTTATGGAGTTATAGAAATACTCCCAGATTTGAGGATGATCTATCTCCTTTTGAAAAGATGCGTGGCAGGAAGGGTGTATGTAACATGAGCCAACTGTGGATGAGAGATCTTATTAATGGCAAGTGTAAGAAACCTGGTTCCAGTTTAGTCAGCGCTTCTGTTGGTAGTCCATGTAGTGTTTGAGATTGGGTTCGCGTAAGGAAGTCTGGTTTCATTAGATCTGGTGAGTCACATTTTTCTGATCCTATGCTTGTAGTTAGAGTAGGTAAACAGGTGGTTGAATTGACAGATGGAAATGTTTGGAGTCTTTCCAAGATTGTTAAGGTTCCTAAGTTGGGTGATGGATCTTGTTCTTTTTGGGAGTATACGGGTGCTGTTTCTCACAATAAAGTTGGTGGCGTTCACAATAAAGTTGGTGCTGTTCCCGTTCTTCAAGGTGGGCGGGTCTCCACTTCTGTTCCTGTGCGTATCGCTGCTCCTGTTCCATCTCCAGTTTCTCCTGGCTACAGGTCAAGCCCTCGGCTAAGGAAGCCTCCCTCATGGTTCAAGGACTACAAAGTGGGAAAGTAATTTATGTTGCCAATTTGTGTAATTATTTCTTTTTTTTTATTTTTCAGTTTTATTTCTGTTTTGGTTGTAGTGGTTTATGAAATGTATCTTTGTTAGTTTTTTTTAAACATTTTTGTTCATTTTAAGGAAGGAGGATGTGTGGTATCCTCGTGTGGGCTCGAGGCAGCTGCTAGCACCTGGAACTCGGAACACTCTGTGTGTAGAGTTTTCCGAGTACTCCAGTGCAGCGGTTGGCGTAGGCTCCTTTGGATGTGATCTGACTTTGCTGAATAAATATATAATATTTCATCATAATCCTGCTTACCACGTTTCCTTCCTCGTGGGATTCTTCAGTCGAGTCCACAGTAAACCTCTCCACTCTCCCCCTTTTGTTTGATTCGTTAACAGCAATCCCAACTGTAAAGAACTTCAAATGGGGACAGGGCGGAACAGAGAGCGAGCGTCTGAAGGCAGCTGCACGCTTGCCAGGTTTTATATTGGATTGAAGTGTCCGACGCACTAGATAAAGTATTTATTGCTTGAACTGTTTGCGGTAGATTCTGTTGTGTGAGATCAGCATCATAGAGTATATAGTCAGTGGCGTAACATACAAAGATGTGGCCCCTCTGCAGAAGGTGAATAGGGGCCTCTTAATCTACCATATCTCACAAATATATATTTGCAATGAGCGAAATGGGGCTCCTACCCCCCTAACCCAACCTCCACACACCGACAAATGTATCTTTGCAGCACAGCTGTCTTTCGTTTTGATCTGTATCCTATGCTATGATTGGCTCTGAAGAGTTTTATTAATTTGTTTCTTTTCTTTTCTCTGTTGGCTGCCTGGACTATTCTTTCTCTGGTGAGTCGTTTTAAGATTGTCTATTGCCTTGGAAAAAGATTTAGTTACCTATCGAAATTCTGTTTCCATTTTATTAAGAGTACATGTTTCATTATGTGCACAATGACTCGAAACTGGCTTGACCTGTCGGACCCAGGCAGACAGCGCCAGTGCAATAGTAACAAGCTCTTTTCTGACCTGTCTTTATCTCAAAATTCAAAGATATCAACATAGCAGAGGGTGAACCAAGGGGAGAAAATATTGCACATTAGAACAGTGGGACTGGCACGTGATGCTTCTGATTGACTGTAAAATGTGATGTCTCTGTTATCCGCATCCTATAAAGAGGATGCATTGCTTTTTGAAAAAATCTGCCCTTTCTCCCCTTTCTGGTTTGGAACCGATTCACAAAAAAAGTAGTAGCTATACAGGTCGAGGAGTGGTAGTACAACAAGGGAATTCCAGGAATCAGGATGCATCCGATTGCCCTAAAATCCATCAGATATGATCCGTTGCAGGGGGCAGGTCCGGTTAAAAGTCACATTGTCTTAGGCGCCAAAAACCATTGCATGAACCCTTGTTTGACTCAAAGGTATATGCCTACTAGTTTTGTAAAATTCTTCTTTTTTTGTGATTGACAAATATCCTAGGGTTACTCACCACAACACAAATTATTGTAGATTCATTTTTATAAGTCTAATCTGGTTTTTTTACCAACGAAAAATCTGCTTGGTTAAGGTTATGATAACTTTTATCCTTCTAAATGGAAAATAGGTTTCCATGTGGCAAAATCCTTCATCTTTCACCCCCTGAATCCATAGAGAGGTTAGTTCGGCACTAGGACTGTGAAAACCCATTTAGACTATCTGTGAGTATGCACAAACTCAACAACTTTGTGAGTTTTCACAGGGACGTAGCAAAGGTGCTAGGTGCCCTAGTCAATCAAGGAAAATACCCTCCCGTCCCCAGATTTGGCAGCAAAAGCCAGCTATATTTGGGACCAGATGGCCCCTTAAGCTCATGGGGCCTGATGGCACTGCACGTGCTGCACTCTCCTTAAGGACATTTATGTTTCTATGTAAACCTTATGATTGGTTTTACAAGAGTCTTTTCTGAAGCATCAAAGGGCCTTGTGTTAGACTTAAGGTGGGTTCTGTGTAATGCATTGAATAGTCCTTCTGTGCTTTGAATGTGTCTTCTCTGAAGTTTCAGATAGGTCTAGTGTAAGTTTTACAATGGGCCGTATTTAATGCTTCAAATAGATCTCATCTTGAGCATTGATTTTTACCTTAAGCCTGTAGGCGAACATTAAGAATTTAATGTTAATGTTATTTTGCAGTCAGCATCTTCAAACAAAACACAACAGTATGAGTATGTCACAGTCTCTAACTTCATTAACGAAACAGAACAGTAGGTTTATAAGTTGCAACACATGTAGGGGCATATTGGCAAGAACCTCATTAAAATTATCGCTGTTTTAGCAGCAGGAAACTGCCGCTAAAACAGCAATAATGGGCTTGCTAATATGCGTTATAGAATTGCAAAAGAAACCCAGGTTAGATGTGCAGGATATCTAACCTGGGATTCTATTGGAATTCTATAACGCAAATTAGCAAGCCCATTATCGCTGTTTTAGCTGTAGTTTCCTCCCGCTAAAATTGCGATAATTTTAACGAGGTTCTTGCTAATATGCCCCTTAGTTCTTTGGCGTCTTTCTTATTGCTCCACTGGCAGTAGGTAAGCACCTCCCTCATGTTTTAACAGTTACTCTGTAAAGGACTGGACCCAGGGAAGGATAAAGCTCAAAGGCACCAAACAACCTCCAAGGTGCTGGGCCTCAGATTGCAGGACAGTTCTTTCAAGGCTGAAGTTTTGGATATGGAATGGTAAAGAGCTGGATCAGGATGGACTAGTGCACATCTGGAACTGGCAGGCCTATAGCAGAGCTGAAGCCGAAGAAAACATTCTAATAGCAGGTGGAAGCCTGAGAAGTTGTGATATGCTGGTACATTGAGCATAGGCTCTTTTTATGCTTGTAGACCAGAGTGATAGGAAGGGGCTGAACCCTGAACAGAAACCGCCTGAAAGAAAGATGCTGGTCTCAGAAATTAACATACTCCTCTTTGGTGATCGTCTTGGAGTTCTTTTAAAGGAGTGTTAAACTGAAGGCTCTTGCTTACAGCCATGCCCACAAATGGACCTAACCCACAACAGACGATTACAGTCAATCTAGTAGTTTTGTGTTTTAAGTTCTAGCTTTCCTTGAGGTCTCATGAGTGCACTAACCACAATTTTCTTTTGTTTGTTTCTTGTGCCGCCGTGGTGTTGTTTTAAAGTTTTCCAGGGTTCACGTCCATACCCCTCCTCTTCTTCCACTGGTTTCTCTGGATGCCAGCGGAACGTGCTCAATCTCCCTCCAAAATGCAGGTGGTTGTATCCTAGACTGCTTGGAGACACTTTGGTTCAAAAGCTGGATCATCTATCTTTGTTTGGGCTTGTCCTTACATTTTATGATCGTGCGATTGGACAGGAGCCATTATATCCATTGCAACTGCCATTGCGTTGCCTTATCCGGGCCCACAGTATTATTCTCACTTGAAGATCCTGCAGGCAATCTTATGTTTGACCCTGTGACTTTCCAGCATCCTCTCTCCCTGGAGTGTTTTAACTCCTCCGTGTAACAGATTGTCCTCCCAATCCTGGACCACACTGTTTTGGCCTCTCTGGAGTTGGCACCTAAAATATTCTCTTTCCTAACAAAGCTTGTAGGGGGCCAAAAAGGGTTTGGATAGAGGTCTCAAGGCTTGTTAGGACAGTCTGCTTGCTGTTTGAACCCCCACCCTTAAAAAACATTTACTCCAGACAATTAACCTCCTTGGGGCCGGAGCATGCCTAACCTCCGCTTCAGCTTCAGTATCATTCTCGGCTACAGTCAAGGATAAAAGTCGGGCTGAAAGCATTCAGATTATCTGCTCCATTACATGGGGATTTCACAGCAATGTTGCAATTGCCAAGTCACTCCCTGTTGATTCCACCACTAATAGGTAATTATCCTAATCAAATTCATATGCGATACTGCCAAAGGGATTCCCTGGAGACTTGCGCAAGACGAAGAACAGAGCTAGCGGGGGCTCAGGTCAAATCATTAAACAGCTGGTGATCAACCTTCCCCCCAGCTTCCTGCCCCTATGTTCTGGTTTTATCAAGAGTTCCCTCATTGCAAAAGGATCAATGCAAGATACAAAATAAACTCTTGAATAAATCTCTGCACTAGTTAACCAGTCACAGGAACTTTCCCCTCAAGTTGAGAAGCAACATTTTGCTGACTAGAAGAGTGGTTTGGATTGGCCCTGGGCTGTGGATCGACAAGGTAACTGTGTAATAATTAAATTTAAATCACCCCTCTGGTTAAGCAACTGCGTTTTGGGCAAGAAGGTAGTCACCCGGTTGCTAGCAACATTTTACCATTCCCCCTGGGTTATTTCTACAAACCATGTTAGTTTGCACTCAAGACCTCAAATGGTCCAGCTGCTCTTTTGACTCCTTCATCCTTGCTATTCCGGTTTAGAACCGATTTGAAGCTCTGGCAGATGTGACTGACTTGGTAATCGGGAGGTAGGCCATCATGCCTCCCCAGCTGTCATAGACACTAATGTTGCTGTTGCACATGTGCCCACTGCTACCTCCCTCAAATTGGTATCCTGGAGCGTTGCAAGACTATCTTCTAAACGTGCAACACCGTAGTGGTATAATTTTATTGATATGTATGATATATGTGTGTTCCAGGAGACATGGTCTATCTACTACACCCCTCTATCGCCAGGGGTTTGCATCTTATAATGATGTGGTAATCTCCTCAGGAAGAGGCAAGCCTTCCAGTGAAGTAACAATTTGGGTTAAAACCGCATGGCGGGCGGACATTAAAGATGTTAAACTGGGGTCACCGGACATACTTGATATTAGCCTTACACTGCCTGGTATTTTCCCTTGTCATGTCTATAACATTTACTGCAGGCCCAGCGGTGGAAGCCCTGAGTCGGTTGTGATTACCTCGCTAATTGAGTATTTAGCTTCACTCCCAAATGAGATAACGAAAATTGTAGCAGGTGACCTAAATTGTCAGTTTAAGCCCCTAGACGCTCATTTTAGACTTCACTCAACAGAGGAAGACCAGGTCTGATCTATATCTCAATTGTCAATTTTACCAGCAGTTAAATGGTCCATCTTGGCAGTCCAACTAAACATGTTTGTGCTAAGCCAGGGCCTTAGGGCTGGCAAGGGTAGGTCTGCTTCAGATAGCGAGGGAAACCATATATTCACTCGCCCGCAGTTGTCGAGCCTTTAATATTACATATTATTGGATGTGAGGCTGTGGGCTGCTTTAATAGACATGACTGTGATCCCTTGCATTTATAGTGACCACAATCCCTTATCACTAAAGCTGAAGATGATAATGCCAATAGCATGTAGCAATCCCAATGGTCCTCTTAACAGTAGATTGGTCTTGTCATCTAGCAGGCATAGGGTGCATTGGAGTGCTATTTTTAACATCAGAAGAAGCCATTACAATATTTACTGATGTGTTGCTGGGAGAACCTAGATCTTTTGATACTCTTAGACCAGTTCCAGCCAGAGTCTGGGGAATAGGCAAGTTTTACAGTATCATATTTGTAATTGTTTAGTAAATTACGTGAATTCTTCAATGTAGAATCCGGCCACTCGAGCAGGAGGCTCAAATCCCCAACATGGTATAATCAGTGATGTAAACTTGCAAGAATAGTGCTGAAAGTAGCCATAAATTAGTAGGACCATTCTATGATAAGGGAGGCTCGATCAAATTATAAAGGCTGCATGGGAGAGGCCAAGACAGAATGGGAACAGATGAAGAAGACCAACTTGTTGGCTGTGGCAAGAAGGAGGGATTCACACTCCTTATGGAGCAGAATCGCTACTGGATCAGTGGATATTAATCCCCTGATTGAAAAACATATTTCCTTGGAAACCTGGGTTGCACATTTTGCAAGCTTGTATTTTTCTCAAGATTCTAACTCACCAACAGCTGCTGAATCCCTTACTCCTTGCAGCAGTGACTAGCTCTGATTTTTCCCCACACCTCTATAGGTGATGTCTCTGAATACCTAGTTGTTACAGATAAAGAAATCATTGCAGCAATTAACAAAAGCCCCGGGTTTGGATAGGGTCCCAGGAGATCTTTTCCTTGGTAAACTTGCTGTGTGGGGAGCCTATTTATCTATGGTTTTTAGTTCCATAATGCGAGTAGCTCCCATACCCCTAACATGGCTTGATAGTTCCCAATTTTCAGAAGGCAGCCTGCAATACTAGCTAATTATAGGCCTATTAGCCTAATTGATTGTACCCAAAAACCCTTTACAATGGTTGTTCTGAATAGGCTCCTGGAGTGGATGTCTGGGTCCCATATCCTTACACCCCCGCAGGCAGGGTTCAGAGAACAGATCAGCACACTAAACCAGGTGCTCCGCTTCCAGTTCCTTTATTGGAAATTTGTTTTACTGGGGCGAGGACGGCTTTACATAGCATTTGTAGAGCTCAGATCTGCCTTCAACCTAGATCCCCGCCCCAAACTATGGGAGGTCCTGGATAATTTGAGGGGACCACAATATCTGTTGAATAAGATTAAGCGCCTACATGATAACAACTTTGCCAAGTGAGATGTGGTCCGATGGGAGAATTGACTGAGCCATTCCTTGTCCAATAGGAGGGTGAGGCAGGGCTGTGTCCTAGCCCCTACCCTCTTTTCCCTTTATGCAAATGACTTAGCAACTTTTGTGGACTTTGGCAGGTCAGCAACCCCGTCACTTGTAAACATCAGGGCCCAGCCCTAATGTTTGCAGATGATATGTTGCTCATATCAAAGTCTCCCATGAGCCTACAGAGGATTTTAGATAGATTCAAAATGTTCTGTTCCAACAGAGGCCTAGACATAAATATCACCAAAACTAAATCTATGGTACTCAATCTCTGCAGTACCACACAGCCTATCCCTGTCCTTAGAGGGTCCCATTTGGAGCATGTTCGCACATTCGAGTATTTGGGAATAAACCTAGATGAGCACTTTAATTAGGACCCTTATATAACTAGAAGCAGGCTAAGGCTCGAGCAAACCATGCGAGTATAAAAAAGCTGTGAAAGAGCTCCCCTTTTACCCCATTTCCCCAGCACTACAAGTTTTTAATCATCAAGCACTCAGCTCTTTATGGAGCAGAGCTTTAGGGTCACAGGGATGTCTCTTCCTTTGGGCATTTTGGAATTCATTTTTTGCGAGAGCTTACAGGGCTTCCTATTAATGCCCTGTTGCTTTCCTTAAGGCTAGATATGGAGCAAATAAAACTGATTGATGTGGATATTTTAAAGCCCCTTCTATATTGCAAGAAGCTCTGGTCTACCCCGGAGCTTGCTTTGTACCAGACAGGGTGCAAAAGAAATCCTATGGTTTAAATATATCAGGGTTAGATTCACGAACATTGGGCTTAGGCAACTTTGGGATGCTCCAGTGAAGTGCAGCGAAATATCAAAGGCCCAAATTAAGAATGCCCATTGGAAATATAAACTAAATCATTTGCATACTAAGTCACAATTAGGAGCTTTAACTCTGGATAGTCCTTAAGTGGTAGTATCGCTACAGGCTGGAGTGCTTCCTGGATGATATTGAGCCGATAGCTGCGAGGAAACATTATTTGAAGTTTCGGTAGTGGTCACTACCTGTCATGTCATTATGCCTGACCCTGCCCTGATCCACAGACAGGGCAGGCAGGCAGGAAAAGGAAAAAAGGGCTAGGGAGGAAGTGGAAAGGGAGGGACAGTAGAATGTAGAGGAGGGAAATAAAGGAGGTTTAATGAAAGAGCTCCCGTGTCCAATGTTGTTTATTAGCCTGAGGATAGGAAACTGGCGACAAGGGTGGAATCAGCTGACCCACCGCACCTGTTCCCCGCGACCACTGAGGCGTAGAAGGAGCACACGTCCGAGAACGCGCTGTGGAGCATTCCGGCAGCGAGAGAAGGGCGCGAGCACCGGGCCGACTCGCTGAAGCGGGCCGCGATCCAGAGAGCGCGACCCCACTGATGCCCAACATGTGAAGACCAGGGTAAGTCTGATTAAATAGCTACCCTGTTGAAGTGAAAGTTATACCTACCCTAGTGAGGGTGAGGCATCACGTCCCTCCGGCGGCCATCTTAAAATCAGGCACCGGGCATTATCTAACCCTAGACCTCACCACGGCGGCCATCCTGGAGTCAGGCGACTCACAGAGAAAATTCCCAGAGCTTACAAATTGTGGTCCAGAAGCCTCACAGTCTACCTGAGTAACGTTTTTTACTCACCATGTCCTTGAAGGCCGATTCCATGCAGCCAGCAGCGACAGGGTCCACACAAAATGCCCTGCAACTATGACCGGTGCTCATGGGGGTACCTTTCTTACACCCTCCCAAGCCCCTAACGCTGACATCTGGGAACTGCATGGGGCCCAAATGGAAAAGCTAGGCTGAAGCCTTTGAAGACTTCATGACAGGGTCGCAAGTTCGTGACCCCAATCAGAAACTCATTTCCCTACGAAACCTAGTGTGGAAAGACATCAGACAAATCATCAAGGAACTACCTGCAGCCAATACAGCATCCTACGAAGATGTGAAAGTAGCCCTAGATAGGAAGTCTCTTCACAAACGGAACCTAGACTATGAGCGCTACATATTCAACCTTGCATCCCAAGAGAAGGATGAACCTATGAGTGACTTCATCACCCGCATCCGGCGCCTAGCCCGATACTGTGAATTCGACAAGTTCAGCACTGAAGACGCGCTTTTCTGCGCATCATCGAAGGATGCCAATCGAAGTCACTGCGTTGTCGACTACTAAAAAAGCACTACACTCTTGAGGAGATAGAAGAACTAACTCACATCAATGACCAAGCCTAAGAGCACGCAAAAAAGATGGAGGCTAGCAAAATAAAAAAAAGAGGACAAGCTCTTCGAGTACAGTCTCACACCGACTCGAGGCGTCGCCCTGACCGCCACAAATCTGGAAGACTCACAAGAACACATCGTGTGAATTCTCCTCGCAGCAGGACCCGAAATAGGCAACCCCGGAGAAAATCACTGCAGTGCTATCGGTGCGGCCAAGATTACCCCCACGTGGGCCAGTGCCCGGCAATGGGTCAACAATGTCACCGATGCGGAAGAGAAAATCACTTTTTTGCTGTTTGACAAACATGCCGCTCGGAAATGAAACAGACCAAACAGAACATAGGGTCCCGTCACCACGCGAGAGCTGTACAGGGACGGATAAAACGCTCATCAAGGTCAAGCGCTCAATCAGTCAGCTCATACAGATCCCAGCGGTCGACATCCAGAGAATCATGTTCTCTCACTCCCATATCACAAGACAGTGATGAATACATGTGTATGGTGGCGGACCCAGATAGATTAAATAAGTACCCACGACTAAACATTCAAATAGGAAGCCACACCGCCAAATTTTTACTAGACACTGGTGCATTGCTCAACTACATCTGCGCCACAGAATATCAGAGCATGAATCCCAAACCGAGACTGTAACCATCAGCAGTTCGAGTTTACAAGTGGATGTCCAAAGAACCACTGCCATGTCTAGGACAGTTTCGCACTACTCTAATGTTCAAGGTCCGGCAAATCCAAGCACACATTCATGTAATTGAAGGTCCCGAAGCAGCGGATTGCCTCCTCAGCCTGCCAATGGCAGGACACTTGAAGCTAGTTAAAATCCTATACAAAGTAGATGACTCGCTGGACATTGTCAACAAATTCCCAAAACTATTCAGTGGGCTGGGGAAACTAACTCACTTAAAAGTCAAGTTACATATCAACGAACAAATAACACCAATAGCGCAACATCACAGGATAGTGCCATTCCACTTGCAACAGGCAGTAGATGACGAATTACAAGACCTGCTGAGAGCAGAAATCATAGAGCGATCAACGGGACCCACTCCATAGGTGTCGCAGTTCGTGGTTGTGCCCAAGAGAGGTCAAGACAACAAGGTACGCCTGTGTGTGGACATGCGAGCCCCAAAAACGGCTATTGAGAGAGGGTGGCACCCAGGACCCCACATTTGCGAAATGATCAGGCGCCTAAACGGAGTGACAGTCTTCTCGAAACTGGATCTCAACAAGAGATACCACCAACTAGAATTGCATGAGAAATCGAGATAGATTATCACATTCACCACTCACCAAGGCCTCTTCAGATACAAACATCTCAATTTCGGAATTTCATCGGCGGCCGAGATTTTTCAGGATGCCGTCCGGCGTGTGATTCAAAACATCCCAAGCGCATTTAACTACAGCGATGACATCCTGGTGTTTGGGGAGACTTGGAAAGAACACGACAAAGCACTTAACCGGGTATGTCACGCTTTGCTCAACGCAAACCTCACACTCAACCAAGACAAATGTGAGTTCCACAAGTCAACACTCAAATTCTACGGCCACATCTTCTGAAAGGACGGCATGAGACCTGATCCTGAGAAAGTATCTGCACTTTTTGACACTCCACAACCACATGTTGTCAGTGACCTCCGTTCATTCCTAGGGATGGCCAGCTACTACGCCCGTTACATCAAAGACTATGCCACCATCAGTTACCCGTTAAGAGAACTGACATGTCAAGGGCAACATTTCCTCTGGTCAGCCAAATGTGAACAAGCCTTCAGCAAGATCAAAGAGGCGGTGAGCACTGCCATCAACTTAGCTTACTTCAACACCAAACAGAAGACCGAAATTACTGTGGACACCAGCCCAGTGGGGCTTAGCGCAATTCTGGCACAATATGATGACCATCGCCACATCGTTGCATACGCCAGTCGCAGCCTTACAGACACGAAAAGGTCTACTCACAACTGGAAAAAGAGAGTCTTGCGGTTGTGTGGGTATGTGAGCACTTTCATCTCTTCATATACGGAAAACACTTCACTGATCGGCAGGCGCTAACAACCATCTTTGGTAACCAGTGGGCCAAGATGCCCCCGCGGACTGAACGGTGGGGAATTCCCCTACAAGACTACACCTACACCATTATTCACAAACCGGGGAAGGCGGAAAACCTGGCAGACTATATGTCATGGCATCCACAAACCTGGACGCAAGAGCGACAGTCTGTGACAGAAGAATACCTCCATTTCATCATTGACCAAGCCTGCCCACCAGCGGTCCCGCTAGAAGCCATCCGTGAAGCGTCTGCCCAAGATGCCACAATCCAAGATATCATGCACCAAATCCACACTAACTCATGGAGACACTTAGAAAACACAAACATGAGTGACGCTGTCAACACTCAAGAACTTGTGGCATTCAAACACGTCCAAGATGAACTTTCCATCAGTGCTGACGGGCTGTTACTAAAAGACCGAAGAATTGTGATCCCTCAGAAATTAAGACAAGGAACCGTCAACCTGGCACAAGAAGGACACAGAGGAGTGGTGGCCACGAAGAAAGCACTACGAGAACGCATCTGGTTCCCGTCCCTTGACCAGATGGTGGAAGCTACGCTCCAAGACTGCCCATCTTGTCAATTAGTGGGTCAAGATGAACCACCCGCCCCACTGCAAATGTCGGACCTCCTAGGCAGTGTATGGCAACAAGGAGCTGTCGATTTCTTCGGCCCGCTGAAGTCAGGGAAATACATCATTATCATCATGGACGAGTACTCACGTTTTCCCATCGCTCATCAAATTTCCTCCCAAAAAATCCTTCTGCTGTCATACCTGTCATCGACGAAGCATGGGGAATCCCTACGGTGGTAAAGACAGACAACGGACCGCCGTTCAACGGACAATGGTTTGCAGACTTTGCAAAGCACCTGAACTTCAAACATCGGAAAATCACCCCCCTGTGGCCCCAGGCTAACGGGATGGTGGAACGCTTTATGGGAACAATCAAAAAGACCATACAACAAGCTAAACTGGTTCGTCGTGACATTCAACCGGCACTAAATGAAGTGCTGCAAGCCTATCGGACCACGCCACACAGCACTACAAACCAATGTCCCGCCACTCTAATGCTCGTGCTAACCCCACACACCCGGCTCCCGACTACGGATGCTGTCACACAATCCTGAGTCATAACCACAGACCATGACACTCTAGTAGAACTTGATCACAGCAATAAAACCATAAAAAATGAAAGAGTATGCTGATCACCGCAGACACGCAAAGACGTCCGACATCCATGAGGGAGATTGGGTGCTGGTGGAACAGGTCAGGAGAACCAAAGCGGGCAGCCGCTGCCATGTCCACCCCCTGCAGGTGACAGGAAGGAAAGGGACCATGGTTACAGCCAAAATCTGGAGGCAAGTGGACGACCAGAAAAATATCACACTTCAAAAGGTGCAACCCTTCTGCCTATTCCCGAGTACGAGAGCCTGACAGGAACACAGACTCGTCAAGTCAAGAAGGAAACAGTGACCAGGAGTATAGACGAGCGCTGGAAATTGGCAACGCAAGAGAACGAAGCTTGCCTGACCAGATACAAGCCAGCCGACCACGAAGAACAATTCGAAGACCTGTTCGACTCATTGAAAAACTCTGAAATACAGTGAACACTTAAAATACAAAGAGGGGAGGTGTCATGTCGTTATGCCTGACCCTGATCCACAGATAGGGCAGGCAGGAAAAGGAAAAGGAAGGGCTAGGGAGGAAGCAGAAAGGGAGGGGCAGTGGAATATAGAGGAGGGAAATAAAGGAGGTTTAATAGAAGAGCTCCCGCGTCCAGTGACTTTATTAGCCCGAGGATAGGAAACTACCCCTCCATTCTTTTACAATCGGATGTGGGACTGATTTGAGTCCTGCTCTTCACCAGTGTGCCCCTTGCCTCTCAGCAAGTGAAACAGCAGAGTGTGTCCTATTCCTTTGTCCTGCATTCAAAGGCCCTAGGAATTTGCCTATCCGACCATTGTGTCGTAACTTTGGGTGCAGGACATGTTGAGAAGCCCTGAGAATTCTACCCACTATATAGTATTCACAGTTTCACAATTCTTGTTGGCTATGTAGAGAATTCTGCAAAATTATATGAAAAGAATTATTGCCAGGTCTTCTGTGGCACAAATAATTAATTAACCGAAGTGCTCATTGCTGTTTTTTTAACTTATACCGCACATTAGGATTTTAATGATGTATTTATGCCTAATAGTATCTATCCATTTTTACCATGATTATAATTGTTTTTTAAGCACTGATCCTGCACTGTGATTCCATATTGGTGAACAAAGTAAAGTAAAAAATACAAGGGTAAGAAATATTGGGAGAAATGCAATAGTATAATGACTTCGATTTAGGTGTTATTGTTTTAAAATTAAATTCTTTCCCCCATTGTAGTGCATTGTTATGTTATCCAAGTAAGTATCCTTGAGGTGCCTATACTCAAATATGAAAATAATAATAAAAGATCTGGGTGATAAAGCTGCCCCTTAATGAGCTAATTCCTAAAGACTCTTTTGAGCATTCCGTTCTTTTGTTTTTTGTCTCAGTATTGTGGTAGCATTTTAACAAACGATGTACTATGATTGCAATTGTTCCATATATTTAGATTGCTATGAGTTGTGACTAGACTGTTTCATGTTTTTATCTATAATGTCTTTGCACAGTGCACTTTTTTGGTTCATTGAACCGAATAAAGTTGAAATTGTAATTGGTTGGCTGGCTGGCTACCTTTGGCCAGCCCGACATGCACACTGTAGACCCAGAAATCCCTGGGCTGTGAAACAGCTGGGGTATGGCTGGCAGAGGACCCCAGCCTCAAAATTAACACTGGCTCAGCCTGCTCCCACCAATCCAGGAGCTGCTCTCACGCTGATGAGAACAGCTCCAGTATTAATTCGATTGACGTTCCACTGAGCAGGAAGGCCGTTTTTCTATTCCTTCTAGTGGACACTGGAGAGCCATGCCGGGGAGAAGGAGAAGTGCAGCACTTAGGGTGAGTTTGCGCCATTGTGCCCACCATATATAGTGGGCTTTTTTTTTTAATCCACAAAGCGCAAAGGGTTATATATCAGGTTTTTTACAAGCTTCTTTTTACCAAGGCTCATAATCGCCATCTCCCTGGCATTATGTGTCAATTTACCACAGCCCCTTCAAAAGTGAGTCTATCCTGGAAGGTTGGAGTTCTTCCCTCAAAGACTTAGCTTCTTTGCTCACAATTTGGCTCCTTTAGGTCGGCTTTCTGTTAAACTATTATTCTTTCCCCATCAAAATGGATGATAAGCGTTATTGTTTTGCGTGCTGGTGGGCTCATGCCACATCAGACCCATGGGTCCCTCAGTCAGTTCAGGGTTGCCATATGGAACATCTGGGTAAGTGCTTCTCTCCAGCTTCATCCTTCCATACTGTTTTTTATTTTTCACCCAACCAAGAGCTTCAGGTGGACCAGAAAGGCCTGAATGTCCTGGATTTTCATCCAAAGTTCCTACAGTAGAAGCTTCCCTTGCCTCTCCAGGGTTATCAATACAGCTTTTCTTGCTGAGAAGAAACCATAACAATCTCACTGGTTACCTTCCAGTGGCTGGAACTCCAATGGTGATCGGTTTATGAGGTAGGCTTTCTCATCAACACTGTCTCAAAGCAGTTGAGTTTGAGTTTGAGTTTGAAAGTACTTTTAGAGCGCACGTATACCAGCGGTTTCTTGGCGCTATAGCTAACGGGAACTGAGGTTAGAAGTAGGGAGGACAGAGGGAGCATTTATTCAAAGGACTTTGTGAATAAGTGGGTTTTTAGGGATTTGCGGAATTGTGAGTAGAGGATGATGGAGCGAAGTTCGAGGGGAAGGGAAGCCTTTTGTTTCCCCGTTGGTCAAGATCAAGAACATGCTTTGGGCATCCCTTACGGTTTCCCATATTTTCTCAGGAAATTGGGTCATCTACTAAGCCTTCTGTCCTCCAACATTCAGGCAATGTTTCTGGAGCCCCTCCACGACTGTTATGCTTTGTAACCTCGGGGTCTAGTTGCCCACCCTGTGCCTGTAACACTAGCAAGTCTATTCCTTCGGGAAAAACAACAGACACGTAATAATGAAAGTAGCTGTGCTAGTTTATTCCGTCACTAGTGCACATGAAATCATACAAGATATTAAATAAGGAAAATGTCAACGATACCCTTGCCTTCCAGCAAATCACCACGGAACCCCCTCGGCCGACAATGCCGAGCGAATCCAGGGACCAACAGTCCTCTTCAAGAACCACCTTCCTGGTGGCCTGCCAACGGAGGGCAATGTGCTAAATAGCGGCCGAAAATGCCGCTCGAGTTCCGTTTTGCTGAGGCAGGGCGAGATATATAGGCCAGAGTCAGCTATAGTGTAACTGACGCAGCTCCGATGTCTGTGGGGGAATTGCCTTGCCCGACAATGTCCAAACCTCCCCTTACGTTGAGCCGTTTCCCGTAGTGGAATCACCGAAGAGGACAGGCTCACTTCCCCTGAGGCTGCACGGCTCGTTAGTCACAAGTTAATCCCTACATGGGGCACGAGCTCCTCAAATCCAGACTAGCACTGCTAGGGTACGGCAATATCTGACGCCGTTTCTGGTTCCCGGCTTCCATTTAAGCCGTTTGTGTCTGCGCATGTCCGCGCAGGGCCTGATGGTGCTCGTAGTCCCCTGCTTCTCGTGATGCGTCTTCCGGCGTTACTCTGCAGTCCGAGGCAGACCGGCACTACGGCAGACCCGGCATTGGCTGTGACATAGCATTGCCTCTCACTCCGGGCAACGCACTTGAATCCTATTGATGATCGCGGCGCGATTCATGCGGGAGTGTCACCGCGATCCTGACAACGACTGAACTGTAAAATGCTCACAACCTCTTATATCTTTTTGCCCACACAGACCACCTCTCCCTGGAAATTTAGGCCTGGAAAGGCACAGTGATCTTTGGCATGTTTCAGGGTCTTAGTACTGAAGGTGATGCTAGTCAGGAGAACTGGTGTGCCTGCTGTGTCTCCCTGGCCACTGTGCATGGAGTAGACTTGCCCGTAGAAAGCCCTTCACAGTATGCATGGTATCCTGGAACTTTTTGCCAGTTTTTCTTGAGCAATCGTTTGATTTCTGTCAAAGTGGGCTCATGGGTCAGTCACATCAACAAGGTTTCGTTTGTACTCCACATGAGGCAGTTCCTGCTCCAGGTCATATCCCCTTTCAGCCCTTCTAGTTTCAGTGGCCCATGTTTTGAAGAACTTCTTCACTCAGTGCAAGGTCTTCCGTACCGTTAATCTTTATAGGTCGACTATCTCCAGTGGTTATCTCTCAGCCATGCCTTTGGGGAGGATAGCTCTAATAGGTCACCTGCTTAAGGATATTTACTTGTAATGTACTTCCTTTCCTTGTTGCAACTCCTTTTGGGATGTTAAGCAGGATTTAGCTTTGCTACCCCCTGGGACTCTGAGTGAGTATTTAGGCCTTAAGAGGCTGTAGAGTTTCTTCCCACAGGGTATCAGAGGTCACAGCTTTGAATGACAGCAGTAGATTTATACCCATGAGTCTTCCTTTTGCAGTAAAACGTACCTAATATAAGTTGCATTGGTTTGCAGCAGAAAATGGAGACGCTTAAGCACTCTTCACAATTGTTACAGTGCCCTTTCGGGAGGTTTTAGTTGCAGCTATGGCATGATGAATCCACTTAATATGTCAATTGATTTGAATTGCACTAGGTAACTTTGATGCACATTCTGCTGTGTGCACATAGTAACCACAAGACTTTCTATTTGTCTTGTTAACTCTCCTGAAAAGGTTGCTGCAATTCTTTGAACTTGCAAAATTCTTCATGCCCGGAGGTAAAATGTAGATGTTCTCTGTTCTGGGTAGAAAATCATAATTTTAAGAAAGACTCAAAGGCTAGTATTAACACTCTTCCAAATCTCCGCATAATATACATCGGGTTTTCCATCATCATCAGCCCCTTCATACTAGAATATGAGCTGACTCCATTCTATCAGATTGTTCAGTTTCCTCCTGGTGCTGTGTTATGTTCCTTCATGTGTATTGCTTCCCAGCAAGAAAGAGGGGATAATGTTTGTGTTCCTCAACTTTATAAACCTACTGTTTCATTTATGATGTGACATGTTGTTTGCTCTGCTTTGAAAATGTTGTTAGCTGAATAGCATTAAATGTGCATGCATAATATTAGCCTCCGTGTCTAGATGTCCTACATAGAATGGAGACAATCTACATTATCCTTGTTTAGTACATCTCATGCAATGTATCCACTAGGTATCATGCAAGGCTTTCAGGGTGTCATTGTAGGTTTTCCACTACGTTGCTTATACTTGTTAGAATTTTTCTTATCGAAGGCGTAAATGTGTCTTTTGTAGGCCTAAATGGATCTTCTCTGAGGCCATAAATTCGATTTGTAAAAGGCATCAAATGTGTGCCATGTAGGGTTTTAAATGGGTGTTGTTTAACGATTTGCACGTGTGCCGTGTAAGGTTTTAAATGGTGTCATGTTCAGGGGAATGAAATGGTCTTGTGTGAGACTTGAAATGTGTTTTGTTTAAGGCTTTACATAGTTCTTGCGTAAGGTTTTGAATTGATGATCAGCAAGGCTTTCAATGTTTGTCCTCTAAGTCTTTCACTACGTGGTGTTTTGATTTGAAAGTTGTACTGAAGGAGGGTGGATTATTGTGATGATGTAATATTGAATGTTAGAATCTTGATGTAGAATGTAATAGAATGTAGAAGGTGGGAGAGATTTGTAGTAGACTTACAGTTGTAAGATATCTCCGTGCCTCTGTTGCTCACTTTCATTATATTTATCTTATTAGTAAACGCCTTGTTGCTGAACCCATTTAGTCTATGGCTGATTTGTCTTTCCATCACCGGTGATGAATGGTCCATGGAGCAACAGATGGCCAATTCTCCAACATCCTATAACCTACATCTCTCTACTATTAGTGTGTTCCTAGTATCAAGAGGGCTTTACTTTTTGCAACGCGGATCAAGATTTCTTCTCACACCCCATAGTTTATTGCTGGACATTACATGCTTTACGTTTCACTGTAGATTCCACTATTTTATTTCTCTGAGTCTTGAGCATTTTGATAATAGCGATGCCCCAAAACTATGCTAGGTATAGATCTATCAACAACAAAACATCTCTCTTCATGACAAAAGGGCAGTCTAACTGTGCCACTGCCTGGTCTGGGTGGTGCCTGCCAGACTGTTAATTGATATCACAAACACACTTTCTGTCGTGGAGCAGTCCGACTGTCACCACCCAATCTAGTGGAGAAGTGTGGCTCACTGGTTAGAGGAGGCAGACCCTGAAGCAGAGGTGAGACCCGGGACCAGGGTTCAATTCCCGACGCGCCAGGGTCTGAGCCCAATTGTCCACGGACTCGATAATTCTCGCTTCGGTGCCTACTCGAATCACGGGTTCACACTCTGCAACTCTGGGCAATAGCTTGCTTAATCTCCACTACGGCCCCACCGGGGCGGGATGCCTGGCTTTCATTTTGGGGATGCACAGTAGGGGTTATCTTACAGGGAAAAGATAGGACGGGTTCCCAAGGCAAGCTCCTTGAGACCTTTCAGTGAAAAGGCGCTATATAAGAACCTTTGACATTTGACATTTGTAGTTTCCAGCTCTGTTGGGGAATGTTGGAGACAAGCTATGAATTATCTCATGGACATGCAGGTCTAGCTCGAGGGCGTCACAACGACGCAAAGGTGTGTTTTTAGGATGTGGAGGAAACATCAAATTTCTATTTAGGACGGAAGTTGATCCCTATTTTGCGAGATGTTGCAACATATGTTGACTGGAAATCCTTCCCTGTGTTGAACAGCGTTAACATTATTTTATAAACAAATTGCCTTGTCAGAATGTACTGTCTGGTAAACTGTTCCTTATAAGCAAC
Source organism: Lissotriton vulgaris (assembly GCF_964263255.1). NCBI lineage: Eukaryota > Metazoa > Chordata > Amphibia > Caudata > Salamandridae > Lissotriton > Lissotriton vulgaris. Next base: position 1,324,918,883 of record NC_141693.1, on the reverse strand, counting down.
ATCTTGTATTGCATTTAAGAGACAACAGTTACTGCTTTCATTTTTGTATTTATTTTTGCTTCCATCTGTTGTTCAGAATATTTAGTATACTATACCTTCTGTTTTATTTCTTCTTCTGGGAAACAATCTATAGAATGGAACATTTGGTATGCAATATTTTGATGTATTGCAAAACAACAGTTGATGGACAGAATGCAGAACAATGTCATACATTCACCCCAGTACAGAGATCTGGGCCTAAATCATGGCTTGGCAGTTCGGGCTGGACTGTTCCCATGAGGCACAGGGTCTGAGGCACAGGGTCAAGGCTGATTTGCATATGGCCATGTCTGAACTGGGGTGGTGTGGAGTGCAAAAAAACAATGGATTTAGGCCCAGATCTCTGTACTGGGGTGAATGTATGACATTGTTCTGCATTCTGTCCATCAACTCTTGTTTTGCATTTTGTCACCCGAGTGGGATGGGTATGCTCAGACGTGAGTCCCATGCTCTCCACACCACTGGAGTCAAACTATCCTGGCTGAAGACGGCTGATAGCCAAAAACCGGTCCTAGGATGCTTGATTCCGGTCCAGGAAAGACATGGCTTGGAGTTCGGGCTGGACTGTTCCCATGGGGTACAGGGTCAAGGCTGATTTGCATATGGCCATGTCTGAACTGGGGTGGTGTGGAGTGCAAAAAAACGATGGATTTAGGCCCAGATCTCTCTACTGGGGTGAATGTATGACATTGTTCTGCATTCTGTCCATCAACTCTTGTTTTGCATTTTGTCACCCCGAGTGGGATGGGTATGCTCAGACGTGAGTCCCATGCTCTCCACACCACTGGAGTCAAGCTATCCTAGCTGAAGAAGTGGAGAAGTGTGGCTCACGGTGTAGAGCAGGCAGACCCGGAAGCTGAGGTCAGACCCGGGACCAGGGTTCAATTCCTGACGCGGCAGGGTCTTGAGCTCAAATGTCCACGGACGCGATAATTCTCGCTTCGGTGCCTGCTCTAATCATGGGTTCTCACTCTGCAACTCTGGGCATTAAGCTTGCTTAATCTCCACAACGGCCCCCTGCGGCGGGATGCCTGGCTTTCACCTTGGGGATGCCTTGTAGGGGCTATCTCACAGGGAAAAGCCAGGACGGGTTCCCAAGGCAAGCGCCGGGAAACCTCCGGGTAGCTGTGCGCTCAATAAATGTAATAATAATAATAATAAGATGGCTGATAGCCATAAACCGGTCCTAGGATGCTTGATTCCGGTCCAGGAAAGACATGGCTTGGCAGTTCAGGCTGGACTGTTCCCATGAGGCACAGGGTAAAGGCTGATTTGCATATGGCCATGTCTGAACTGGGGTGGTGTGAAGTGCAAAAAAACGATGGATTTAGGCCCAGATCTCTGTACTGGGGTGAATGTATGACAATGTTCTGCATTCTGTCCATCAACTCTTGTTTTGCATTTTGTCACCCCGAGTGGGATGGGTATGCTCAGACGTGAGTCCCATGCTCTCCACACCACGGAAGTCAAGCTATCCTGGCTGAAGACGGCTGATAGCCAGAAACCGGTCCTAGGATGCTTGATTCCGGTCCAGTAAAGACATGGCTTGGCAGTTCGGGCTGGACTGTCCCCATGAGGCAAAGGGTCAAGGCTGATTTGCATGTGGCCATGTCTGAACTGGGGTGGTGTGGAGTGCAAAAAAAACGATGGATTTAGGCCCAGATCTCTGAACTGGGGTGAATGTATGACATTGTTCTGCATTCTGTCCATCAACTCTTGTTTTGTATTTTGTCACCCCGAGTGGGATGGGTATGCTCAGACGTGAGTCCCATGCTCTCCACACCACTGGAGTCAAGCTATCCTGGCTGAAGAGGGCTGACAGCCAGAAACCGGTCCCAAGATGCTTGATTCCGGTCCAGGAAAGACATGGCTTGGCAGTTCGGGCTGGACTGTTCCCATGAGGCACAGGGTCAAGGCTAATTTGCATATGGCCATGTCTGAACTGGGGTGGTGTGGAGTGCAAAAAAACGATGGATTTAGGCCCAGATCTTTGTACTGGGGTGAATGTATGACATTGTTCTGCATTCTGTCCATCAACTCTTGTTTTGCATTTTGTCACCCCGAGTGGGATGGGTATGCTCAGACGTGAATCCCATGCTCTCCACACCACTGGAGTCAAGCTATCCTGGCTGAAGACGGCTGATAGCCAGAAACCGGTCCTAGGATGCTTGATTTCGGTCCAGGAAAGACATGGCTTGGCAGTTCGGGCTGGACTGTTCCCATGAGGCACAGGGTCAAGGCTGATTTGCATATGGCCATGTCTGAACTGGGGTGGTGTGGAGTGCAAAAAAACGATGGATTTAGGCCCAGATCTCTGTACTGGGGTGAATGTATGACATTGTTCTGCATCCTGTCCATCAACTCTTGTTTTGCATTTTGTCACCCCGAGTGGGATGGGTATGCTCAGACGTGAGTCCCATGCTCTCCACACCACTGGAGTAAAGCTATCCTGGCTGAAGACGGCTGATAGCCTGAAACCGGTCCTAGGATGCTTGATTCCGGTCCAGGAAAGACATGGCTTGGCAGTTCGGGCTGGACTGTTCCCATGAGGCACAGGGTCAAGGCTGATTTGTATATGGCCATGTCTGAACTGGGGTGGTGTGGAGTGCAAAAAACAATGGATTTAGGTCCAGATCTCTGTACTGGGGTGACTGTATGACATTGTTCTGCAATCTGTCCATCAACTCTTGTTTTGCATGCAATATTTTGAGCCTATGTATAAATGTTGGAGAGTTATGACGGCACTTTTCCTATGAAGCGTTTCCTTTAATTCAGGAAGTGAGGATCTCAGATAATTAAAATGATTGCCTGCATTAGAGAATGGCATTTAAATGTGTCCTACTTTGCCTTTAAGCAATGGCTTTTCAGCGTGGTTGTAAAATCAATAATGGCACATTTTACTTTGATTTTAGGGAACAGGAATTGGCAAATCTATTAAGGATTTTAAGGCCACCCTAACAACACTTGCAGTGAATTATAAGTTTGAAAATATGTATTATAAGCAGGTCTTCAGAGAGAAGCTATTTATTAGAGCAACCAGTAAGAAAGTGCAGAAGTAGTTATGGAATGGGCCAACCCCTTGCTCTCAACATTGCCATCAATATAGTGACTGTACTAAACAGTTGGGGAACATCGTAGAAGATATTAGGAGTCTACACAATACTGAAGGTAATGCCATTAAGAAGAAAGACAATGAGAACAGGTTAAAAAAAGCATTTGGCAAAGCCAGCGTGTCAATACAAGTTGAAGCCATTACTCTGGGCATTTGAAATTATCAAGCAGAAATTGACTGTAACCACTTAAACTGCAACATAGGCATTATATAAACATCTGCAATATGCAATATATAGTGTTTCTTGTATGGAAATTATCAATGCTGGCAGCAGACTGCTAAAGCTGTCTATAGCAGGACCCTAAACAAGAATCAAACAAATTTCAGTTCAGTGAGAAAATCCCCTATGGCATTCTACAGATCTGATAGTAATAATCATGTTACGAAATTGTTTAATTGCCCTGCTGTTGACAGGAAACAACAAATGAAGAAAGAAAGTCCACTTCAGTAGAGCATGCAGGATTGGTAGAGTTAACATGTTTTCTAACGAGAAGGAAAATGTGTTAAGTTTAAATACCATTATTGTTTCAAATGTGGCAGAGAGGAAAGCTAAACGTCTACCAAAATATAAAATTCTAATTGACTATATAGAGGTACAAGTCATGGTGCACTCTTGTGCAGGGTTTACCATTCAAGGAGCACATTCTGTTCAAGGTTAATAGACCATGAGAACATTGTTACTTGCTGATATCCGTATTAGAGACAACACAGGACAAAATTCAAAGTTTTCGAGTACGTTTGATCTAACATGAATTTTAAGGGGTGCAGAACCTATTGTAAGGTGCGAAAGGAGGTACCTCCCTACGATGGCCACAGCAGGAATAAATTGGAATCAGGCTGGATCCCATGGCTGAATCCCTCGATCCCCCAATTCCAGTAAGGCATCAGGTGAGAAACGCTCTATTGTTATAATAGGGAAACTCAAAGAAGAAATACTTCTGGATCTTTGCTCAAAAGACAATATGGAGCCTATTGAATCTTCTCCCCCCTGTGGTAATCTCTCTCAAAAGCTTAGGTAACTTACATCTGTGTATCCGTCTATGCCGTTTAAACAATGAGATTTGGATAGACCGTCATCCACTCCAGAAAATGACTGAGATGATATCCAATTTAGGTGGCACAATTGTATTTTCAACTCACAACCTAGTAAGTGCCTATCATCAGATTGTACTGGAGGGAGAGTCAAATCATCTGGCAGGTTTGTGACTCCGGAAAGAAAGCACCAGGGCAAACAAATGATCTTTGTTCTTGCTTGGGCCACACCTGATTTCCAACAAATCACGAAGGAGACATTTAAGGGAATGGCTGGAATTGTTGCTTTTCAGAAGGACATACTCATTACCAAGCTCTAGAAAACAGGAATCTAGAGAAAGGTTTTCAGGAATTGTCATAGAAAAGGCTGTCTTAAAAGCTTGACAAAATAAAAATGTATTGGGGATACTCCTTTATCCGAGGATTTGAGAGAGTGCTGAGTTGACTCTTCGTTCAGACGGTTATGAGATTAGATACCATAATAGGAACAGTGCACTGCCTGAGAAACAAAAATAGTGTGTCTTGTCATAGAGGTCCTATCTAACACTCACTGTGTTCCCTTAGGTCGTTCTTTGCTCCCCTGTTTTTTTATGTTATTTACCTTTGTCTGATCAATTTGAATTGTTTTGTTGGGGGTAAATGAGTGTATTTGAGCGGAAGTTTATGTTGTAGGTGGGTTGAATGTTGATATAAATGATCTATAGATATAATGTTCGTGCTGAGTTTAATAGAATGTGGAAACTTATGGAGGTTTGATGTAGCTAGCATTTTGGAGGCAACCTTGATACTAAATACCTGCATTGATTCTTTTCATTATATTTATATTGCTAATAAAAAACATTTCGTAAAACGTATTTCGACTGACACCAATTTGCCTTTCCATCAGAATGCTTTTGCTAAATGCTTCAAGTGAGTCTTGTATAAGACTTCAAATGAATGTTGTGTGATTTATTTGAATTAGTATTTTGCCAGCTTATCAAAGAGCCAGGCTTCTAATATGTATTTGAATATGCGTTATATAAGTTTGAGATAAAGTGCCTTTTGTGATCTTTGAATGGACCTTCCTTAATGCCACAAGTGAGTCTTGTGTGAGGCTGCCAATGTGTCATATGTAAGGCTCAGAATGGGTCTTTTTTTTATAGCTTTCAATGAATCTTCTGTAAGGTTTTTAATGGATCCAATCTAGTGATATGAAGCGTCCTTGTAAATGGCTTCAAATGGGTTTTATGCAAGTCAGTGTGTGTGTGTCGGTATTCATGGGATTGTTTCCGTAACAAAGGGACAAGGTTGTAAGCCTTGTGCCCAACCCCCAACCTGAAAGACTAGTGGATTGAGCTTCGTCTGCTCTCTACCCTTTGTCCTGTCTGGCTTGGGTGACCCTGCCAGGAGACTTAACTCCCCCCACCCCCCGACATATCTCTCCGGGTCACTGAGACATGCTATATTGATATTTTGGAATTTTGACACGTTAACATTGTTTGGGCAAAGGTTGTGCATTATGAATGTCAGTTTGGCACCTAAATACAGCAGTCAGCACCTAAAGTGTGATCTGCCTCTGCACAACAAAAGGCCTGTCACTGTGTGGTAACAAGTGTGGCAGCGTTTCTAATAACGTTTGATCTGTTTAAGTTAGAAACAATGTTTGCAAATTATGCAGAAGATGCTATTTTGTGCCAAGTTTGGCTAATCCATAACAATGGTTAACACTGGAGTTGCTGAATTACATAATTCGAGTAGCCCTGATCTGAATGATGAATTATTCAGCTAAGGCTTTATACTGTAATTGCATGCTAAAACAAATGACTAATACAAGTATGAATTAGAAAATTAACCCTCTAGGGTAAAATGTATTAAATTGGAAAACAGTGGCACACACAGAAATAAAATGGAATTTAATTGTGAATTCAATACAAAAAAAAAGTTTTGGCTTCAAACTAGTTTTGACTCAGAGTGATTTGCACATCGCTTTGAAAAACAGGGTTAAGATGTTTAGGCATATTAAAAGCTAGATATGTAAATGAATTATCAGATGTCATTTTCCAAAATGCTGTTAGTCCACAGACAGTATACGCACCTGGAAACAGTCTTCAGACCTAGGATCAAAGATTAAATACTGAGACAACATTTAGGATTAAACAAATTCTAAAAGGACAGGGAGATTTTAATCCCTTCATCCACTTTGAGTGTAAAGCAGAAATTACACACATGAAGGCTCTGAATCCCTGGCCACATGAGAAAATGTTATCTTGCAGTCGCCATTTTAGAATGTTGGAGCCCCCCCAGAGTCCTGAGAAAATATTGCAAAAGCCACATAGAGGACATGGTGAGTAGATTATAACCCCAGGCCTTTGTGGAGAGACCCCATAATATCCCATTCCAAATTTACAACCAAAAAATCCCAGTCAGGCATTGAAAACTCAGGGGTTAGGTCCCGTTTATTCATAGGCACCCCTCACCCCCCAGGGATATATATCTATAGTCTGCAGACTTGGTACCTAACTGCAGGATATTAAAAGTGGGTTAAAGACTGAACCATCAATTCTAAAGTCTGCAGCCCTACAACCAATGCCGCAGACTGTGGGTGCCATCATGAATTTGGTGAGTGCAGTGTCTCAATGATTAGAGCACAGAGTACATGCCCAGTGTTGGACACCCTTGCAAAAGTCTGCAGTCTAGCTGAATACACTGCAGACTACATTTTGTGATTGCAAGGGGCCTGCAACTTTCTAAATCCAACATATAGATCCATCACAGTCCCCTTTTCCGAGTCTGTATTGGCGATTATTAAGGAATCGCTATTACAGACTCTCAAAACGGGATGCATGTAGGAATCGCAATATTTTTTGCGATTTCTACTGCTTCCTTATTTGCGATTCGCAAATTGCTAATCGCAAATAAGGATGCGATTTCCCATTCATTCCTATGGGCCTAAAGGCGCATAGGAATGAATGGGGAGTCAATCCTTACTTACGATTCGCAATTAGCGAATCGCAAATAAGGATGCGATTACAAAGGTGCCAGGGTGTCCTAAGGACACCCTGTAGCACCCCTGAAATGCAAATGTACAAAGGTGTTGCGCACACACATGTCCAAAGGACATGTGTGTGTGTAACATACAACTTAGAAAAATGCACTAAAGTGCATTTTTCTAAGTTTTCGCTATTTACCACGAAGTTACACTTCGCTGTAAATAGCGGCCCCATATTGCGAATTCGCAATTATTAAAAGGCTCATGAATAGCATTTAAAGAATCCCTAATTGAGATTCCTTAAATGCGATTCTTCGCAATTTAGCGAGTTCTGTAATTGCGATTTTTGCATTTGCGATGATGAATCCCAAATGCAAAAATAGCGCTCGCAAAGGGCCGGATTCTCAGAATCTGGCCCTTTGCGAGCCGATTTTACTTTGCTGAATCTGGCCGCATGTCCTAGTTATTGAGGCTGCAGACTATGGGTGCCATTTTTGGTGTGTCAATTCCGCCGTCTTGAAATGTAGTGCACAGACAACTAACCTATTTGGAGCCTGTTTGAAATTAAATCACTAATAACTAAGATCCTGAATATGCCCACTTAGGAGTGAGCAGCCAACAAGTCAATTTTAGTGTAAACTATGTTATTGAACTAATTATCTTTTCAATGCAGTTTCTGTTGCGAGACCTCTGACTCAGCACACCTAGCAACAAGGGCAAGACTTCATGTACAATCCTCTGACTTCCTATCTAGTCCAAAGACTAGGCGTTCTGAGCTTCTCAATTGCTCAGATAACTTTCCACCACATGAAAAGCTGCCTTTTTCTTTGTAACAGGAGGCACGTTCACCCTATAGTGACAAGCTGGAGCACTTGAACACTACTCCAAAAATAGAGTAAGCACAGAGCACAAGAAGAGATTTCTGGACCATCCTGTGCAGATCCAGAGGCTGGGGAAGAGGAAGTCAATACTTAGGAAGAGTTGACAGGTGGAGAAGCATTTGGACATCTGGAAGCTCTTCACCACTGATCCTAAATAAACGTTTTATTTTTTTAATAGCCCCCCTTTGGTGGGCTAGGACCTGGGGGAATGCAATGCATTTTTCGTTCGGAGGGGCGCATGTGGCTCTCCTCACCGGGCCATTTCCAGGCCCAGCAGACTCCATTCCCCAAGGCCTTATTGAAAATTAAAGGGAGGGGGCCTGCGTTCACCACTCCCCGAACCTCTGAAAAGCCATGGGGACCCCTTCCCCTGGGGTCATGGTTACAATGAATGGGAGGAGGCATGCATCACCGTCCCATGCTCTTGCTCTGGGAATCCCATGCCCTGGGACCAGCTCTGTGTTGGTGCCCCGGGGATGCCGTCGCCCAAAAACACTGTTTTTTTCCTGGGAGCACGGGCAGGAAAGATTCCTGTGCTACCACCTGACAGGATCACAAAAGTTTCTCCCTGCCCGCGCTCTCACAGCATATCAACACATTAGAGCCAGTGCTAAATTTGTAAACAAATAAGGGCCAGTGCTCTCATCAGGAGACCATTGCAGCTTGTACCGTACATTGCCCATGTCATGCTGCCAATGATAGTAACAACACAACTACTAACCATCCCACTCTTACAAGTGTGACAATTCAGACTATTTCTGGCCCCCCACAGCCATAAGAATGGCTTGGATGGAAGGAAATAGTAATTTTTAATGGATATTGAATTCATAATTAATTGTTGTTGTTGTCATCTCTAAATTAGCTAGACAGTGTCACCTTGTAGCAGACTGTCACAATCACCGGTGTTGACAATTAAGTGCTGGTGCTGCGCACCGGAAACTATCGGCTCAAATTAAGCACTGATTAGTGCACATGTTACTACGTTTGAGAGGAGAAATTAAAACACAACATACAGCCATTCTACATTCAAGAAAGAATTAAGCATGGTTTCTCTCCAAGTCCTGCACAATACGGTTTTGTAAAACGCAGTGAACTTATTTTAAATACAAAATGTTCAGTATGCTAGACAAAACATTATTTGTTAAGTGCAAAAACACGACATCTTTCTCAAACGATTAATCCAGATTCCCAATTTATTACAACAGTCTCTACCATCTTCTGCTTCTTGTGTCTTGATTTTTCCAAAATCTTGATATCACCATTTGCGAGAAACCACGAGGCAGGTCCTGCGGAGCTCTGACCCTGTTGTTATTTGCTGTTATATCAGATAACGCCTTTACAGAAGCAATATACTTACTTGTTCTTGCTGATACCTATATTTGGTGAATCGTTAGCTTGCTATTCTTGTCCGTATTTGAGGTGGCAAGTTATGTGATACATTTTTCATTTTTTCAGATCACTTTTGAGACGAACACACGCGAGTGAATATCAGACATTCATACTTCGCACGTGGTTTTGGTGACGGTAGTGTCTAGTTGTATAGTTGACAGGTAATGGTCTTGGGTGATGCATACTTTAATCTGGCATTTAACTTCATTTTCAGGTAACAACTCATAAACCCAGCACTCGTGAGTGACTATGACTTGGTTATTTCTCACATGTGGTGTTGGTGATGGTAGAGATTAGCTGCAATAACGCCCATTAGACACTTATGTTGGTTTTTTGCACCCTGTTTTATAGATGGCTGATTGGTTGGTCTATCTTATATAGTGTGATTCAGTTGACATTTGAAATTTGTAAGTATTTGTCGATTGGTACTTGTATTGATTAATAATTAAATTTAAATGACCTTGTATTTATGGTCGTTTTTATCTATGGTCTATGTAGTGTTGTATAGCTCATTATTGTCCTTCTAGTGTGAGCACACTGTACAGTCTTTTCTTTGTGTCACAGGTTTTGTAGTACTGACATTTTATATTGTTGTGTTTGCATATTAGATGTTATTGTGCAACTATTTGTCCTGAAGATGGTCCCAAGGATCCATGTGACCACCAGGGACCGAAACGTCGACGTGTGAACACCGTTTTTGCTCAAATCATTTAATCTGATTTTTGTTGATCCTTTGAAGATGTGCAATGCCCATTTTGAACATGGCGATTTGTTAAACCCATGTATAATGCGAAAGGTGTTCCTCCTACCACTCTATATTGTTTGAAATGATTGGTAGTTTCTGTTGCCAACAATCAATTGACATAAAATTCATGTATTATTAAAGAACTTGATCTTTTTTGATAAACTGGTGTTATCATTCAAGCTCCTGTGACCATCACTAATTAAGTGTTCATGGATATGACACGATCAAATACTAAAGTTATTGTATGAATGACTGCTTTAGGGATACTTTTTGATATTGTTACTGATGATACCCAGTCCCTAGGGGATTATTGGGTGGCTCTATCGTTTTTGATGACTATCATCGTAGCGCTCTATTGCCCATTACTACCATTGCATTGCTCGCATTAATTGGTAAATTAATTAGTGACCGATTGTGCCAGTGCCACTGCCCATAACTATACTCCTCATTGTGCCCCAATCTCGTCCTGTTTCGCTTTTGTTTTCTGCTGCCATTTTGTTGTTGTTGTGCCTCCTAGCCAGTCTCTCCACCCCGCTCCCGCCTCCCAGCTGCTCCTCCCTCCCACTGGTAGTTCAGGATCGTCCCGTCTGCTGAAGCGCTGTGACCGTCCCGACTCGTTTCATTAGCGTTCGCTCCCACACGCTCCCTGGCCACTTGAGTATCTTAGCGATAAATTGCTCACTGCTGCATTGCTTTTCATAGCTTTTGTGCCTGATTATCGTAGTAGCGCTGTGCTCGCATTGCCTTTAAAAGCTGCTGTGCTTGACTTTGTGCCTGATTATCTTCGCATCGCTGTGCTCGCATTGCCTTTAAAAACTGTTGTTCTTGACTATTATCATAGCGCTGTGCTTGCATTGACTTAAAAGTTGTAGTGCTTGACTATTATCATAGCTCTGTGCTCACACTGCCTTTAAAAATTGTTGTGCCTGACTATCATCGTAGCGCTCTATTGCCCATTACTACCATTGCATTGCTCGCATTAATTGGTAAATTAATTAGTGACTGATTGTGCCAGTGCCACTGCCCATAGCAAAAGTGTCCCAATCTCGTCCTGTTTCGCTTTTGTTTTCTGCTGCCATTTTGTTGTTGTTGTGCCTCCTAGCCCGTCTCTCCACCCCCCTCCCGCCTCCCAGCTGCTCCTCCCTCGCTCCGCCCCCTTCACTATCCACTTATGACAGATGCAGTTTCGCGCAGCGTTCTCGCGCAGCGGACGCGCCCCATGCGCGCCGAAGGCGCGCCAAAAATAAGCCCGTCTACGCCTGTCCGCGCCTGGACCGCGCCCAGCGCCAAACCCCCTGGCCCCCGCAAAATCCACTCCACCCGCATAACGTACGACGCTGCAACCCTCTCAGCACTTAACCCAGGCCGACTCCCAAACTGCTACCAAGCCGCCCCAGGACACACCCATGGACCCTTCACCTGCCACTCCTGCAAGTTCGACTACACCAGAACCCACACCAAATCCACAAAATCCAAACAGAGCTCCGACACTAACCACCTGAAGTGCATCCTGCTCAAAACCCGCTCGGTCCACAGACACGCCATTGAACTTTGGAACCTACTAGACACCACATCGCCGGACGTCGCCTTTTTTACAGAAACCTGGATGAACGCCTCATCAACGCCCGACATCACCATAGCCATCCCGGACGGCTACAAGATCATCCGAAAGGACCGCATCAACCAAGCAGGAGGAGGCATCGCCATCGTCCATAAGAACACCATCCGCATCACAACCAGCTCCGACGATACCCTCGCAGCCGCCGAACACCTTCACTTCCAGATCCACACCGACCCCAAGACCACACTCAGAGGCACCCTCATCTACAGGCCACCAGAACCCCACACACAATTCAGCGAAGACATCACTGACTTCATCAGCCCACACGCCCTCCCCTCCGAGGACTACATTCTACTGGTAGACCTCAACTTCCACCTGGAAAAGAACAACGACAGCAACACCACCACCCTTCTGGACAACCTCGCCAATCTCGGACTCAAACAACTTGTTGACACCCCCACCCACTATGCCGGACACACGCTCGACCCAATCTTCACCTCTAGCAAGCACATCTCCTTCAATCACACCACAGCTCTCCATTGGACTGACCACAGCTGCGTTCACTTCAACTACAAAAAGACTACGACCCACAACCACCCACAACCAATTCCCCGCAGAAACTGGAACAAAATTACCACCGACCAGCTCTTCACATCGCTTCACCAAAACCCTCCTGCCAAATCATCGGACCCAAACCAAGCAGCCACCAACCTCACACAATGGATCACCCACAGCGCTGAAGAATTAGCACCCTTGAAAAATCATCAAATCAAGCAAGGTAGCAAAAAAGCCCCCTAGTTCAATGATGACCTTAAGAAATCCAAGATCTGTCGCACCCTCGAGAAAGCCTGGCGAAAAAACCCAACCACTGACAACCTGGCCACCTTCAAGAACGCCACCCGCAAACACCACCAACTGATCCGATCCACCAAGAAATCAGCATTCAAGGATCGACTCGACAACAACGTCCACAACAGCAAAGAACTATTCAACATCGTCAAAGAGTTCACCAACCCCACCGCCGGCACCAACAACATCACTCCCTCCCAAGACCTCTGCGGCTCTCTAGCCTCGTTCTTCCACAACAAAATCGCTGACATACATTACAGCTTTGGAGACCAGTCCACCCCACCGACCTCCGAACTAAAACCCCCCTCCAACAACCTTTGCGCCTGGAACCCAATCACCACTGAAGACACCATCCGCCTGATGAACTCCATCCACTCAGGATCGCCAACCGACCCATGTCCCCACCACATTTTCAACAAAGCAGACTCCATCATCGCACCCCATCTCCGAGAAGTCATCAACTGCTCCCTCAACTCGGCCACCTTCCCGGTAAGCTGGAAACATGCCGAACTCAGCGCCCTCCTGAAGAAACCCACAGCAGACCCCCCAGCAGACCCCACTGAACTTAAGAACTACCGCCCCATTTCGCTCCTCCCATTCCCTGCCAAAGTCATTGAGAAAGCCGTCAACAGTCAGCTCGCCGCCTTCCTAGAATCCAACAAATCCCTCGACCCTTCACAGTCCGGCTTCCGAGCCAAACACAGCACCGAGACCGCCCTCATCGCAGCAACAGACGACATTCGAACTCTACTGGACAACGGAGAAACAGCTGCCCTCATCCTACTTGACCTCTCCGCAGCCTTAGACACAGTCTGTCATAACACCCTTATACAACGCCTCAGCAACGTCGGAATACAAGGAAAAGCATTGGACTGGATCATCTGGTTCCTCGCCGGAAGAACCCAGAGAGTCCGCCTCCCCCCTTTTAGATCAGAGGCCACCGAAGTCATCTGCGGTGTACCACAAGGATCATCACTCAGTCCCACCCTCTTCAACGTATACATGAGTCCCCTCGCATCCATCGCGCGCCAACACAACCTCAACATCATCTCCTACGCAGATGACACCCAGCTGATCCTTTCCCTCACCAAAGACCCAAACACCGCCAAAACCAACCTACACGAAGGGATGAAAGAAGTAGCCGAGTGGATGAAGAACAGCCGTTTGAAAGTGAACTCGGACAAAACGGAAGTCCTCATCTTAGGATCATCCCCCTCCACCTGGGACGACTTATGGTGGCCACCGGCCCTGGGAAACGCACCCATACCAATGGACCACGCACGCAGCCTGGGCTTCATCCTGGACTCCTCCCTCTCGATGACCAGACAAATCAACGCCGTCTCATCATCATGCTTCAACATCCTACGTATGCTCAAAAAAATCTTCCGTTGGATCCCCACCGAAACAAGAAAGACGGTCACCCATGCACTGGTTACAAGCCGACTGGACTACGGAAACACCCTTTACGCCGGAACCACAGCCAAACTACAGAAAAAACTCCAACGCATCCAAAACGACTCATCCTAGACATCCCCCGCCAAGCTCACATTTCCGGTCACCTGAAAGACCTCCACTGGCTCCCCGTCAACAAGAGAATAACGTTCCGTCTCTTCACCCACGCACACAAAGCCCTCTATGAACTAGGACCGGAATACCTCAACACCCGCCTGTCCTTTTACACCCCCACCCGCCAACTACGATCGTCCAATCAAGCCCTCGCTGCAATTCCACGCATCCAAAGATCCACCATGGGGGGAAGATCGTTCTCCTACTTAGCGGCCAAGACCTGGAATTCTCTCCCCACCTACCTCCGCCTTACACAGAACCACCTCTCCTTCAGAAAACAACTAAAAACTTGGATATTCGATAAGTAAAGTACCCTACCTCCCTCAAGCGCCTTGAGACCCTCTGGGTGAGTAGTGCGCTATACAAATTTTGAACTTGAACTTATACCTATTAGCTCCTCAATCATACGAGTTAATGCTTCTGCAGTGTTATTAGCCAAGCAATGCACTAGGAAAGACAGTTTTCTAATATTCACATCACTGAAAGCCACACCGATAGAAGGAATTAAAACAACAAACATATCAGAAAATACTTGGCCAAAATCATGCTTTGTTCTTTTAAGCCCAATTTCACTCCCTTCATTCATTTGATTCATATGATAAACATGAGGAAAGATTAGAGCAAGATAGCAACTTCCCACCCAATTACTTCGGAGCTTAAAATAAGCTGTTTTACCAATAACCTTATAAATTCCTTTCAATATTGGTTCTTCGCTAGTCAAAAATGTATCTCTACTACATAATCCACATTACACTCTTTCTTTCCAACCATCTCTATTTGGTCATCACTCTGAGATTTATCACGCACCATACACATTACTCTTTCTTTCCCTTTTGTGTTCAACTGTCAGACTAGGATGCATTCTTGAATATCTAAATTTCTCTTCAGCGTTGGCATGCAAATCAATCTCTCTTTTTTCCCAATTTCTACTAATTCTCAACTTTTTTCATTCTTTTCTCTAATAAATTCACATTCTACCTCACTCAGTTTGCGCTAATGATTGTTATCTGTCAGTGCAAATGTAGAATTAGGTGGCATAATTGTCTCAAATGATTAGAAATAGAATTAGACTCAAGATCTTCAGTCTCAGGAAGCTCTACAAAGGGTGAATTCTAATCCATGAGTAAAGACAGTTTGAATCCTAGGCCAAGAAACAACATTAACTAACCTTTGCATGATAAAGAATAGTCCAGAAGAAGCTGCAAGTAAGTCATCCCCACTGAGACAGAAGTTTGAAGAAACATAGAAACATATCAATTGCTAACTTGTATGATAATTGCATCTTAAGACAATACATTTGAATAAACTTTCCCCTTAAAGTTTCCTGAAAATGTGTCATAATGTGCCGGTTTTGTGCCTAATACTCTATTATATGTAGTGGTTAACTCTTTATTCTCATCAGCAGCTAAATCATATCCAACTGATGATTTCAAGCACAATAAGACACTAACTAAAAAGAATATTAAAAGTATTCATAATTATGAGCAGCACTTTTGCTTGCTAGTGGCCATGCTTATTCTACAAAAAACATTTCTAAAAAGCAAAACAAAAATCTAATCACTAAATTTAAAAGGTACAACATCAAATCAAAACTTCATCATCTTCAAATGTTCAGACTATATATTCAGTTCAGACAATGTGAATTCAAAGGATCCTTACCACCTATGATTGGATACCTAAGTCAAAAATCAAAACTCTAACTATGAAACTCTGTGCACAGTTTTTTTATTAATCCAAAAGAAATCTTCTATAATATTTTGTATTCACATTAATTCATGTTGGTTCTGCTTCAAAAATAAATTGGCGGTTTGTAAACTTAATGGCTTCCATATCTGACTCCACATTAGCTAAGTAAATTCATTCAAGAGCTGCATATCTTTTCTTTGTTACTCTTTTGCCTACAGACTGCTCACTCTTACCGATTTTTTGGTCTTGTTCCATTTTCGGTTGTTCTTCTATGAGAGTTGTTTGCTTTTTAACGGTCTCGAGCACTCTTTTTCTACTTTTCACAGGTTCAGACCACTTATCTCCATGATGTACTTTTTCATCTTCACATTCACTCCTGACCACTGATGCATCTTCATTTGCCACTCGATTCACATTTCTGTCTGGAACAGTTTCAGTCTCGCTTTCCACTGTAAGCTAATTTCCTCTTGGGGTTTTAGAAACTCAAATTTTCAGCTTCACGCCTTGTATTCGAGTTTCTTACATTGCTCTTGTACTTGATTTTATTCACCACACCCTCTGGATCACGCAGTAGACTCAAGCTTGACACTGTGAATCAGTGGTTGTGGTTAACACTTCCTCAACTGTAGCCTTCATTATTTTTGTGTGAGATGTGTGTATCCACTGTGGTAAGCTGCCACATTTCATAGCAGTGTTCGTCACAAGGATCACTTCAGCTCCAGACAAGACTTACGAATGTGCTTTTTCACGACCATCGAATCCCCAGGCTGTAAATTGTGCCACAAATCTTTTTTTGCTGATGGTGTTGCCAAATTGACCTGATGACAGACAGAGCATAAACCATCAGCTAAGTATTTCAAATAATCTAACATAGATTCATCACTTAGTGACACAAGTAGAGCTCATCTCGTGGCTCTCCTCATCAGGACTTCATCATGAGAAAGTCTTGTCTTGTTTTCTGTTGTGCCTCTGATGCTCATCAGTACTGCTGGCAGTCCATCTGGCCATTTCAATTATGTTGAGGCACACACTTTTGCTAACTAAGACTTCAGTATACCATTGACTCTTTCTATGTCTCCTGATGCTTCTGGTTTAAAGCTGCAATGGACTTTCTGCTCAATTTTGTAAGGTTGTGCACACTAGCTTCATTGCCTCACTCTTAACATGTGTACCTTTATCTGACTCATAAGAAGTCGCCAAACTGAATATAGAGATCAATTTTCTTATGAATAGTTTTGATGCTGTCAAGCTGTCGTATCACCTGGCTGTATACCAGTAAAACATCAAACTCAACAAAAAATGCCCCTTGTAAATTAAATAAATCTATTAATGATCTAAACCCTTACTTAACATCTTGCATTACAGTACATGTAGGAGAATGATGGTCAGTTTGTTTCAGTTATTCATTACTTTAATTTATATCTAAGAAAATACGATTAGCATACAAATACCCTGTATGTTTCCCTTAAGGGTGGAATGATGCTACTTGCTTAGGCTTCAAACTATACCAAGAATGAACACACAAACACTAGAATGTACCTAAAATAGTTATGAAAAAGCATTGTTGAACTTGACTAAATGGATCCTCTGACATTGCTATGTGATTCGTAGTCACTAACGGTCTTCTCCCTGCGTTCACCTGCTCACCGGTAACACAACTGATACAGATTTTCAACTACACCTCTAAAAGGTGGGCTGTACCAATATTTGTTGAAAAGTCTAATTATGGCATTTCGACCCACCTGTGTTGGACTATGAATCAATCTGCACATCAGTGACAACATAAAATTAGGTAATACATATTGCTTTTCAGCTGTTCAGCTCATTCAATGTCTGTACTGAAATCAACATCAAACAGTTTACATTGTCATCCACAATTTTACATGGTTCTTACTCTTTTGAATTTATTGTAAAAGATACAAGAGCACAGTACTTTTCAACCTCATTAGCATATCTGTTGCTGTGCGTAATCGTAATCATATCACTTACATTTTTGTGAGCAGAACACTTTACCAGTGAAATCTCTTTAGGCTGCTGCAATGCCCTTAACATATTCAAAGTATGTGCCCCATTGCAGGTTGGGGTACCAGAAGATGTCATATAACCCCTTGTGACAACAATTGTCTGAAATGGTGGATTACACCAAAACCATTCGGGCTGTCATACTGGCTGTCAGTGTAAATTGTAACACTCAATCCATTCACTAAGCAGCATGCTCTTGTTAAGGCAATCAGTTCTGCTACTAGTGCTGAGGTTACATTACACAAGTACTATGTTTCCACAACTTTTGATATGGTGCAGACTGCATATGCCCCTCTCAATGTTCCTTGATGGTCTCTCAGACAAGAACTGTTTACAAATAAAATAAAATTAGCCCGTTTAAGTGGTACATCTTGTTTGTCTAGTCTTCGCTTGGGGTACAACTCTGTTGCATCAATATTATCATGATCATAACCTTCATCATATTCATCTTTGTTTCCAATCGGTGAAAGCATTGTGGGGTTCAAGGTATTCCATCTTCTGATCAAGCTGTTCCTAGCTGCTAAGATTATCTGCTCATATTTTGATAGACGGCTGTTTGCCAAATGCTGAGTTTGAGAATGAGTCAATAAAATCTCAACTGACTGAGGGACTAACATGAGTCTATCACAATCCCTTTGCTTTGTTCAATTGCAAGACAAACAGCTACTGCTTATTTTAAGCACCCAGAAAGTGCAGCAGCTACTGGATCCAATGTGGCAGAGAAGTGTAAACCACAGAGCACTTCACAATGTTTCGAAATGAGTACTGACAATGCACACCCTTCTCTTTCATGAAAAAATTGGTAAAAATATTTTTGTAATTTCGCATTTGTAGAGCGGCTGCACTACAAAATGTATTTCTGAGTTTGAGGTAGGCATTTGTCATTGAATGGCACTGGATCATTTACATTGCTGCGAGTCAGTAATGACTTTGAAATCAGAGAAAAGTCTGGAATTCACTGTTTACAGTAGCCAACCATTCCCAAAATCAACCTCACATCTCTTGGTGTTTTTTATGGATTCATTATCAAAATTGCAGAAATGGGTTCCTTAGATACTTTTCTCACCCCTTTTTGATTTGGTATCCTAAATAGATTACTTCTTGCACAGTACTGCATCTTTGTGACTGTCACTTTATGCCCATTATCTGCTTAATGGTTCAAGAGCGTATTGCATCAAAATTGCATTTTTTGTTTGTTTTAGATGCAACCGTCCGGTCTCTGTATACTTCACTAGCATTGAGTTACAGGGTAGCTGCAAACTTTCCAAATCTTTCTTTAGACTCTGACTTGAAATTCAGGGACTTTTTATATACCCTTGTGGGATATGACATCACACAAGAACTTTACTAAAATCTGAGTACAAAGAGATATTGGCTAACTTCATGAAGACAAATAGAGATAAATGCTTGCCACAAATCAATGACTGTGTAACATTCTCCATCAGCGGGAATCTGAAACAAAATTGCAGAAGGGTTCAATACCCCAGGACAACATGAGGCTCCAATTTTATTGATTTTACGAAGGTTTTTGATCACCCTCCATTTTCTGATCAGTGGCTTCAAGCCCATTACAGGTGAATTACAAGGTCTTCCTAGCACTTCTTTTAAAAAAATGCCCTGTTTACAATTTTTTTTCGATTATGGCTTACATCCCCTCCTCTGCTTTCCTTATAAGTTGCACTGAGGGGGAAATAGCCTTAATAACGAATCTTTAAGAATGAGTGTTGTAAACAACGATTCTTAAACAATGACCTTTTCAAGAGCCACAACTTCCAAAACCACGACCCACACGAACAACGACATCCTCATAAAACTGGCTAATAGATGTCATTGCAACTCACGATTTAGGAAGGGCACAAGTAAGGTACCTACCTAAGTTATGCATCTTCGTTTTGCTACAGAATTGTTACTATGTGATTGAAGACAGGACGTCCAAAGTTTGACATCATGTTAGTGAAAAACATAAGATGCAAACAACTCTGTGACCGTGAAGACCTGCCTTATCAGTCGTATTTGTGCATCGACGATGCTTTGCACCATTGTGTAGGTGGAGACACATGTCTCACCATTGTGCAACATGCATGTGCAATTATATGGTTTATATGGCGGAGAAACAAGTCATTAGTTTAGTAGCTAAATACCTTATAAGGTTAATAGAGCATCGTGGTGTAATTGAGCTGTGTACTGCTGTAATAAAACAGGAGAACAAGTCAAGCCATTATTATGTGTAAAGTAAGGGGAAAGTAAGGTCTAATTACAATCCATTCCTGGCATCTTGGAAAAGGTGTAGATAATCCAGTAACTTTTAAAATGAGGGTTGATACGATAAATCAACTAAAGGCTGTGCCAGCAGCTAAGCAAACCCGAGCGTGTGCTGAAAATAGTTATAAGATATATAAGGCTAGCAGTTTTAATGAGATAGTAAAAAAATCCAAAAATGGGAAATAAAACATTTGATGACAAAATGGAGTATTAATTAAGTATTTACCCGTGTCACCGAGGGCTATGGCTAGCCTATTATATCTTCAAGAGAATATAGTGTTAAGCAAACATAATAATAATGTAAAAAGTCTGGAATATGTAAAAATAAGGCAAAGATGAATGAGAAGAACGGTATTAGAAGTAATGCCAGTGCAAACCTATTTGCGTTAAAATTCCACGTGTCGCTGTGCTGTTGACATTCTGAAGAGGCTGAGATTACGTAGTGTTTAGAAAGGGAGGAAGGAATATAAGAAATTGTGGTGTAGTTAAATAGGTGACCACACTCTGTTAAGAACTGGTTCCATCTTGGAAGGGCTGAGTATTTGGGCATGTAAGTCCAAAGGTGATCATGACAATTTACTGAATATAATGGGTATTAGCACTACTGGTATGTACTCACTAGAATACAAGGGGATACAATGTGAATAGATTAATCTGAATGTCAGAGTTGACTGTTACGTCAGAACTATGTTAACTGGGTCTCCATCTTTTAGAGGGTGTCTTTGTAGTCATAGTGATTAACTATATGAGTAATGATGCTACTATAAGATTATGTTTGAAGGTCTTCGCTGATGTAGCCATCCTCATTTATAAACCGTTTTTCATCATCGGTACAAATGTGTGACTCGTCTGTGCATTAGTAGGTATTGTCCATTGTGTTAGTGGCGAATGAAATTGCATTGTGAGGCAAAGTGGGAAGATGAATGATGGGAGAGACGGCCGTCAAATAACATTAGTGTGAATAAATAATAGTTTAGAACACCAGTTGATCGAAGGAGCACCAGATTTGTTTTCTTGGTCCCCAAATTAATAGTTCAGATGTAACATGCTCTCCCACTCACACATTAGCAATGTATCTTGTTTTCTCTCTCTTTCTTACCTTCGTTATAACTTGATGTTCATCACATTCTCTCTCTAGCTTTGACTCTCGATCTCTCCTTTCCTTTGCCTCCGTATTTATTATGTTCTCTCTTCATCTCTCTAATGCTTGAACTTTCTTTTCTTGATATGGGTCACCATGCAGTGTTGGTGCTTGATCTAGAAACCGAAAAAGAAGCGCCCGGAGAAGCAAGAAGCCCAGCCTACGTCTGAGACCAAAGCGAAGAAATCTAAAGTGAAAAAGTCTGAGGATCAGTGCCTCTCCGAAGAATCCA
This sequence comes from Lissotriton vulgaris, assembly GCF_964263255.1. NCBI lineage: Eukaryota > Metazoa > Chordata > Amphibia > Caudata > Salamandridae > Lissotriton > Lissotriton vulgaris. Next base: position 1,324,897,398 of record NC_141693.1, on the reverse strand, counting down.
CAGTTGCCTCTCAGAGTAAGTAATCATGTCCTGTATCACAGTCACCCATCTTTGATTGAGGTTTGGGGAGAGTTTCTGATTGAACCTGGCTGACAGCTTTAACTAAAGACAATGTTGTGCTACCGTGAGTCGAAGAGTCTGCCAAACGTTTAGATTTTTATTCAACTTTATATTATTGAAACTGAGAAAAGGGATCAAAGTACTCCATTGCATCCGGGCCGCTGTCCTCGCCCTTTGCGTACAGCCTGAGGTACATTACTTCAGAGTGCAGGGAAGGGGATGAGGATTGTAGCCCAGGGAGGTAAGAATTGCAATCCGGCTGACAGCTTTGGAGCTTTCCGATTAACCAGAAGAATTCTGACATTCACGGGCCTTCAGAATGTGTGTTTAGTTGTTGTTCTACACACTGCTGCCAGCCTCTTGCAGAGACCGGACATGTACTTACATTTCACCTACCTCATCAAACGGCTTCCTCTTGTTCTTGGGCACCGCATTCACTTTAAGCTTGATTGTCTGGTATATAAAGTCCTTTTCCTCTCTCTTCTTAACAATCTGTGAGGTCCTGGGGCACTGAGGGGACTCAGCACTGCATCTTTCAGAGGTCAATGATATGAGTACCATTGAGGTGGGCAACAATAACCATGTTGTTCAGCGCCAAGTTACCATGGGGTGAACATATTCACAATGAGTCGGAAAAGGACATTTTGTTGGAATGTTGTGAAATGCTGTGGGCTCACTCAGCAGTATAGGAAGCAAGAGTTTTGTACAATTTCCATAGGCCGGTAGGGTGGGCAGGCAACAGGGTAAACTGCAGGGCACTCTGTGTCTGATGCATACTAGACATACATTTGCGAACCACATTGACACCATTCAATTGCTGCTGTAGTTTAGCTCAAAAATGTCTGGTCGATGCCGCTAAGTATGGGCATGATGCTTCAGTTAGGCTAGAGAAACCCATCCCTTTAGCCATGGCAGCTCGGCGAGGGTGGGAGTTGTCACCTTACAAGGGCGCTGTACTTAAGAAGTTGGGGAAACACTGGTGTAGAGCACAAGGGGCAACGTTGTAGTAAGGAATACCAGGCATTCCCAGTATTCTAGAATGGGCAAGTAGCAGTCATACTGTTCTCCCTCCCCTCCCCGTTCCCACTGACTTGTCTGCTCCCTGGTACACATTAGCAGAAGTTTGGGAGAGCCAGACCTCACCCAGGGGTGCTTGGCTTAAGTTTGAAGGACAAGTCCAAATATGTCACATTTACTGAATGTGTAAAAAAATTCTACTAGCTGTGCACAGTTACAGGCCAAAGAATGGCGGCATGGCCCCTGGGTGTTGGGGACGGTTTGATTTGTTGTCAAGCTTCTCAGATGTTTTCGCAAGCTTGCGCAGGCTGTTGTGGCCGCAGACTTTGGGGCAGGTTAGCATCCCCACCTTACATTTAGCATTCCAACAGCACAGTAGTTGACAGAACATGGGAAACACTTTCCCAAATCTGGCATCAGAACACAAGGTTAGTCAGGGCCAACTTGCCTGTTGGGTGCCTTGTGCATGTGAAGACTTAATACAGTTCCTGCACAGTCCCATCATTTTAGAATTAAAGAGTTGCCTGGGATATCTCTGGGCGTAAAGGAGGGCCAGGCAAGCAGCCAAGGGTCCACAGAGCAGGTGCTCTTAGCGTAGTATATGCTGGCTGCATCTCCTATACCAAGGAAGCAAGCATGTCTAAGTGTTGGGCCCATACTAGACATCAAGTAATAATTTAGCTTTGAGATAGAAGAAAGCTTTAGGTCCCTGATAGTACTCACATACTGGTCCGGTGGCGAGCTGGCCATCACAACCTAGGTTGGGGGGTTCAACTCTGTTACTTCTCCCTGCAGTGGCACATCTTGTCAGGAGTCAAAGGTATTGCACTTCAGCCAGGCAATGTTAACACCCAGCCACTCCAAGCCGATTATGTAAGGTCATCTTGGGCCTCATATACACAGCCCAGTATTAGGCCCCTGGATTTGTCAGCGTCGTGAATTACTAAATTCAACTGACCAAGAGGCGTGACCGTGGTTTACACTAGCAGAAGTTTGGGAGTGAAAAACTCCACCTAGTGGGGTGGCTGGCTGAATTTGATGGACTATTCCAAAAGGTTTCACAGCAACTGCACGTGGGAGAGTGTGCATAGTTCTCGCAGAAATAAGTGACAGAACAAATTTTGCTTTGACAAGTGCATGCTGATGGGTTGCGCGGTGTCCTGCGCTTACTGTGAGGCGTTCAGCAGTTTTTTACAGTGGGCACTCATCTGGTCATACAACACAGGTGGAGTCACGCATTACCTGGACGATTTCCTCTTCATAGGAGAAGCAGGGACTGCACCATAGCCCTGCATCACTTTCAGGAACTGGCAGGGCACTTGGGGGTTCCTTTGGCGCCCGGGAAGACTGAGGGTCCAGCGCAGGTCCTCACTTTTCTAGGCATTGAGCTGGACACAGTCAAGGGCGTGTCCAGGCTCCCTGCCGAGAAGGTGCAGGCATTGCAGCTGGCTATCCAGGCACTCCTGGGCAAGGACGAGGTTCCCCTGGGTGTCATTCAGAGCCTCTTGGGGAAGCTGAATTTTGCAGCCAGGGTAATTCCAGCAGGCAGAGTATTCACAAGGAGATTAGCAAGGGCCACAGCCAATGTGCATAAAAAGCATCACATGGTCAGAATAGCGAGGGGTTTGAAGGAGGACCTCCTCAGGTGGCATGAGTTTCTGCTGAGTTTTAATGGCACAGTCATTTGGAGCTGGTAGCCCTGGTTATCTGTCTCTTCACAGATGCGTCAGGCAGGGAGGGCTTTGGCGCTATAATGCACTGCGAATGGTGCACGCAGTGGCCTAATGCTTGGCGAAAAAAGAACATAACAGCTAAAATAACGCTACTAGAGCTGTTCCCCATAGTTGTTGCTCTACATCTGTGGCCACATGCGCTGTCAGCCAGAAGGGTGGTATTCTGGTCTGACAACATGGCCGTGGTGCAAGCCATCAATGGGCAGACTGCCAAATGCCCCCTGGTGCTGTGTTTGTTGAGGGAATTAATCAGGGTGTGCATGCGCTGCAATGACGAGTTTAGGGCAAGACACATTAAGGGAGTCAAGAATGTATAGAGCGGCGATAACCCCTTTCCCGGCACAGCTATGGCGACTTCTGCAATGGAACAGCAACTAAGAGCGATGGGTCAATGTTCTCTCGCACCAGGGACCAGGAAAAGATACAGAACTCAGCTCACCACCTCCCCAACATTTCAATGGCATTGGGACAAGCATCACTACCCTTAAAGCAACGGGTGCAGGGTTTCATACTCTGGGCTAAAGGGCAGGAGAAGAGTCATTCATGGGTGCATGGTCATTTGGCGGCAGTAACCCATGAAGCCAAGCTGGGAGGAGAACAAGATCCAAACAAAGTCTTTCTTGATCAGGGCGGCTTTAAAAGGGTGGGCCAGGGAAGAAGTCAGAGTCCCCGATAACAGGGCACCCATTGATTTCCTCACACTCCAGGGGATGCTAGATGTTGTAGAACAGGTCACCCATTCGCAGTTTGACGCCCGACTCTTTGCGGCTGCATTCTGCCTTGCGTTCTTTGGAGCATTCCGAATTAGCGAACAGGTGGCTAGGGCAAATACTGACCAGTCAGGAGCCGCCTGATGCAGCCACGATGTAAGAGAGTCGGATAGTTTGGTGATCCATCTCAGGAGGTCCAAAACTGACCAAGCGGGGAAGGGTGCTGACATAGTACTGATGCTGCTGGGGGATCACAGGTACTGCCCAGTTTCTAGAGTCAAAGATTACTTGGCAATTTGCCCCAATGTCCCTGGTTACTTTCTAATAAATGTGGATCAGGTGCCACTCTCGAAATTCCAAATAGACAAGGTCATGTTTGCTTGCCTCGAGCGGGCAGGCCTCGCTCGTCCCGACAAGAAGTATTCTAGTCACTCATTTCGGATTGGGGCGGCCACTGCATCGTTTAAGTATGGGGTAGGAAAGCATAATGAGAGTGGGACGATGGGAGTCCCATTGCTATGAACGCTACATTCGCCCTTGAGTGGGACAGGAAAATATAAGCTGGGCCTGCCACAAGGGGAAATTGTATATTATGTGTGCAGTGAATTGCAGTAGCATATCCAGGCACCTTTTGTATATTATGTGTGCAGTGAATCTGAGTAGCATACCATGTAGTGCATTGTGCAAGCACCAAGAATATTAAAATAAGTGTGTTAAAATGGCATCCGTTTATTTTGCCAGTATTCCGAGTGTAGGTGATCGGCCACTCGTTCGTCGCCAGACTGGCTCAGTGGGCCGCACGCAGGAAGTGGATGCAAGGGTTCTCACATACTAAGTTTGTCTAGTGGGGTTTCCCCGGCATGAGATGGACCAGCCTCCTGAACAGGCTAGAACAGGGCGTGGCTGGGCAGAAATGTTTCCCCAACATCTTGATAATCCACTTGGGAGGCAACGATCTCACTACCATGGGCAGGGGTGCTCTCCTACAGGCGATGAAGACTGACTTGGGGAAGATCAGCAATTCAATGGGGTAATGCTATCTCTTCCGGTCTGAAATAGTGCCACGCCTGGCTTGGCATGGGGCCAAGTCTAATGAAGCAGTGGAACATTCCCGCAAAACGGTAAATAGTGCTATGCGCAAATTCACAGACTAAAGAGGTTTTGGGTTTATCGGACATGAGCTGATCCAAATGAAGGTGAGATGCTATGTTAATGCTGATGAGGTTCACTTGTCACAGTTTGGAATGGACCTGTTCCTCTTGGACATACAAGAGGCACTGGAAAGAGCCGGTTGTAAGTGAAGAAAGGGCTTTTTGGTGGGGGGCTCTTAGGCGAAGGGGGCCGCCTCCAGAGCTGTGGCAGAGTTACATGGCGATCTGGAAGCATGATGGGTACAGAAGGGTACCCCAGCAAGAGCACAATAGGGGTGTCAGAGCCAAATCACTGGAACCTCGAGTCCTGGAACAACTACGTCGGCGCCCCGTTAGTCCTTCGGGGCGTTGTGGGCCTGAACAACCGGGGGTTTGCTTTGCTACGCTCCGCCCTAAAAGGGGCGTGCGTAATAAGGGACCAGTGTGTCACGTGATCTAGTAAGAGGATCACCCCCATAAGGGTAGCGCTGATTGGGTTCTCCACAGTGCTTGGCTCATCAGGCGGGCAGGGCAGCATAGGTTGTTTCAGCTGCCTGCACTTGGATCGCCCGTAAGATAACCCACCATATTTGCATACTTTTGTACGGAATAAACCTGCAGCAATATTTTCTCCAAAAACAAAAGTTGTGTTGTGTATTTATTCATGCATGCCTACTCTGTTGTGGTAGGGGTGGGGTGTTGTGCCTATAATGGGACCATGTGTGTTTAGTTGTTGTCCTACACACTGCTGCCAGCCTCTTGCAGGGACCGAACATGTACTTACATTTCACCTACCTCATCAAAAAGCTTCCTCTTGTTCTTGGGCACGGCATTCACTTTAAGCTTGCGCGGACGCGCGCATTTCTAAAAGCGCGACCTGTAAGTTTGACCTGCAATTTGTGTTCTGTTGTTTTTAACACACTCCCCAGCACTTAAGTTTTAAAACGTGCAAAACTCACTGGCAGCGCTATCTTCTCGCTTCAAACACCCCGGTCCACCGCAAGTGCTAGGCTTGATTGTTGTGGAGGGTGTAGGGCGGAGTCTGTTTCTCCAGGGGACTTAAACGCTATTGGACCAGAAAGTAGAGGTGGAGCCCCGAACAGTCACCTGACCTAGAGCCCGTCCTCTACTTTAATCTGATGTCAGGCAACCCGGGCAGCGGACGCGCGCATTTCTAAAGCGCGACCTGCAAGTTTGACCTGCAATTTGTGTTCTGTTGTTTTTAATACACCGCAAGTGCTAGGTTTGATTGTTGTGTAGGGTGTAGGGCGGTGTCTGTTTCTCGAGGGGACTTACGCTATTGGGCCAGAAAGTAGAGGCGGAGCCCCGATGGTCACCTGACCTAGAGCCCGTCCTCTACTTTAATCTGATGTCAGGCAACCCGCGCAGCGGACGAGCGCAGTGGTCGCACCGAAGACGAGCCAAAGACTAGCCCGTCTGTGCCCGTCCAAGCCCGGACGGGACCAGGGGCTAGGACCCCTGCTCCAACAATCCCAAACATACAGGTACTCTCATCTGAACAACTATTGGCACTTTGTCCCCCTAGACCAAAAGGATGTATAACACTAAAGGCTAAACATGCAGGTTGCGTTACATGTCCTAACTGTAACTTCTCGCTCTTGAACTTCCAACCATATCCCCCATAACTAAAAACCCCTCATATTGCTCCTGTCGCTGACAACTTTTTGTTTTTCAGTCTAAATTGTCGCTCACTTCCCAAACATAAACTTGACATCTTCAACCTCATTTGGGAAGAACAGCCAGATGCTCTCTTTTTGACTGAAATATGGCTGCACCACAGCGCCGGCCCTGACATAGCCACAGCTCTCTCCACCAATTATGCCATCCTGCGGAGAGATAGAGCACTGAAAACAGGAAGTGGTATTGCCATTATTTTAAAAAATCACCTGAAATGTAGTTTTGACCCCTTGAACATCCTGGATTGCGAAGCTGCTGCTTTTAAATTAACTTTGAACCCTAATTTCACTCTATCGGGAATGCTGGTTTATCGTCCTCCAGGAAACCCAACACAGAGGAATACCACCTTCGCCAACTACATTACCTCGCATCATCTTAGTACTAAGAACTTCTCTCCCATTGGAGACTTTAATCTTCACTTAGAAGATCTTTCTAACAATATATGCAATAATCTGATAGATGACCTTGCAGCCCTTAACATCAAGCTTCTTAATTCTGGCCCCACACACAAAGCAGGACATCTACTAGATCCTATATTCTCTAGCCTCTCTGAGATGGTATGCTATCCGGCCATTCCTTTATGCTGGTCAGATCACTTTTTATCTAAATTCACTCTTGGACTACCTGTCCCAACCACCCCTCTTTTCTCCCCTCAGATGACATTGAGATGGAACTGGAAAAAACCTGACCTCTCTGCTTTAAATAAAGCTCTCTGTGGTAATTCCCCCACAGATGGTCTTGAAATGGAAATTGCAGTTGAGACCACACAAACATGGCTTTCTGAAGCCGTTGATTTATATCTGTCCACATCTCACAAAAAACTCAACAATCATCGCCCCCTAGCCCCATGGTTTAATGACTTACTCAAAATTGAAAAATCTAAATGTAAAGCACTAGAGAGGAAATGGCGCAAACATTACTCACCTGAGCACAAAATTATATATACTAAGGCCAGAAATAATTATCATTCCTCCTGTATAAAAACGAAAGTCACTTATGTTTCTGAAACTATCACCGAAGCCACCAATCGTTCAAAAACTCTGTTTAACATGGTCAAAGAATTGGCGGGACTCCAAACAGTGGCAACTCCTCGGCCTTTAAAAGAGCTACAGTGCGATAATCTCGCTCAATTTTTCACAGGGAAAATTGAAAATATAATCTAGGAAATTAATAGTTCCAACTCCGACAACACCAATTCCACTAATCAAGAGGACACTGTAATTTCCTCTGCCTCCATGGGCACCTTAGACTGTTGACCTCCCATTAATATGGACGATTTTAATACTATCCTTGAAAGTATTAAATCAGGTTCACCTAATGATCCCGTTCCCATCAACATCTTGAAACAACTTAATAACCCTCATTTGAAGGTGATTCCTAATACTCTTAATACCTCACTTCTTCAATCCATTGTATCTGCTCCCTGAAAACATGCAATGGTGACCCCCTTTTAAAAAAACCTATGGCTGACTCAGAGGTACTGTCCAATTATAGACCCATTTCCCTCTTACCAGTCTTTTCGAAAATCCTGGAAAGACATGTTCACTCACTTCTAACACATTTCACGGAAAACAATAACTCTCTCCATCCTTCTCAATCCGGTTTTCGGGCCGGTTATTCCACGGAGACAGCATTACTGGGCGTCATCGAAAAGCTCCGTAAACTTCTAGATGAAGGTCAAACAGTTGTACTTATTTTATTAGACCTTAGTGCTGCTTTTGATACCATCTCGCACAAACGGCTAATACATACGCTTAAAAGCACAGGCATATGCGGTGCAGCACGGGAGTGGATCATTTCCTTTCTAGAAAATCGTACGTTCCAAATCATGTCAACCACAGACTGCTCTAAAATCTATACCTCACCTCACGGAGTGCCCCAGGGCTCAATCCTTAGTCCACTGCTATTTAACCTTTACGTTAGAACTTTAGCGGATATAGCAGAACAAGCTGGACTAACTCTGTTTACCTATGCGGAAGATTCCCAAATCATCTTTTCTCTTTCTGACTCTAACCCGCTAGCTCCTTCCCATCTCAAACAGGGCCTCACCAACATTTCCAACTGGATGACCAAAAACCAGTTAAAACTAAATGGTGATAAGAATGAGGTTCTCATCTTGGGTAAACAAATAGACCCCTGGAAGCTCTCCCACTGGCCTACTCAAATGGGTAATCTCCCTGAACCTACCAGCCATGTTCGGAACTTGGGTGTCATTGTCGACAACACACTGTCCATGCACCAACAAACTGTCAAGGTAGCTGCACTATGTTTCACCATTCTAAAATGGCTCAAGAAGATTCTATGGATGTTGCCTGTTTCCACCCAAAAGACCGTAGTTAACGCTTTCATAACATCAATACTTGACAACTACAACATTCTCTATCTTGGGTCAAACAAAGCCGTGGTCCGCAGACTGCAGCTAATCCAGAATTCTGCTGCCAGGTTGCTTTGCAGGATTCCAAAGACTTCCAGCCTTTCTGGATATCTACGTGACCTACAATGGCTCAGGGTGGAGTACCGTATTAAGTTCAAAGTCCTGAGCTATATGTTTAGGATAAAAGCAGGTACTGCTCCCAAATATCTCCAAACACTAGTACGTTCTTACGTACCTGCCCGCCATTTAAGATCTGAAACCTCGGGAAACTTTTGTGTGCCCAGGTTTAAACTTTCCAGAATGGGAGTGAGATCATTCTCCTATCTGGGCCCCTCCATCTGGAATACTCTTCCCACCTCCATCCGTAAAGAAACTAATTACATGCGTTTTCGGAAAAACCTCAAAACCTGGTTGTTTGATCGGTAACACATACTGAAGGTCCTGCTTTAATGCCAATGTTCTGTCTTGGCACCGGGAAACCCTTTTTGGGTAGCTGAGCGCCTTACAAACTTACCAAATAAATACATAAAATAAGCTTGATTGTCTGGTATATAAAGTCCTTTTCCTCACTCTTGTTAACAGGAACCCTTGTGTGCACAAAGATCAGAATTTCCTGAGTTCAGGAAACGTACATTTCCCAGGCTTTTCTGTATGCAGCCCAGGTTCCGGAATAGTATTCCTCTTTTGCTTTAGCTGGGCATCTTCAAGTCTTGTTTCACAAAGGAATTAAAGGTATTCCTGCTTATTTTAGCTGCTGGTAACAACCACCAGTGCCAGTATTTTCACACTAAGCCAAACAAAATGTTTCCTGCTGGATTAACACCCGATGCACTGAAAAGGGTAGTTTTATGGGCCGTTTGCATTAATTTGACATCGCCAATAGGTTGGTGCCCTAAGACCTGCTCTCGGTATTGGAAGCTCCGTTGGTCTATCCTTTTCCTGAACAGGCTGTTACCTACAGTACTTTATTCAGTTGAGGTTATTTGGTGGATGCCTGTCTCATTAATTTGCCCCCACCTTTAGATTGAGAGCAGATTTAGGTATATTGTATTTTACATTTTGAAGTTGTTCAGTTCCGCTTTGTACTTTCTCTGTTTTATGGCCTCTACTCTCTACTGTGTTTAGAGTTTAATTACGCTGTAAATCACTCCATTAGCCAATCGGCAAGGTTTGCTCTTAACTCAAAGTACAAGGAAAGCAATAAATGCATTTGAAAAGTCAGAGAACAGAAAGCCCCTGCTAGGAGTAGGGTTTCCAACACGTTTTGGGGGGTAATCCACCCGTCCTCTATGAAATCAGACTTCAGTTATTGCAGGAGGGTGGTCTTACTTAAACCTGAGTGCGAGCTCAGGGGCTACATTAAACCTTGCACAGATCAGGGACATCTAGCTGCCCTACGGTTCTGCTTATAGCAAAGAAAACGACGAAAGTCTGTTATTCCAAACAAATGTTTTCTATCGGGGTAAAACATAGAGGAAATTGATTTGGTAGTATTTTTGTTTATTGCATAATAAAAAGTGGAGCATTTGGGGGGCGTGGCTTCGAGGGCGAAGATGGCGGACGCGGCTCTGTAGAGCTCCTGCCGGCCCGATCCTTATATGCTAATTTATCCTTGCCCTACACCCTCTTCCCCCATCTCTACTAGTGCAGGAGTTTACTGGAGTCCGGTGGATCCCGGTGGTGTGGTTCTTGGAGCTCCGGACGCCCGCTGGCGTGACCATCGAGAGCCGACCATGCTGGGCCTACCTGCCGCGTGGTGAGCCGGGGCCTCGATTTTTCTTCTGCCCGCCGGGAAGCCCTGAGGCCGGCTGGGCGTCAGCCATCTCAGCCCGCGCCGCCGGAGCGGAATCACTGGAGCCGAGAGACTGGGGCTCGTGACCATACCCTGTGGGGTGGAGTCCCGACGCATTGGTGGTGTGGACTAGCAGTGTATCCTGATCAACCTGCCCTGTCGCTCTCGTGGGGCGGCGGCGTTTCCAGGGACGGAAGATCTGGTGGCGCCAATCCGGCGATTCAGCCTTGGGCCCTTGCCTGTTGGTCCCTGCGCCTCGGCGGAGTGTGCCCCCCCCCCTGGTCTGGTCTATCTCTTGGCGGACTGGGGCGAGCTGGACCCGAGGTACGGCGGTGCCGTGGACGTCCCGCCTGCTGCCTGCTTCCGTGGGGTGACCCATAGCGAGTGTCTCTCGCCGGACTACCCCGCCGGCGGCCATGACGAGAGGCAAAGGCGGTCTCAATACAGCCACTACGGGACCCATCGACAAGTTCACCGGCCCCGAGAATGGTGCTGGGGCGGCCGGAGGGAGTCAGGCGGCGGGCCCGGACAATGCAGCGCTGCTAACGGCCATCACGCAATCCCGCGACATGTTGGATGCGAAGATCGGCGCGGTGGGCGCCGATGTGATGCTGCTGCGCCAGGACCTCCGCAACGCGGTTGCTCGCATCACGGAGGCAGAAACCAGGGTCACGACGGTGGAGGGCGATGTCGGTGCCCTGAAGAGGAGAGTCGTCGACCTGGAGCAGACGCAGCGGGGCCTAGCGCTCCGTGTGGAGGATGCCGAAGGGCGGGCACGGCGGAACAATCTGCGCTTTGTGGGCTTTCCGGAGGGATGCGAGAAGGGGCCTATGGACGTGTTCCTTTCCCGGTGGCTAGAGAGCTGGTTACCCCCGGACGCCCTGTCAAGCTGTTTTGTGGTTGAACGCGCCCACCGCGCCCTGACACAGAAGCCACCGGCCGGGGAGCGGCCTCGCCCGATCATTGCTCGGATCCTGAATTACCACGACAGGGATGCCATCCTCCGGGAAGCGAGACTTAAGGACACCCTGCTGTTTGATAATTGCACAATTATGATCTTCCCAGACTATACCAAGTTGGTTCAACAGCAGCGGCACTCTTTTCTGGCGGCCAAGGCCAGGCTCCGGGGCCTGAAACTTCAATACTCATTGCTATACCCGGCCCGCCTCCGTGTCATCTACAACTCGAGGACCCACTTCTTTGACACTCCGGAGGCTGTCTTTGCCTGGACAGACGAGGCGGTCCGGCTTCTTCCACACGTCCAGCCGGGGCTGCACTCCGGCTCCTCCCGCAGTTCATCTCAGGAGCGGGGCGATCAACAGGCCAAAGGGAAGCGACACCGCAAGTCCCGTTCGAGGCGGAGGTCCCTGTCTCGAGACCCCCTTTTGGGGGACACGCAGCCGGAGACGGATCACTCTGGCGGGGGGTCGTGACTTCTGTCCACTGACCCTTGACTCTTGCATCTCTATTGTGGCCACCTGCTGCGGCGGCGGCCTGCTGCACGACGGTCCGGACTTCATTTGGTGCAGTATTACCTGGCTCTTACGGGCCTAGCTGGGACTCGTGTGGACAAATGCACTGTATCTTGCAATATTACTGATGGTGCCTATTGATGGGGGGAAGGATGGGGCATGTTTTGTGGGCTGCTTCCTCCTGTTGGGATTGGGGGAGGTTTTTGGGTGTGTGCTTGGTTGGTGCTAGGGGGTTGTGTGGGATCCATTGGCATGCCTGACTTTTGGTGCTCTGTTTTGTGCCTGAAGTACCGTATGCCGCGACAGATACTTCATTGTTTCTTGAGGTATTGGGGTGGGGGTGGGGGGTTTGGGGTTGTTTGGTGGCGTGTTGGGGGGGTTGGCATTGTGGGGGTAGTGGGTATTGGGGTTCTGTTTGTTGGGGTGCACGTGATTTTTCTGACCTATGCTACTGTGGGGTTTGGGGCCTGGGCCGGGGGCCGGGGATTGTGGGGTTGGATGAGTCGTGATGATGGTTGATGTCCCTCGTTTGGTGCCTTCTGGCGCCTCCATGCATGTCCTTAGCTGGAATGTCCGGGGTCTCTTGGATAAGATTAAACGGGGTGCGGTTCTTCGCTGGGCCAAAAGGGATCTTGCAGATGTGCTCATGCTCCAGGAAACACACATGCTGGGTACGAAGGCCCTCAGTCTCCAGCGCTTTGGCTTCCACCAGGTGTTCCATGCCGGGTTTACCAGGGGTTACAGGGGGGTGGCCATTCTTGTTCATAGGCGGCTGGCATACACTCACGAGCGTCAGTGGCTTGACCCCCAGGGGCGCTTCGTGTTCATTCAAGGGAAGGTTGGTGCGGAGCCCGTGGTGTTTGGATGTGTATATGCTCCCCCCCCCCCCCCCTGCAATGGGCCTTGGCTGAGCGGGTATTTGCCTTATGGGCTGAACTCCCCGACTCCTTGGCTGTGATTGGTGGCGACTGGAACGATGTTGTGGATGTGGCTGTAGACCGACAGCGGAGGCCTGGGGTGGCGCCTGCCCCCCCTCCTACGCGGTTGGGGGCTATGTTGGATGTACTGGGATGGGCGGATGTGTGGAGGCATCTACATGCAGAGCGCCGCGAGTACACATACGTCTCGGCAGTTCATGGCTCCCTTTCGCGCCTGGACTACGTCTTTGTCCCGAGGGCTTTCCTTGCCAGAGTGAAAGGGGCGGCGATTCGGCCTCGTGGGCTCTCCGACCATTCCCCGGTGGCGGTCCAGATAGACCTACATAGACCGCGCCAGCCCTTCAGATGGCGGATGTCCACGTGGCATCTGCAGCGACCTGACTATTCCCCGCATCTTCGTGGCGCTATCGCCCAATATTGGCAGGACAATCTTGCCGTGGATGTGGACGCGGTGACTGTCTGGGAGGCCATGAAGCCCACTCTGCGAGGTATTGATCTGGCATGGTGTGCGTCTGCTCGTCGGGCTCGGCTGGAGGGCATAGCCGCTGTGGCGGGGCGGGTGGAAGACCTAGAGGCTCGCCACAGTGATGCGGCGGATTAAATCACCCTGCGACGGCTCCTGCAGGCGCAACAAACATATTCCTCGGTCTTATTGAACGAGGCTCGCCAGGCGTGGCTGGCCACCCGTAGCCAGGTTTACCAATGGGGCGACAAGTCGTGCACAATGCTCCATCGGCTCTGTCAACAAACCTTGCAGCCCATTACGCTCCCGGGTCTCGTTGATGCCGCAGGAGTGGCAATCACGGACCCGGCCATTCTGGCCACGAGCTTCGCGCACTATTATGGGCATCAATATGCCTCCCGGGAAACTCTCTCCCCCGCTGCTATTGCAGATTATCTCACATTGGTCCCCCCCGCTGCTGTGTCCGATGAGGTGCGTGACGCCCTAGATCTCCCCCTGACGGCTGAGGAGCTCGGGGACGCACTGGGTCAGCTGAATGTGGGCAAGGCACCGGGACCGAGCGGCTTTCCCAGTGAATTCTATAAGAAATTCCATCTACTGCTCGGGCCGCACTACCTGCGTGCTTTGGAGCTGGCGCGAGAGCGAGGCTGCCTCCCACCAGACTGGCGTCATGCCGAAATCGTTGTGTTCCAGAAGCCGGGAAGGCCGCCGGACCGCCATGACTCTTATCGGCCCATTTCCCTTATCAACTTCGAGGCCAAGCTTCTGGCCAAAGCGCTCGCAAATCGCTTGCTTCCCCATATCTCTGCCCTTGTTCATCCTGATCAGGCTGGCTTTATGCCACGCCGGGCAACACGGCACAATATACGGCGGGCGCAAGCGGCGATTGACGCTATCGGAGCTTCGGAGGATCAGGCGGCGTTGTTGCTGGCTGACATTGACAGCGCCTTTGATTCAGTCAGCTGGACCTTCCTCTTCACCCTTCTACCGCTGCTGAACCTCGGCCCGGTCTTCATATCATACGTCCGCCTGCTCTATACTGAGGTTACGGCCTCGGTGCGGATATCGGGGGCGGCCTCGGCTCGATTCCCGGTGACTCGGGGCACGCGTCAGGGGTGTCCACTTTCTCCCTACCTCTTTGCGCTGGCCATGGAGCCGCTGGCCGCCAGGGTTCGCAACGATGCGCTGTATCGTAGCTTTGTTTGGAGCGTGGATCATGCGGACCGCATCGCCTTGTATGCGGACGATGTGCTGTTCTTCATGACCGACCTGCAGAATACGGGCCCGCGGGTTCTGGAATTGATGCAGGGCTTTGGTCAAGCGTCGGGGCTCTTCCTCAACCCACACAAGTCGACCCTATGGGTACTGGGTGGTGGCGCGGTGGACTTTCCATGGGCTGCGTCCCTTCGGATCGCAGTGGAAGGAGTGAAATATCTGGGAGTTTTCCTCTCTGCCTCGCCCGCGGAGGCGTGGAGCCGGAACATCCAACCGGTTTGGGACCGGGTCCAGCTGGACATTAAGACGTGGACACGTATGCCTCTTAACATTTACGGTCGATCGGCCATCTTTAAGATGGTGGCCTTGCCCCGTCTCCTTTACCAGCTGCAGAATCATCCCTACCCGATTGGTCTGCAGTGGTTTCGCAGTGTTGACTCTGTGTTGGGCAGGTTTCTGTGGGCTAGTGGTGCCTCCAGGGTGGCGCTCCATACGTGCTTCCTCTCTACTTACTGCGGCGGCTTGGCTACCGCGGATATGTTGTCCTATTATCAGGCCTCCCATCTCCTGGTGCTCAACGAGTGGTGGTGTGGGGACCGCTGTGACCCGGCCTATGCCCTGGAGCACTCTCTAATGGGCGATGCCTCCCTTCATACGTTGTTGTATTCGGCCAGGAGGAGGCGGCTGCTCCCACGAGTCACCCAGGTGGTTTTTGCTGTCTGGCGGAGGGCCCTGCACCGCATGGGCTGGTGGGGTAAACTGACGGCGGAGACTCCGTAGTGGCTTAATGGCCTGCTGCCGGCGCTGGCGTCGCTGCAGGGCTTTGACGGCTGGGACGCGATAGGAGTCTCGTCCCTGGGGCATGTCCTCTCCGGCACCACTCTTAAATCCTTTCAGGAACTCAGTGCTGAGTTCAACATGCCCAGGTCCCAGTTCTTTCGTTATCTCCAATTCCGCCACGCTCTTACTCCTAGCCTGGTGGGGCTGGAGCAGCTTCCGGACTTCAGTCCCATAGAGGCGAAGCTGTTTATGGGAGATTTGGGTAACAAAAAAGTCTCCCAGATTTACCGCTCCTTGGTCACGCACTGCTCCCCCTCGCTCTCGACACTGAAGGCCCTCTGGGAGGCCGATGTTGGCCCCTTGGACGAAGACGACTGGCGCAAGGCCCTTGAATCCCCCCACCTCCGCTTCATTCAGTTCAAATATCTGCATCGAGCTTATTTTACAAGGGATCGTTTGTGGCGGGCGGGCCTGATTGCAACCCCGGAATGCCTGAGATGTGGTTCGGAGAGAGGCACCCTCTTTCACACTGTGTGGTCTTGTGAGCGGTTGACTCGGTTCTGGGCTGGGGTCTGGGATTGCCTGTCTGAGGTGCTGGGGTGGGACCTGCCCCGTACCCCTAGGTTGGGCCTTCTTCACGTCCTAGAAAATGTTGGGGGCAACATATACAAGCGCCATCTGTTGCTGCTGGGGCTGGTGGTAGCGAAGAGGGACCTGGCACAGGCCTGGAAGAGCGAGCGAGCCCCCCCCCCCCCCCCCCCCCCCCCCCCCTCAGTGCCTGGAGGGCGGGACTGGACTTCATCATGGGTTTGGAACAGCCAGTTTTTGAGGCTCGGGGCTGTCCCCGCAAACATTTCAAAATATGGAAACGGTGGGCAGACTATAGGGGCCTGCCTCTCGACCCTCCTATGGACATGGACGATGCATTACCACAGGATGTTGACCCTGCACCCTAGGCCGTTGGCCGGCTCCACCTTTGTACACCTTCTATTATGGTTGACTGATGATCACGTGCACAGGGTTAGGGTGGGATAAGGGGTGGGCAGTGGACAGGGTTGGTGGGAGTTTTGGGGTAGGTGGGTGGGAGTATTTTTAAAAATTCGCTTCATGTATTGGGTTCGATGCTGTGACAATGATGTGTTATTTTCGTATCTACTGTTGACAGTCTCCTCCTGATTGTGGAGGGCTGTGCTTAAACCTGATCGAACTCCTAATAAAAATGGTTTTGAAAAAAAAGTGGAGCATTTTTCAGATGTGATAGATGGAATGAGGCTCGTGATAAAATCCGTTTGTTTCCTTTAATATTATATATAAGAATGGATTGGGATTTCTTTTTTAAAATCTCTCGTGCGCATATCAAAAGTATTCAGAAGCAATACATTTGTTATGTACATTAGGCAGTGTTTCCACAATCTATTGACAATCTGTTCCTCTATTAACTGGTGAAAATCAGGAGGATGTTGATCTGTTCCTGCCTTGTTCTTACTATATTTATAATTTTCTTCCAGATGGAAAAAAGGTGAAGAAGAAGAAAGGCGAGAAAGCAGACAGTGAGAAGGATCCTCAGTCGAAGTCAGTCAAGGATCCAAAAAAGAAGGAAAGCAGTGCGTCCCACTTCAACGTAGCCAAGAACCCCAAAAAGAAAGAAGGTACAATACTTGGTGATCGCCGCCTTCCTCCTCGAAAAGTGCACCCACACGAGCAGTCTCAGGTTCTTCGCTTCCTGGACAAGTGCTCAACGAGACCCCTGGCCATCTTCATGTACCACTAGACCACCTGAGGCAGAGAAATTCAGCCATACCTGACCGCACCCCCAGTGGTCCCAAGCAACCGAACCCTGGTGATGCTGCACGACCCTTGAGGGACGTCATCCTTCTAAACCATCAGAAACAAATGACACCAGGGACCCCACAGCGAGCCTGTCTCTTTATTTCCTTCATCGAATGACACCCCTTACAGCCCTTACTGTGCCTTATCCTTGCCCCCGGGGTACTGCAGAGTTGTGCCCCTCATGAACCCAAGTAACCTACACTGTGCCTCACCAATGACCCTCAAGTAACCTAACCCTTATTCCCCGTTGGGAAACGTCGCAGCCCTTCCGTCAGGGAGTTGCCCAGGATGAGTGGTGGAATGTGAATCAGCAATGCTATTTCACAAGTGAAGAATCACGGGGCGGGGCCTAAGTAGTGGGAACAAGGACACACCTGGGACTAGAAAGCTGAACCTGGGATGCTGCCAAAGTTTTAGGACTACAACAAGCAAAGCAGAAGCGAAAAACAGGTCAGGCACTTCCCAGTGGGGATTAGTGCAGTGCAGGAAAGAGAACCGAAAGTAAAGTGCAGGAATCTGGGAAAGGAAGCGGACCAGTCCAGGAGTAATGCAAATCTAAGTTTGTGCACTGAGGCAACTATAGCAGAGATTACCGCCCCCTTGCAAAGTCAAGCTCATTGTGTCTGTCTGTGCTGCTAAGTGACATTACCGGTGACACACCAGCTCGGATTGGTACCAAAAAAGTGGCCCACACTTGCAGAAACATTGGCTGGTTAGTATCAAGGGGCTGACGTTTGGAGAAATGAGTTGTAACTGAAATGTTTTCCAACTTGTAGAGCCAATAAAATTGATAAAGACTAGAACGCTGCAGCTCTCCAAACTGAGTGCTTACTTTCAGTCTCAGTGCCTTGCACATGCTAGCAAGGTAACCATTTGCAAGCAACTATATCCTGAACACTGCTTATCATATGGATCTAGTACCTAGCCATGGGAATGGGCTAGGCCAGGATATCTGGGAATAAAACATAGAAAGATAGAAAGAGAGAGATTAATTCTGAAATTCTAACTGTCTTGAAGATTCACAGTGGAGGGGTCTGGAGAACAGAACCTGTAATGACAGATAAAGAAATGTAATTTACATCCTGGCCTAGACCCCTAGATCATGGTCTGTTCCTGATTTTTTTACAAAAGGTCTCCATTTAAAAGTAAAAATAAAAGCTATAGTAAAATACATGCCATTCTAGTGAACGGCTGTTCAGTGCCATGCGGTAAGAGGCAAGGTGTTTACATCTTTCTGGGCTAGGAATGCATTAAGGGAACACACCATCACAAAATGAAAACACAAAATAAGACATGAAACACATTTATAATCGACTAGGTGTGTGCTATGCTGCGCTTAGGATGGACCCACATTCTATATAAAATGTAGTTTAAAGCACACATTTACCCATGTGTATATTGGCACTGAATAACAGATGTTACCCAACTCAGTGGCACTGAAATCGTGTGAATGAAGCGTTATTGTAAATGTAAATGTGTTTGTATTTATATAGCGCCTTCTACCCAGAGGTCTCGTAGCGCTGTATTCATACCGCTGTGGAACCCTTCCTGGCTTTCCTGTGAGATGTCCACTCCTGGGCACCCCCTAGGTGAAGCCAGGCATCCAAGCGCTGCTGGGGCCGTTGTGGAGATTAAGCAAGCTATTGCCCAGAGTCACAGAGTGGGGCCCATGATTAGACTAGGCACCGAGGCGAGAATTATCAGGTCCGGGGAGATTGAGTCCAAGAGCCGCCGAGGCGGGAATTGAACCCTGGTCCCGGGCCAGACCTCTGCATCAGGGTCTGCCGCTCTAACCATTGAGTAAACATGAAAAGTAAACATTTTTCCACTCCCTGTAGCTAAAATTCACCAACGGTTATGCTAAGAAATACCCTAGTTCATTAGGAGAGATACCAATCGACTGGTACCTAGGTTTCCCATTGGCTTCTCATGCTGTGGAACTTTCAGCCTTAGAAAAGGACAGCAGACTTGCTGTACTTAAGGTTTGGTTACAACAACGCACTCACAGATCACAGGCACAAATATGGTGACAATCACATAGAGATGTTGCAACATGCACCTCCAAACAACAAATGGCATCAGATTTCACGCGAAACATACAGACCAGGTGAGTAGCACCACTAACTTCCAAAGTACTGGATGAGATCTGAGGCGGGGTCAGGGAGCGGAATGGGCTTGAGATCATTCTCTCTTTGGAATCCACAATCAAGAATATCTTTTCTACATGTATTCAAAATACCAGAGCCACTGGACCTTTCAGGTATTGTGTGCTCTCAACTGCTGCTCATCTCCCTAGTGACACGGTAGCCCCTTTACTCTGGTAGGGAGCAAACATTTAAACATTGAACATATAATCACATTTCAGGGGTTCTTGTCTGATCCACGCACAGACTGGAGTCACAAGGCACAGAAGGGGGCATGGATTTTTTTTACACACTCCCAAAGATGACGCTTGCATGCTACAGAGATATGAATGTAATCTGTTGCTCATTTATTTAAATCCCAGGAATAATTCAGTGAGTAAATGTGCCCACTGCTCAGATGCGTGTGTAGCTTGTTGTTCACAGGTTCATTTACTTGTATAGTAGCTCAGTGGATTAATGCACGCACTGCACAGATTTGTGTAATCTGTAAATTGCATGACCTAATTTTACCAGGATTTTTTAGGGGATTAGTGTGCCGGCTGCAGAAATCTTGGGAATCAAGGAGGGGGGGGGGGGAGACAGACACAAAATATTGTCACACAGACACAGGGCGCCACCAGTGCTGAATCGCTTACTGTGATAAAGGATGCTAACATCCCTCGAAATTTCGTCCCTCAAAATAAATGGTCTTTAAATGTGTTCTCTGCTTCTTGGCTGTGCTTTGCAGTGAATGTGTGTACTTATGTTATATTTAAATTTATTTTCATGTTTGACATCTTATTTCTTTTGTTCTCCGTAAGATTGTCTGTGGGTATGATAGGGAATTCTGTGCACTCTAAGATCATTATTTACTATGCTTTAAAAGGGAATGCAATTCAATGTATAAGGAAAAATGTGTTGTAGAAGGCACGTTTTTGCCATTTTCCCCAAATTTTCTTGGGAGAGGAATACCCCCAAATCCCCCTTATAGTAGTCAGTCTTGCTCGCTAACCACCATACGGGGGCGGGTCTAAATACATTTGTCAGGGCTGGTTTGGGTTCTCAGTCTGGCCCTGGTGTGTGCCTGTGTGAGTGCAAGGTGAGGGGTGTGTCTGCATAGGCACCATGTGACTGCAGGGTGAGGGGTTTACCTTGGTGACCTTACTGATTACTGGGTGAGAGGTTTGTCTTAGTGAGTTTACAGTGGTCTGCTGGTGTGAGTGCAGAGTAAGTGGTGTTTATTGTGAGTGCAGGGTGAGGGGAGTGTCTGTGTGAGTGCAGGATGAGCATTGCTCCGTATCGGTGCATAGTATAGGGACGCCCTGTGTGTCTTTATGTGTTTACTTTTGTGAGTACAAAGTGAGCAATGTGCCTGTATGAGTGAATGGTTTTGGTATACATATTATGCGTATGTATATATATATATTCACTGAGAAAAACATAGATTTTAGGGGTGTTATAGTTAGCTGGACATTTCACTCGTACAAAACCATTGAAAATCCTCTGTTATAGTTAGTTCTGCTAACTATAACTCGCGCGCCCGCAATCCACTGCTGATGACGTCACATATTACATCATCCATGACATGGTCAGTGACATCACCGATGACATCACTGATGACATCTCAAATGACATCACTGATGACATCCAGTGAATGTGGTTTGGTTCGTTATTTAAATATGTATTATATATATATATATATATATATATATATAGCAATCTGCATTGAAGAATGAATGGATATATAAATATCTGGATGGAGGATTTAGTAGCAGTGCGATTGACTGTTTACTTGACTAATTTATAGTGTCTCACTAAATATATTGGATAGTGACTAAACTGTGTGAATATCTGTATCACTTTGTCAGTTGTTGTGTAAATTGCTGCACCAGTTGGTTACTAGCTATGTGAAAGTCTATATGAGTTATTGATTAGTTAACTGAGTATTTGTATGGGAGAGTGAATGTGTGTGTGGTTCGGTGAGGGGTGTGTGAGTGCCCAAAGATGTGTGAATAGTTGATTCAGTAGGTATATGAGGTTAAAACTGTTATAAAAGTTGTTTTGGTGAGTGAATATATTTATGGGTGTGGTGATGAGCAACTATATCTCTCAATGGTACATATCCAACAAACTAGAAAAATAAAAGGCAGTTTATGTGACAGTTGTTGTATATAAATAAGTATACATAAGACTCAGTGATTGTATGAGTGACTGTATGGATAACTGTATACTTGTGATAGTGATTTTATAACACATAAGTATAAGTTACTATCTATATGAATAAACAAAGTGGTGTTTGTATAAGTGTGTAGCTAAGTAAATGTAAGTATGATCCATTGTTTGCATAAGTGAGTAGGATGACTTCATAAGTGAATAGGATGTGTGCTGGTGTGTAATGTCGATATAGGTGTATTAGTATTTTTGATAGTGTTCTATTGATAATTGACAGCATGTATGAGTGAATCTATAGGTAAGTGATTATATGTGTGTGTAGATCTAGGAATCACTAAGTGGGTTTTTAGAAACTTGTACTGGTGTGTCAATGGATTCAAATATGGTACTCTGTATTTTAAAGTGAGTGATAAAAGGTTATACTAGTGTATGATGAGGTGTATCTGATTGTCACGTGGATGATGTCATCAGTGATGTCATTTGAGATGTCGTCAGTGATGTCACTGACCATGTCATGAATGATGTAATATGTGACATCATTAGCAGTGGATTGCGGGCGCGCAATTTATAGTTGGCAGAACTAACTATAACGGAGGAAATTCAATGGTTTTGTACGAGTGAAATGTCGAGCTAACTATAACACCCCTAAAACCTATGTTTTTTTCAGTGAATTTCTAAGGTTTTTTAAATGCTAATTCCTAACTATAACATGTCTGAAACCTGGTATGTTATTTCCAGTGAATTTCAAAGGTTTTTTAAATGACAATTTTTAAATGTATTAATTGTTATATTTATTTATTTTGATACTGATTTACTACATTTTTTAAACTATTTTTAGATTTTTTTTAAATTACATTATAATTACATTATACATTACATTACAAAATATACTTTCTCAGAATAAATTACTTTAGTTTAAATACTTTGCAAATAGGCAATAGACTTTTAAGTACAGTAGTTCCAGTTGTTGCAATGGGCAACACAATTTCAAACACAATGCAACATTGAGCTCAATGGGGATTTCTAGTTAAATGCAATTAGTTACTTTATGGATTACTATTCTAACCTCAGGACTGGATCCTAAAATTAAGTCCTGGGACATCTCCTGTAAACAGTTGAGTAAAAGCCTTTTGGTTACAGTAGTGATTTTAAGGAATATTATTGTATTTTAAAAGTTGACACTTAAAAACTTTTTCACATAGAATCACCAATGTTATCCTATGGGAGGAAATTCATTTAGCAGGTAAGTAGTGTTATCGTTACTTTTTCTTACTTCGTGGTGGATCCTGGATCCAGCACTGGTGCTTCTCCTGTAAACAGTTGAAAGCATGAGTTTAAGTCATACAGGCGCTTTTTAAGGAATATTTGTAGTTTGTGAAAATCGACACAAAAACTTTTCTGGTGAAAACCAGACAATGGATTCCTATGGAAGGAAATACAAGTTACTGGTAAGTACGGTTAGAATTACTTTTCGGGGTCAGTACTGAGCTAAAAGATGCAGCACTGGGTTCTCTAATGTTAACAATCGAGTAAATCGGAATTTGTAGTTCGGCTGGTTTTACTTTGGTCCACTAAATATAGAGCCACTTTCTTAGACCATCCCCTCCCTTCACCACTGTGTAAACGCACCCTGTGTCCATTTTAATTTGGAAGATTAAGCGTCCTTGAATCCTGAGGGTCCCTGGGGTCCAAGTAGCCCACTAGGTACCTCCAGTAAGGGCCACAGAGCTGCGTTGCTTAGAGGTGTAAAAAGGGGCACTGCCTGGGCCAACTCTCAGCAACGGCACTTACTGGAAGCACCTGGTGGGCTAGTTAGCCCCCAGTGGCCCTCAGGATTGAAGGGGGATTATTTCCTCAACTTAAAACACGCCACAGGGCGTGTTTGCACACGTCACCTCTGGCCCGTCCCCTCCCTCAACCCCTGTGTGAACGCGCCCTGTGTCCGTTTTAATTTGGGAGATTAAGTCCCCTTGAATCCTAAGAGTCCCTAGGGTCCAACTAGCCCACTAGGTACCTTCAGTAAGCGCCACAGAGCTGCATTGCAGAGAGGTGTAAAACGGGGTGTAGTCTCTGAACACCTCTCTGCAATTCAGCTCCCTGGCGCATACTGGATGTACCTGGTGGGCTAGTTTGCCCCAGGGACCCTCAAGATTGAAAAGGAATTAATTCTTCAACTTAAAACGCACCACAGGGCGCATTTGCACAGTAGTGAAGGAAGGGGGCGGGCCTGAGGTGACATGTCTGCAAACACGCCCTGTGGCAAGTTTTAAGTTGGGGAATTATTTCCTCTTCAATCCTGAGGTCTTCTGGGGGCTAACTAGCCCACCAGGTACCTCCAGTATGCGCCAGGGAGCTGCGTTGCAGAGAGGTGTAAAAAGGGGCGTGGACTCGGAACACCTCTCTGCAATGCAGCCCCCTGGCGCATACTGAAGGTTCCTGGTGGGCTAGTTAGCCACCAGGGACCACCAGTATTCAAGGGGAATTTGTTCCCCATCTGCAAACGCGCCAGGGGGCGCATTTGCAGAGTGGTGGATGGAGGGGGCGTGGCCTCCGGCACGATCCCGTTTCTTTTAAATTAATTTTTTTAAGAACGGGGGCTGTGTGGCCCCCCTTCTTTTTCTAATTTATTGGCCCTGGGTACCCCATCCCCCGGGCCTGCCCCCAATTTTTTTTTAAAACCTAGAAATCGGGAAGGGGGCCGCACGGCCCCCCTTCCGAGGCCATAATTTGCCTCGGGGACCCCATCGAGCGGTGTCGAGTGCCCTCTCATCTCGATGGGAACTTTGTGGAAAAACTATGCATGCGGCCTCCCTGCCGCGGAGAGGGAACCATCACCAGCTGGAAGAACAGGATTCCAGCTGACTGAGGCGGAGATTTCGAACTTTTCGAGAACGACAGCACACTGCTCGAAACTTGCACATAAGCTTGCAGTTATGCCCCGACCCTTACTAAAGGTACAAAACAATAATTGCTTTTAAAGTCTGGACATATTTTGAATTATGACACGCATTTGGGAACTTCATAGCCCAGCATGCAACAGTGAAAGCTCATCAGCACACGCCCATTGAAGGGCGAGTATGTTAATAAAGCACAGCAGAAAATGTCAAAATGCGTGCATCATTCTGTGTTCAGGAGCAGCCCATGAAGAAGCGGCGTAGGACCGCGAAACGCGTTGGCACTAATGAAACACGTGGGGGCATGAAAGCAAGCTGCATTTAATTGCCGGATGGCCGAGCAGTGTCGAGTGCCCTCTCATCTCGATGGGAACTTTGTGGGAAAAAAAAAAAAAATATATATATATATATACGCTAACACTCCCACAGCGCACCGCACAAGTCAGCACTCACCAGGAGAAAAACGGACACCGGATTCAGTAATAGATGCAGCAGAGTTTTTTTATTTTATTTTCATCGTGTCAAGGGTGCCGCGATCCGACGCGTTTCGGCGAACCTGTCGCCTTGCTTACCAGGATTATATATATATATATATATATATATATATATATATATATATATATATATATATATATATATATATATATATATATATATATATATATATATATATATATATATATATATCCAGTCGCAGTTGCCATTGGGTAGTTCGTTCCGGTTAGGTCTGCATTTCCATAGCAAAAACAGTTTATTTTCTTAATTACATTGGCTCTGTTTGACGAATCTTGATGAAACTTTCCATACCAGTACCCATGTTCAGGTAATTTCTTTTGGTTAGAAAATGTATTATCCAAATAACATATCAAAAATACATACACACAACAATAATGGGGCTTATGGGGTTACTCAAACAGTGTTACAAATACAAACAATACCATGTGTAATCAAACAAACAGTAGCTGAGGGAAAATACAAAAGCCGAGTTCTGGAGAAAACAGAGACACACAGCAGAAAAAATGCATCCTCTTCAATTAGAGTCACATCTTAACCTTTCTAGTCTTCAGTTTGGAGCGTGAGGGAACCTGGCATGCTGGCGGGACGAGGCGGTTTCTAAATTATTTTTCATTCTATGTGGTTTACTTAAAACAATGTTTGGATTCTAGTATCAGATTCAAACCAGACCTCCTGGCATTGCCAATTCTTGTTTCTAACTTGACTCTGATGATTCCACCTAATCCACTGCTGGCTACTACTAATAAACTAGCCACAGTGGTAGATGTAAGATTCAGGGGTACGTGGTGCATTTAATTGTCTCTTTTCTAAGAAGTCGTCCCTAGTTAACAACTCTATCTCCTAATCACGTGTCACCAACAGGTGCATCACCCTTACTCTGGGGCGCAAGGGATCATAGGCGTCTAGATGTCACTCATAGATTCCAATCCGAGTACCTGGGCACTGAGCCTTTTGGGCACGAGGAAGAAGGTAGTTCCGGCACTGTCAAGTGTATTGACATATTTGTGTGGTTGATGTTGGCATTTTTTACAAATTCTTTATTTTTTATTTTAAAAACTTCAGTTATTTATAAAGCTTAATTTCACTGCCAACAGCCAAACCTGATCAGATGGTAACAAACATCTGCAGTCAAAAAGCATGCATTTATCAGAAAGAATAAAACCCCTGCTTAGCGTTTACAACTTTTCAAAGCTTCAGCAGGGGTTGTTTTTATGTTTTCTAATTTGTTAAGCGTTGGCTTGAAGTTGTACCTGGTCACTAATGGTTGTTGTGTAAGTGAGCTTTTGTGGGATTGACTTTTCCCTAAAACATGCATATAGTTTCCATTAAACTGAGGGCGCACCAGCACTAGCATACACTAGAGAGGGCACTGAATGTATGTCCAAGTACAACTGTGTAATAGCATTTAGTCGTCAAAGTATGTCATTTTATTTATTTAGGGTTTTTGTTAAGCCCTGAGGCTGATCAACGCATCCTCTTACTACCAGCTGCTCAAGTCAGAGCTGTCTGTCGCCGCTGAACACGCACAGAGGAACAAAAAATAAATAAAACAAACTTCAAAAATGTCCTCTTTGATGTTCTAAGAAAATAGGCCCCTCACAGGCTCCCTGGCACTGGCCCATTGCCTGATGCCTGCATTGTCAATCTAACCTACCCTGGGATCATGCAATGGCAAATGGCCGAGGTGTTCGCCTGCCGTAATCTCAATGACAGATTACACCAAAGCAGAACATGCACACCACTTAAACAAGGGCATGATTGTCACTGCAGGAAGGGAAGGAAGGACACAGCAAATGTGTGTCACAAGCCAGACTCACTGGGATACTGGGAGTTCTGCCAGCTCAAAGCTGACGGGTCGGCATAGGAAGATCAACACTGCCTAAGCAAACAAACCTTTGCAAAGCCAAAAGGTCTCATTTTAAGAATGAGAATGAAGTAGACCAGGCACTTGCTTTCCCACAGATCTCCAAAAAAGGATAACGTAATAAGAAAGTTTAAAGCCGAAAAGCATTTTTTTTGTGTTTGCAAAGTGGTTAACAAAATGAAACGCGGAACAATAAGGGCAGATAAGCACTGAAGAAACATGTCACACAAGATCAGTTGTAAATTACAAGGCACACAGGAATAGTGCAAGTAACTACTTTATTAGGCAATAGCACCACCCACATGAAATACAGTCCTGCTCTGCGCGGTTCTCGCAGCAACTGCCTTGATGCAGAGATTACATTCCAAACTGGATTGCAGAATGCATCCATGGCAGCCTGCACGAGCGACTTACAACACGAGCTAATTACAACACAACACATCTTCCCCCTTTTTTTTTAGCAACAAAAAAACTTTCTATACAAATATTACAATGATAGAGAAAAATTTTAAAAACTCAGAAAGAAACAAGTAAAATGCAATTGCAACATAAACACGTAAGAGAATAATTTACAGCATGTAGTGCGCATGTACAGTATGCCTGTCCTATGAGAAAAAAAACCATACAAAATAATCTGACATCAATGCAGGTTTCCTTCTGATCCTCTTACCCCCTTCACACATACCCCCACTCCTTTCCACACAACTCCCTACATCTTCATTAGAACTGATGAATAGTTCTGTGTTAAATCAGTGAGGGTCCTTTCACCCACCTTATTCTCAAATTGAGATTCACTGTCACTCCAAAGATCATCAATGCCACAGTAAGGAGATTTGACATAACTTTTTCATAACTCATCCTCACAGCATTTTTTAGAACTTCCACCACTTCAAAAGGTCTCAAAAATGAACTGTCCCCTTGTTTAACCCTCCAACGTTTCTTGACCTTGACAGACAAACCTATAACAACGTTGGTGCCCCCTGAGTAACTCTCCTGCGCTCATAAATAGATTTGTATATGTCATACCTGTCCTTAATCCTGCTCCTCACAACATCCAAATCTATGTTGATACCAGAGTTTTCCACCAACCATGAAGGATTCCTTTTAGTCCTAGTAACTCTCTCCCTCTTAATTTCAATGGGGATACACCCAGTCATTTAATTAATCGTGGTAGGAAACATCCACACAGTTTTGTAAATTTGCAATTCCCAATCATCATTGTTCACACCTGCAGATTGAATAACGCCTTTGAGTACCCTGTTAAAGCGATCAATCATGCCGTTCCCAGTAGGATTGTGTAGGACGTGGTACAATGCTTTAAACCCAATCTATTAAAATAGTTCTTCACTTTACACAAATTGTACTCCATTAGCTGTAATCACCTGAGAAGGAATCCCTTCCTCTGTAAATATACGGTCCAAAAAAAAACGGCATCAGTGTCCACTTTGTCTAAAATTTTGATAGCAGTCCATCTAGAAAAAACCTCAATGGCTGAAATAACATACTTGGACTCTCTGTCAACAGAGCCCATAGTATCTACAGCAATAGTTTCCCAAGGATTCCTTTTATCTCAAAGAAATGTATCTGCTTTAGCATAACACAGTTTCTGACCACACGTTCAACCAACATGTCCAAATTAGGCCACTAGAATCCATTTTTTACAGACTGTTTAGTCCTAACAATGCCTCTATGACCTTCATGACACTGCATTATGATGGATTTCCTTAACTCTACCGGAGGCACAGCTTTATCACCCCTCTGTATAATACCCTTGACTAGAGACAAATCATTCTGCACCTCCCGAAAACACCTTAATTTAGGACTTAAAGATCCTTTGATAGGCCACTTATCTTCAATATATAGTAGGCCACTTATCTCCAATATATGTGAGGACTTTCTGTATCACCTCATCTATTAGTATATCACAACAGCCAAGCTTGTTTCTCAATAAAAGGAATAACTTCATCATGGCCTACAGCAATATGAAAATACTCCCACACATCACCAGTAGTGGCTTCCATCGGCAAGGGCATTCTTGAAAAATAATCTGCCGATACATTATCCTTCCCAGGCACAAAAAATATTTTAGCAATTAAATCTTGCAGCCTCATTGATATCCTAGCAATATGAGCAGAAGCTTTAATCACACCATCCGTGCTAAGGAGTCTGATTAAAGGTGTGTGATCACTTCTCGAATCACATTGCTTACCCCAAACAAATGTCCTAAAATGCTCTAGGGCCCATGAATGTTTATCTCTCCAAGCTTTTCCTACTAAATCAAGTGGCTTCCACAGGACTCATCCAGTGGCTATTCGACTTCCAGAGGACTTCATCTGATACAGCTTGCAACCTGTCTCCAATGGAGGATTTCGACTGAAGGCCTGATGTAGACCTTGGCGGACAGGTCACTCTGTCACAACGGTGACGGATATTCCATCCTCCAAAATATAAATTCCATTATATCCTACGGGATTTATATTTCGGCAGATGGGATATCCGTCACCGTTGTGATGGAGTAACCTGTCTGCCGAGATCTAAATCAGGCCCTAAGTCAGAAGGTACAAACTTTGACAAGGATGACCTGCTTGGGTTGTTTGACCTCCACTCCCTCAGGATTAGACTGAAGTTACACATTGTTCCTGGTCAACTCTGAAGAGTGACTTCTGATTGACACTTCACTTTTTCTTGGTGCCCTTGCTGCATTTTAATAATGTTGGTGTCATTTTTCAAATTGTTCTCTATTTTTAGAAATTGGTTGTGAGATTTTTTGTACTGTGTTTGTCTTTTGAGTTCATTTGTTACTGCTAAATACTTTACTCACTTTTCCTTAAGTAAAGTCTGTTTACTCTGAGCTATAGTATTGGGCCCAGGTTTATTTATTGAACTTGTGTTTTGGACCTGACAAGAGTTTGGACTTGCTACTTGGGAAGGACACTTATCCTCCCCAACTAATAACCTAATTTCTTACATTGCTGGTTTTGCCATGTGCTCCCCACTGGTCTTGTTTTTGAGTCAGCATGGATCTGGGCACCCTCCTCCTCAGCCAAGTTGAGTGTGCTCCCATGGTTGTATCCCAACACATCAGGTTTCATTTCACACTTTAGTCTGGGGTGCTCAGTCCTTCCTAATGGACCTTTTCTTCCCCAGCTGCCCTCGCAGCTGATATGTACCTCCACCCATCCAGCCCAGGTCTGGTTCTCTGGCTCCCAAGGCACCACTCTAATTGGGTGGCTTGATGGGTCAGTCTTCTAGATATAGGGCGGCTTTCTTTTCAGCTCTCCCTGTTGCGCTTGTTGTACTGCACTCTTTGTAAGGTAGTGTCTACACTTATTTCTTGTAGGTGTTCCTCAACGAACTCAACTTCTACCATAGCATTTAAAGGACTTGTTTCTCCTTTCTCCTGCTTGACATCTGCCTGTATCTCTCCAGGTATTACCAGTGCCCATTTGTCTCCTGCTGCCGCTGTCGGACCTGCTTCCACTCTTGATCAGACTGATTCTTCTCTCACAGTCGGTTTCAGGCGCATAACTGCACTGCAAAACTCTGCTACAGTGGCTTTCCCTGCTGTCCATGGCCTTCACAGTCTTATTCCTTACCCTCTGGCTTTGCGTTCCTCTACTCCAGCCTCTGTGCTGTGCTGCATTGTGTCCCATACTGCCGGGTTCCCTGCTCGTATTCACACACCATTCCAAAGATGGCCAAAGTTTCAGTGGGTCAAGGAGGTTTGCTTAATCTCTATCCCAAGGATTCATCCTGTGATGACCACAATTCAGGTGTCTCCTCGCAAGGCCATCACTTCTACTTCTGCCTATGTCAACCCTCTGCTGGGGAAACTTTCTTTTCCACCAGCTCATAGTACACTGCCCACCGGGCCCTCCCTGTGTTTTGATATCCCGGCTGAGCTGGTAGGGCCAGAAAGCGATTTATTTTGTCAATTATCTGAGCCACAGGAGAGGAATTCCCCACCTTCTCTACTGCAATCTTGGCCCTACCCTGATTAGTACACCTAAATGGGATTTAGTTTATAGAGGACAGAGTCATCTTCAGTCTGGCATCTGCAGGTCTGCATAGGTAGATCCAAGATATAAATTGTTATAGCACCAAAAATCACCTGGTAGTAATAACAGCAAAAACAAAAGTAGTGTTTTCTGGTAGAAAAATCGAAGAGCATTGAATTGACCGGGTCCCCTCTTATTATCCTTTTCATATTTGGCTCGAAGAGAGGGGTAATCATGAATTCACATAGCAAATAAAGAATATGGCTGCAGCATTGCGCTGCACTTTATTTAAGATTGTCATGTTCTACAATAGAACCCACCCTGAAAGTAACAAGAGACAGTGCCAGGGTTAACCTATGGGTATGCAGTGTTTTGGGGCTACATTTCTAAGTGGATGGGCAAATCTCAGTGGTTTTTTTTGTTGTTTTTAAAAAAATGTTTTTATTGTTGCCACGGCATATCAAGTACATGTGTACATTTGGTAATAAAACACGTTACAGAATTTCGTTTATTTTGTCTAAAACCAGAGATAATAAAGCAGTGCAATTTTCATTTTCTTTCTGTTACTGGGCAAATCTCAGTGTTGAGCTTTTTGTATATTGTTCAAGTACCAAATGCATTCCCAGAAGCCAAATTAAAAGTGAAATTCTGCATCCAGGTGTAACACACTGGATTCATGCCACTTTTCTTGAATGGTGCTATAGACTTCTGTCAGCAGAACAGCAGTATGGAAGTTAACTATTTGAATACAAATAGGTAACAACTTCAACCATCCATATGGTAGTTAGTCCAGATATATACCAAATCCGTAAGGGCACTATAGTTGGCGCCCACGTAGGATTCTACAGAGTCATGTGGATCCAGTGGTTAATTTGTAAATAAAATAAGTGCCGGGGCTTTCGTCAGGAGGCAGCTTGCTCCAGCCCATTCTCCTGTTGGCTCCGCCTCAAACAGAACCGACCACTAACCAAGAAAGTGAGGAGAGAATGTGGCATAATGGCCACAGCTGCCGACTTCAAGTCTTGGTGTCAGCTCAACACCCTGTGATTCTGGGCAAATCACTTGGGGCTAGAAGTACAAAGGTTTTTTGTGTGCGCAAATGGGTTTGCGACCCATTTGCGCCCGCAAAAAACCTGTGGCCCATGTACTAATCCCATTTTGCGAGTCGCAAATTGATTTGTGACTTGCAAGATGGGATTTAGTACATGCTATTAGGAAGGGGCGTTCCAAGGGCAACCCTTCTTTATAGCGACTCCTTAAGCTATGTAAGAATGTTTGCGACCACTCACAGTTTACCACCCTTCTCAGAAGGTTGGTAAAGCACTTGCAAACATGAAGGGGTTCCCAGGAGACCCCTTCACATTTGTGAATGCATGCACCAGTACTTTTTAAGGGCAGGCAGTGGTCCCAGGGACAACTGCCTGCCCTTAAAAAATGACACTGAAAAGTTTAATTTCTCTTTTTTAAATGCATCCCATTTTCCTTTAAGGAAAACGGGCTGCATTTTTTTTTTAACTGCTTTATTTAAAAACCGTCCCAGATATGGAGGTCTGCTGACCCCAGCAGACCACCATCCCTGGGAGTGCCCACCATTCCCAATGGGGTCACAAATTGCGACAGCCTCATTAATATGCATGAGGCATGCAATTTGCGACCCCATTGGGAATCGCAAACAGTGTCTGAGACACTGTTGTGCATCCCAATTAGTGATTCGCAAATGCGACGCAATTTGCTACATAGTATTTGGCGGGTCGTACATCTCGCCCTTGATCTCCCCATAAATGAATGTGTCCTTAACTGGTGCTCATGAAAAGTACCGATGTTGATGATTAAGTGTTGGTGCTGAGCACCTGAAACCACTGGCTCAAATTAAGCACTGTGTGGATCTTTTAAAATGTTCTACAAAGCGAAGTTAGAATCTTATAATTTACCAAAGACCTAAAAGTATTTAAGAATAGGAAATCCTCAAAATGCTTTTCTTGCAGTGGTACATAGGAGCTCTGTAACCAATTTGCTCTGGTCACTGTTCACTAAAATAAGCAGAAATGCAATGCTTTCGGTTAATTTCCATCATTGAGTTTGGGAAGTCTTGGTGGAACTATTGTGAAGAAAGGAAATAGTGTAGTCTATATGCTTGGCATGAATAGGACTTCACATGTGATCGGCATCAGTCCAGCACTAGTTGACCAAAGAACATTTGGATGAGACCAATTCTAGTTGAATGAGGGATCCTTAATTGTAAGAGCATGGTTGGTCAGTATTTGAATAGCAGGGTATAAAGATGTGGGCTTGTCTGACAAAATTCATGGTTCAATCAACAAAAACTTTAAACCGTTTGTCTAAAGGAGAGGGCTTGTCAGAATAAGAGAATAACTTGATCTACTTTCTAAAACTTGGGCTTGTGATATTAGGGGAGATTCTTAGGCATTTTTCTCAAGGTCTCTCTATTGCCTAAATGAACTTAGAGGAATATATGCAAGGGCAAATGTGTTTTATATCTTGAGATTTACGTGTAATTCTTTTAATTAATCAACAATACATTTATAAGATGTAAACTTTCTCCTTCATCTGATCATCTCTGACCACCTTCTTCTTGTTCTTCCAACAGCAAAAGAAGACTCCGAAGATGACTCTGAAGAGTCAGAGAATCCACCGAAAAAACCCAAAAAGAAGGCGCCCCAAGAAACTGGGCAATCCAAAGAGAAGAAATCTAAGGAGAAAGGTGGGGATACATGTCTATCCAACCGCTACTCCATCTGTTTGTTGGGTCTTTTATGCATTACTTATATCTGTTAAAGATATTTGGACCCTCTGCATACCCAAAACCATCCCAGATGAAGATGTGTGTACTGTTTGAAACCACACACTGTTACCTTTCAGGTGGTCTGTACCCACTGCAACCTTTACACCACCTCTCTTTTTAGATCTGTGTGTACCCTCCTATAGCCTAACCCCAACATGCTTAGTCTATTAAAACTATGTCTACTCTTCGAAACATAATGCAATCTGTCAGTTGGATATGTATGTACCCATCACAACCTGATACTTTCTGCCTGTTGGAGCTGTGTGTTCCATCTGCAATGCAGGTAACATCTGTTTGTTCAAGTTGCATGTAACTTCTTCCGCCTTGATATCATCTATCTATTTGAGCTGTGAATACCAGCCACAACCCAAATATCATCTGTTGGAGCTGTGTGTACCCTCTGCAACCCCAGTACCATTTATCTGCTTAAGCTTTTTGTGACCTTGTCACCCTCAGTGCCATCTCTGTCTATAGGAACTGCCTGTACCCTTGGCTACCACAAAATTATCTATTGGAGCTCTATGTACCTACCACAACCCCATTACCTTCAGTCAACTGGGGACAAGTGTATCCTCCTCAGACTGAGCCCCAGCACCCTCTGGCTTTTTTAACTAAGTCTAGAGAAACAGTGTATGCAGTCCTCACTCCAAATACCCTCTGTTTATTTGGCATGCATTTGTCCTTCTGAATTCCAACAATGAAAATGTTCAACCATTGGATCTGTGTCTGCGATATTCAAGCCCAATGTTTTTTTCTGTATATGTCTGGATCCCAACACTGCTGGTCATTAGCTCTGTGTGTACACTCCACAGCACCAGTCACCTCGTTCATTGGATAAGTGTCTGACCACCGTTAACCCGACATTATGCCTTCCATTTGCAATCACCACGCCCTCTCTATGCACTGTACTTGCATTTATGCCCATGTCCATTGAGGGATGTTTATCTTGGCCTCACCTATATGTTACCATCTCTGTGTATACATTTCCATTTTCTCATCCCCTGCATGGTGGTGGGTGCAGGAAATTAGAGTATTGAGGGGGGTGAGAAACCAAATCAAATAATATTATCACAATCCTTGTCAGGGTGAGCCCCTAGAGTCACTAAATAAACCTGCGCTCAACCCTCTTGTAGCTAGGCACAGAGCACTCAGGCTGAACTTAGAGGTGGTGTGTAAAGTAATAATGCAACTTTTAAATAGTAATAAATTCAGTAAAAACATAAAACAAAAAAAATCCCAACCCAATTTGGAAAATCTTAATAAATAAAATGACACCAAAACAACATAAATCCAATAAGCAGAACTTGAGATATGAATTTTTAAATCTTGAATTCAAAATAGTGCCAAATGCAGAATACGCCAACCGCAGATATCTGGTCATGCTAGACAGTGTCTAAGTCAAAAGTTAAGGCCAACCACAATGGACTGTGGGCGGATACAGGGACCAGATTCATCCATGCAGAAAGATTAACTTCTGACATAGAAACTTTTAAGGAGAAAAAGTGATCATTAATGAGGTGCCAACAGAGCAAGCTGCAAGCTGGATCTGAAAGGGGGCTTGACAACAGTGGGTTGCTGAAGAGCGGGGTTTAACTTCAGTCATCGATGAAGGCAGGAAAGGTCTGAGTGGGCTAAGTCTGAAGTCCGTGCCCAGAAAGACCATACGTCGATCAGACGCTACTCAGCGTTGATACCGGTGAAGCCTTTTACATTTGGATTTAGAAACTTTTCTGGAAGTTGATTCTCCTTCAGCGGGACAAACCAGCAAGTTGACGCCAACCAGTGATTTGATATTGACGGCTGCAACTTTGACAGTGACCCTGGTCTCCATCAGTTCTCCAGGCAGAAAGTTGGCAAAAAAGTAATATGTCCCACTTTTTGCAGTTTGGGAACAGACTGAGTACACTCTAGCACCAGCTAAGGCTATGTCACGCAGCAGGGCAGTCATTATTCTGATTCTTCACACGTCTAGGAGTGGTTTGACAAGAGGTCTGTGGGGGTCCACTTCTAACACAGTGGAAGCCTTTGGGTGAAGGGCAAGCCTTTGTCCATCCCCTAAACCAGTTCTCGTCAGTTCCTGGCTGGTGAGACAAAAGGGAGGTGGGCCTAGGTGTGAACTTCATCTGCCAGTGACATGGTAGGCACCCTTTGAAGCTCAGGAAGGGGCTGGGTACAGCCCACAGGCCATCTTGTCAAGGAAAGAGTGCCTCTTACCACCCACAGGGTCCTCTGTCTGGGAGCAAAACAGATCTCACCACAGGGGAGCCATCAGGGATCATGTGACTGCTGGACTCTGGTAGGAAAGTTTTGAAAATGGCAACCCTATAAAGTGTAATCCAACATGACAGTTAAGTTGTATTTTAAATTACTATTAATGTTTCAATTCTTTATTAGTTTTTCACATCATCACTCATGTATTGGAGACAAAGATGTACATAAACATCATCAACATCAAACTTTTTTTGTATGATAAAATAAGTGTTATCAAGAAGAGCGTCCTCACCTGGGAGAGAGGGGCAAGATAAACGGCCTCTGAACAGACAGCAAGTGAGGATTGGGTTACATGGTGGGGGTAGAGGGAGTGGAGTGTCGAGGTATGATCCCCTGTCATTCACTGCAAAGTATTTCCCAACACTTTTATGCCGGGAAACTGGTGCCAAATCTAGAATACAAACTTTTTTCTCTCTGTCAGATGGGTGGGAGGGTATAAATGCACCTTGTCCCCCACTAATGGTAGTCACCTAACCGTCTGCGCTACAGTAGAGGCTCGCTGCATACTGGAAGCCATCTAGTTCAGGGACAGAATGCGGTGGAAGTCGGAACCCTTCGCAATGTGTGTGCTTGTATTCATGCACTGGTCTACCAGATGATCCCCGGACGTGGTCCTTGATCTCAGGAGTATGTGTGTCATATCCCCAGGAACAGAGCCCCTATCCCTGCACTAAGTGTATTTATGTCAGTAGGACATTATATTGAAGACTTCCTCCTCTGTGCATCCCACCAGGCAAGCTCTGTCACATTGGCAAGAAGGAGCCCCAGACCTTCTCAAATCTTTGCATATGATCATTGAGTTTGTATATAATTCATTCAAAAGTAGCCATGACATGCATGTCTGCCTGCCATGTATCATAAAACGGTAGTATGGCAGATTTCCAATTCCAAAGAGTATCCACCTTCTCTATTGCCAAAACCATAGACAGCCAGCGTTTCCAGCCTCCATCAGGCTCACCACACCTGAAACTCCCAAGTCTGGTACCAGTCAATGTTAAGATCCAGATATGTGGTAGTACATTGGAACCTCAACTGGGACCTCTACTCTCAGCTTCGAACACGAACGCAAACCTCCTTATATATAACAACAGTGGTAGCTCAACATCTTACAACTCCATATCTCTAGAACTCCCCAAGCTCACAGCTAGTCATTTTCCTCTCTCCCCGTAAGATATCATTGGAGGAAATCTTCAGCATCAAGGATTGGGAGTAAGCTGTACTTGGTGATGAACCACCATATGAAATCATTCTGTTTATTGGCCCATGACCTAGATAGCTCCTGGCTTATTAAGAGATTTTGCTGGTGAAATTGTGATCCTCCTATGTACTGTATATAAGTGCTTTGAATCTTACGTTGGACCTTCGGCTCCATTTCTTTCTAATTCCTTATGCACTTGCCCTTACCCACCTTCACTTTTTTATAGGCCCATCTCTGGTGACTTCCTACCCATAGCGCTCCTGTAGTATGCCAGACTCCCTCTGTCTCCTGCCTCCCAATATGCTACAACTTACATGCGATCCTGTTCTGCCACCAGGAGAGAAGAACGATGCTGATGCAAAATCTAAAGGGACCAAAGCAAAGCAGAAGGAGTCGGTGTCCATGTTCCAGGTGAATGGAGACAAGAAAGATACAAAAGGCAAAAAGAAAGGTAAGTGGGCAAGCCGCCCATTCCACACTGTGTGTGTCAGTTTACTCTTCTTGTGGTCAGGTACAGGAGTTCAGAACATTCAAGAGTAGGCAAAGCGATCACCATAGCTAACCCTCTATGATAGGATGGTCTTTCACCAAAGACCACAGGCGTATGAAGCTCACGACTTGAGCAAAGGCCGTATGGTTTGTTGAGGGGCGTGGCCAGCTACCCAACATGGTGGACGTGCCTGAGTAGAGCTCCGTCCTTAGACCCCCCAATTATCCTACAATTTACCCTACAGAGGTGTTTCTCCGTGCCTGTGCTGGGGAACTGGTGTGGGGGCACAGCGGGGAGCCCGTGAAGCTTGGCAGATCACGGCTTGGGTGGCGGCGACTGAAGGCGGGCGAAGGCAGGGGGTCCCGTGACGGAGAGGCACGAAAACCGCCCCGGGGCGTGGCGGCCATTGAAGGAGCTGAGTGCCGCTGTGTTCTGGGCCCTGACGCCCTGCGAGCCCCGCTGTGCTGCTGGGAGGTGTGTGCAGAAGGGCAGTAGGCCGAGACAACCGGAGGAGCGGAAAGCTGGAGGGTGAGACGGCGCAGGCAGGGGACGCAATGGCTCCTGCGGCCAGCGGAGACTGGGATCTGGCGCCTTCCTCCGGAGCCTGGAGCCGGTGAAGCCTTGCGGACCCATCAGCCGCGGCGCGGCTGACACGCGGAAGGTGCGGAACGCAACTGGCACTGTCAGTGAGGAGCGGGACCCGGGGCAGAGGTGGTCGGGCTCGCGGAGGGCGAAGAAGAGAGAGACTCGGAGTGGTACACTGAGAATTGGCTGCGGGAACTCCTACCCTCGGGAATATTGTCCCCGCACTTTGTGGTAGAAAGAGCACACAGGGTGCCGGCACAGAAGCCTGGGCCCGGAGCCCGGCCCCGCCCGCTCCTCTTCAAGCTGCTCAACTACTGTGACCGGGATGCGGTCCTATGCGAAACCAGAAAGCTAGATGATCTGACAGTGGGGAACAGCCGTGTGATGTTCTTTCCAGACTATACGGCAGCAGTACAGAGAAGGAGGAGCACGTATCTGGTGGTGAAAAAGCAGCTGAGGGAACTAGGACTGCCGTACTCTTTGCTGTTCCCCTCTCGCCTCTGGGTGCTCACTAAAGAGGGTGCCAGCTTCTTTGATGCAGCATCAGAAGTCTGGGACTGGCTAAAGGAGACGGGACAGTGGAAAGGTGCATGACCTGTGGGACCAGAGGAAGGTGAGTGGCAGGTGCAGAGATCAAGAAGGCAGCTGCACCCAGTCCGTTGAAAATGCGACTTGAAAGACAGGAAGCGCTTGAAGCGGTTGCGACCCTGGGAGGGGTGAATGGTACTGCCGGAGTGGCTTCCCAGCCACACAGCGAACCGGACATGAGTGGCTCATCATCGCCATCTACAGTACTTTCCGAAGATATGTGCATGCCAGTGGTAACACCCCAAACAGCTGACCTCCTTATGTGATGTGACCTGTGACGGACATGCACAGGTCCCTGTCTTTGACTTTGCGATTACTTATGATATCATTCTGATAATATTGATGTGTGCGCTGCTGTGCTATGTTTGTTCTATCCAAGCATGATTGCGCTGCTATGAAAAGCTACGCACCTAATTGGCTGTGGGTGTCTTGGCAGGCTGGGGGGTACTGAGTATTCACTGCACTAGCGGGTTCTCCTGCTGGCATCCCGCACCGGCCCGGTGCGTTTACAGGCCCTAGACTCCCCAAACATCTCTTGAACATCTGGGTGGTCTGATTTAGGGGCGTAACGTAGTGCGATTGTTGGCAGCACACTCACCCAGACAGCCATTGCGCTGGACTAACACATTCTTGGAGGAGGTGGGAGACGCGATTTGGGATATGGCGACTGGGAAAACTCCCGGGCCGGATGGCCTACCCACCGAAGGCTATAAGGCGAACAGAGACATTCTCACGCCCCTGCTCCTCCAGCTGTATAATACAGCTATAAGCGACGACTTGCTTCCCCCGTCCATGCGGGAAGCGTTTCTGGTCTCATTGCCCAAGCCAGACAGAGACCCCACTGCTTTGAGTTCGTACAGACCGTTGGCAATGCTTAATGTGGACTATAAAGTTTTTGTGAAAACTCTTGCAGAGCGGCTTGCGCCCGTGGTCCCTCACCTAGTACACTCGGATCAAAATGGGTTTGTGCCAGCGAGATCCACGTCCCTGAATCTCAGGAGGTTTTTTAGAGTGGCGGCTGAAGCGACAAGGGAGTGGCCCAGGGCAGGATGTCTGATAATAGACCTGGAAAAGGCCTTTGATTGCCTGGAGTGGGGGTACCTGTCTGCGGTGCTATCACGTTATGACCTCGACGCGGGCTTCCTACAGATGGTTGGGCTTCTCTACAAAAACCCTGTGGTCCGGGTGCGGCTGGGCCCTTATATCTCCGAAGCGGTGGGCCGGGGCACCCGGCAGGGATGCCCTCTGTCCCCGCTGCTGTTTGCGTTAGCTGTGGAGCTCCTGGCGGCGGCACTGCGGCAGACACTGGGAGACGGAATTCCCCTGGGAGACCGATCCACCAGGTATCACTTTATGCTGATGACCTGCTGGTGTTCGTGAGGGGCGTGACACGTATACCAGAGCAACTAGCCCACTTGCTGGGTCAGTTCTCGGTTGTCCCGGGGCTCCGGGTGAATGCGGGAAAGTCCTGCCTCTATGCGTTTAGCGCTGGGATGGAAGACCCGGGGTTATGTCTCGAAGGCACGAGAGTCCAATGAAAGGCTGACACCTTCAAGTATCTAGGGAATCAGATCTACCGGCAACCGGCTGATCTCTTCGATGGCAACCTGGGACGGGCGGTGGCTGCGCTTCGATCCCAGATATGCTTTTGGTCCTCCCTCCCGCTGACCACTACGGGTAGAGTGGCTCTTGCCAAGATGGTCATGCTCCCCCGACTCCCGTATTATTTTGTTAATTTGCCTCTCTTGGGGACTTTATTTGGGGTACGTCTCGACACTGATTGGGGTTATTGAAACTATTCTTGCCAACGGATAGTGGAGGGCTGGCTGCCCCCTGTTTAGAACATTACTATCTGGCTGTACAACACCAATAGATTGCCCGCTGGTTGGCGGATAGGGGCAGAGAAGATACCGCTACGGTTGAGCCACCGTACTCACTGGAGCGTGTCACCAAGCTCTTCCACCCTCTGGCGGCACCTACGAGACCCACTTCATTGCTGCTGGTAGTGGCGTATAAGTGCTTTCGCAGA
The DNA here is from genome assembly GCF_964263255.1 of Lissotriton vulgaris. NCBI lineage: Eukaryota > Metazoa > Chordata > Amphibia > Caudata > Salamandridae > Lissotriton > Lissotriton vulgaris. The sequence goes on along the minus strand of NC_141693.1, from coordinate 1,324,856,655 downwards.
GCCCTTTTCCTCACTCGTATGGTGCTTCCGTACGCGCCTGCGGTGCCCCTGGAGGGTTTCCCAGGAGGTGAGGGGGCCCTCATGGATCACTGACAGAACATCGACAGACAAAATATCGAGATGCCAAAATATCGAGGATAAAATATTGACTGACAGAATATCGACTTCCTATCTTCAAACAGGTAAGTACAAAAATATCGACTCCAAAATATCGAGTGTAAAAAATATAGAATGTCAAAATATTTAATTTTTTAAGTATGTTAAAAGTAACTTAAAAGTAATATAGCAGTAAATTAAATTAAATTATTATAAACGTATTTAAAATACTTAAATAAACGAAAAATTAAGAAATAATTAATGTAACTTAAAAAAATAAAATTATTAATACTTATATATATATCTACATATTATTAACAAAACACATACAATATGTTTACCGTAGGATAGTGAGAGGGTTAAATGTACTCTAACGACTCCAGTGAGTGCAACAGTAGGAAAAGCGTTGGATAGCGTAAGGGTAAAAATTACTATTCCAATTCCAATGAGTGTAACAGTAGGGTAAGCGTTGTATAGCGTAGGGGTAAAATTTACTATTCCAACCCCAGAGAGTGTAACAGTAGGGTAAGCGTTGGATAGCGTAGGGGTAAAATTTACTATTCCAACTCCAGAGAGTGTAACAGTAGGGAAAGCGTTCGATAGCGTAGGGGTTTAAATTACTATTCCAACTCCAGAGAGTGTAACAGTAGGGAAAGCGTTGGATAGCGTAGGGGTTAAAATGACTATTCCAACTTCAGTGAGTGCAACAGTAGGGAAAGCGTTGGATAGCGTAGGGCTTTAAATTACTATTCCAACTTCAGTGAGTGTAACATAGGGTAAGCGTTGGATAGCGTATGGGTAAAATTTACTATTCTAACTCCAATAAGTGTAACAGTAGGGTAAGCATTGGATAGCGTAGGGGTAAAATTTACTATTCCAACTCCAGTGAGTGTAACAGTAGGGTAAGCGTTGGATAGCGTAAGGGTAAAAATTACTATTCAAACTCCAGAGAGTGTAACAGTAGGGAAAGCTTTGGATAGCGTAGGGGTTAAATTTACTATTCCAACTCCAATGAGTGCAACAGTAGTGAAAGAGTTGGATAGCGTAAGGGTAAAAATTACTATTCCCACTCCAGTGAGTGCAACAGTAGGGAAAGCGTTGGATAGCGTAGGGGTTAAATTTACTATTCCAACTCCAGTGAGTGCAACAGTAGGGAAAGTAAATAATTCTTATATAAATATAAATGACATAAATAGTAAAATCTATTACAAAATATTTTAAATATTTTAGAATTGTTTAAATTATATTAATTAATCTTTTAAATTGTAAAATACAAATTAATTAATAATATAAATTACCTTCTAATACTAATAATTAACCTATTAACAATCAAATAATTTAAATTTTAAAATTATTTTACAAAATAAACTCAATATATTTTTTAAAACAATGTAATTACTTACAATTAAATTAATTTCAAACCTATTCCTCTATAAACACACAACCCACTATTAAATTAATTAAATTAACATATTTATCAATTAATCATTTAAATGTATTTACCTATTATATTGTAATTAATTACCAATTAATAATTATTGAACAATTAATTCCAAATAAAGAACTTTTAATTAATTTACATATTTAATTAATTATATTTAAATTACTTCCCACCCTATTCCCCTATAAACGCACAACCCACTAAATTATCAATTAATCAATAAAAATTAATTACCAAATATATTGTAATTACTTACCAATTATTAATTAACAAATAATTTTAAATAAATAATTATTTAAAAACATATTTTATTAATTATAATTAAATTACTTCCCACCCTATTCCCCTATAACACCAAAACCCGCTACAGAAAATAAATTACAAACAAATTAATATATATCACTTAATCAATTAAAATTAACTACCAATTATATTTTAATTAATTACCAATTAATAATAATTAACAATTAATTTTAAATAAATAACAATTATTTAAATAACATATTTAATTAATTATAATCAAATTACTTCCCACCCTTTTCCCCTATAAACCCACAACCCGCTACAGAATTATATTACACAAAAATTAAACATTAATATTAACTTACCTTAAATTCGATTTTTTTGTTGTCTACATTCTGTCTAGTCGATATTATGTCCATTCTATATTTTTGAATCGATATTATTGCTATTCTAATCAATATTACATTTTTAAAGTCGATATTTTTGTAGTCTATATTATGTCTAGTCGATATTATGTCTAGTCGAAATTAAAAACTCGATATTATGTCTAGTCGAAATAAAAACTCGATATTATGTCTACTTACCGGCCCTCACACGTCCCATGCTGGAGCAATGGAGAGAGGCGGATATCCAGACACTTTACCTCTTTAAATTCAAATTTGTTTTATTGTTTTCAATAAAGAACACTGGCATTAAATTGCAAAATGAGGGCTCCATATAGAAGCAGCGTATGAGACAGACAAGCATGTCTTCTCCACAAAGCAAACTACAATCGTAATACATGGGCCAAACTGTGATTCTGAGACACAAGACGTGTTCGCTGAGCCTGTTAAGTAAACACAACCTCAAGAACCAGAACCAAAACCCCCCTCCCCCCCAACCGCCCCCCACCCCAACCAGTGTGCCGGATCTTTGAAGCAGTCGTCAAGGTATACACAACTCGTTCTGCTCATTCCCCCATCAGGTCGGTGAGAGTCATTTGGGGCCTCTGTAAGGTGCAGTAAGCGGAGGTATCTAGGGCATGTGATTTTGTTACATTCTTTCGAGAGAAGGGATAGTAGTGGTAGCCAGAATTTGTGAAACGTTGCCTCTGAGTGTGTGAGTGTGGCCTGAATGCGTTCCATTCCCAGTGTAAACCATAATTTGTGCAGCCATCCCGTATGAGTAGGTTTAGTGGTCGTCCCCCTGAGTGAAAGGATGTGCTGAGATGCAGCTTGCATGGCAATCCCCATCTGACGCCCTCGTATGGATTTCAGGGGGAATGCTTTTTCCACGTCTATGGCCAGCAGGGCGGCTGCCCAAAGACAAGGTGTCGTCCCGTTTTTTAGATCTGGGGATGGTGGTGGCTACACGCCTCCTTACGAGGCAATGGAAGGCACGTGACCCACCAAGCGTACAGGCGTGGACCTCCTCCTTTCAAGCGTGGGCCCGGGCGGAGTGGACGGCCATATGTAGGGAGGAAACGGTGGGGCTCCGCAGAGAACCAATGGCGGAGAGCTGGGAACACATGCTCAACGCATTGCACTTACCAGGTGGGGCCTGGGGTCTGGGAACTGTAGAGTTAGGTGGCGCTTTTGGGGGTCGGAGTGTACCGTGGGCTGTTCCCCTGTCTAAATAATCCGTTAGATACTGCTTTTGACTCTTAGAGTCATGCAAGTTTCAGATTCAGGCCCAGCTGTGGCTGGGGTGCGCGCGCACGCGGGGGATTAACGGACGGGGGAAGGGGGGAGGAGTGAAAGGGACTAATATGTATATGTGTCTGTGGTTTTGCCACTGTTGTTTTCTTCTCTTTGCTTCTGTCCAGTTGTTGTATAAAAGTCATCTTTGTGCATAAGTCCGCGTGGGTAGGATCCACCCTAAACTCTGCTAATGCACTAAGCTTAGCGAGTGGACAGTCATGGACTAATTCGGGGGCAGCCATCCCGGCACCCCACGCTCTCGCCAGCATTGGGCGGTCATCCTTTCCTTATGACTTACTGCACCTGTGGCATAGTGTTCCTTAATTGTACCGCTATAATGTGCATGGAATTCATCTGACATGCCCAGTTTGCTGAGTTGATGCTGTTGAAATGCCTATGTAATGTAAAATCTCTAAAAATGCTAATAAACAGATTTGACAACAAAAAAAAGGCCGGGTGGTTTGTCCTTCAGCACTGCAAGCTGAGAATGATTATCATGTGACTACTGTGACGAGCATCGGTTTTCATCCGAAGTGTCTTTTTGTCTTGCTCTTGCACAGACTGAAATGTCTATGAGTTATGAGTCCTTTCCAAGCACAGCCTGATTGACCGTTAACCACACACTTACACTGGACAAGATTGTCTCCTCCTGGGCTTTTTATGAAGGGCTACCACTCAGTTTCATCTACATCTTTCAGGTGTTGACGACCTGTGCTGCATATTTGTCCGCACCCAGCTTAAAACAGTGACACATGTAGCCAGCATTAAAGACACCTCGCCAGACTTGAAGTGCAAGAATGGTCCATTTCAGAGTTTTGTCAAATGTCTCTCACAGCTGAAGCTTCCAATACCTCAGGAATTTGATTGACCCCATACTGTGTCATGATCTCTCAGACATGTAGCATCTAACTCTATAAGATACCTCTGTTTCAAATATGTGCAGGGACACTCACTTGCTTTACGTCCAACAATGAGTCTCAATAGATGGAACGGCATGACATATCTTGATTCATTCAGACGAGTACCGAAAACATGGTTATTAGGAAAGTATGCACTTCATTGGATCACTTTTTGGGTCAGTAAAACTTTGCACTTTCTCCCTTTATCCAGTCAACTATACTTCAGCATAATTCACACCCTTAAACAAATCCCAAAAACAAAGCAAAAAAAATCTTCATGCCAGCCATTCATTTTTAGGTCGCAGCCTACCAGACAACACAGCTGTCTGGTTTGTAAAACACAAATCCAATGCATAGGCGAGACTGATTGACTTTGCCAAAGCTTGTTTATTAGGAACACTGTTGTTTCCTCCAAGGACCCTGAAGCTATGGGTGAAATGCAGAGGGTCACATGTAGCACAGCTGTGACGTCACAGTCCTAGGAAAGAAGTTAGTTCACAGGCATGCCGTAGGGATGGGCATTATGGGTATAGTTATAAACCAGCGGACCTGGTCAAATGCCTTCTCGGCGTCCACTGACAGGAGTACTGCCAGGGTCTGAGTCTTATCCAAGAGGTGACATAATCGCCAGGTTCTGTCACTGCAATTACATTACGGTAAAAAGCCCGACTGATCCGGGTCATACAGACCCTGCATGTGGGGAGCGAGCCTTGCCGCTAAAATACTTGTAAAGATCTTCAGGTCGATTTTAAATAGAGAAATAGGTCGGTACGATGCACATTCTTGGGAGTCCTTCCCTGGCTTGAGGATAACTACCACCTCAGCCATGGACATCGATGTGGTCAGCTCCTGGTTTTGCTAAACGCATTAAACATGTGTATCAGGAGGGGGGGGTAAGATCTGAAGCAAAGATTTTATAGAAATCAGCCGGGAGGCCGTCCTCTCCCGGGGCTTTCCCGGGGGAGAGTCCTTGAATGGCTCGTATGACCTCCTCGGTCTGATATCCGCTTCCAAATGGACCAATTCTGATGCCGGGAGAGGGATCACCGGAGCTGCATGTGTATATTCCTCGGCCACCGCAGGGTCTAGGCATTCTGCAGAGTAGAGGGCAGTGTAGAAGGCCTCAATCTTGGCCGTAATGTCTTTATCCGACCTCAGGATCTCTCCGGGGTCGTTCCTAAGCTCTGCGATCCGCTGTGCCGCCGTCTCGCCGTCTCGGCCCAGAGTGCATGTGACCGCCGCGCTGTAACTGCCCCAGTGCGGCGGTGGACTCCCTCTAGCTCCTTAATTTGGTCTTCTAAGGCCTCCTGCTTGGCTCTGCAGTCTTAGTTCAGGGCCACCACGATTGCAATACAGCGTCCTCTCAGGACCGCCTTCAGGGCACCCTAGAGCATGTCCATACCGACAGGGCCCTCATCGTTCACCTCCAGGTATGTTTGATAGCGTCCCGTATCTCGGCAATATTGACGTTGTATGTGAGCAATTTATGGTTCAATCTCCACGACCCCTGCTGGGGGGAACCCTTGGAAAGGAGCAGAGATAGAACAATCAAGGAGTAATCCGAGAACGTCGCCGCCCCGATAGACACATCTGTGATAGCCACTGTGACCCTGGGCGAGGTCCAAAATAGATCTATACGGGCACATGTTTGGTGCGCCGCAGTAAAGGAGGTTATTCCGAGCTGTCAGGTCAAGGTGTCGCCAGGCATCCCTGAGCCCAACCTCACCCAACCTCTGTAGCAGCGTGCCAGAGATGGATCCAGAGTGCCCCACCGAGTGGTGATGTGTCCAGATAGGCATCCGGAACCAAATTGAAAATCCCCCCCTATTACCAAGTCCTTGTCTGGGGACTCTTGGATTGTGTGTCTCATGTCCCGGAGAAAGGTTTCCTGGTGCTCTTTGGGACGATAAACAGAAGCTATTGAGTGTATGCGCACCTCCATCGATACCCTCAGTGCCAATAGTCTACCCGCTACATCCGCGCGTACCCCTATCACTGTCCCTTGGAATTGCATGGATAAGAGGATTGCTGCCCCAGCCTTTTTCCCCATTCCGTTGAAAAATATTGTCTGTCGAACCATTTTGACCGGAGCCGTTTCCAGTTGGCCCGCAGGAGATGGGTCTCTTGTAGGAGACAGATATCACATTTGGCATCTCTCAACAAAGCAAGTAGTGCTCGTCTCTTAACAGGTGAGTTAAGGCCCGAACACTGAAGCTCAGAATAACCACTTTAAGTCCTATCATGGGTTTATGTTTTGAGTATACGCCTTGGCAACGGCTAGATATTGGTAAACAAACCTAACTCTGCATAATCTCCTGGTCCCCTCCAACCGCCCTAGTCTAGTGGAAGTCCCCTTTTCCGCTCTGACCCCCGACCTAAGTACAACGCGCCTCCCGTCTGGTAGAGTATAGTAATCCCCATGTGTGTGTTGTTGCGAGGTACTCCATCGCTCGGCCTGAGTCCTTGTGTTTCCCTCTGGGGAGATTGCACTCAGGGAACACAGACAATGTGGTGCTGATGCCCATGGCACTCCTGCCACCCGAAGGAGCGACGCCTGACCTCCCTCGCGCCTGCTTGCCACCCGTGTGTTCCTATATTGAAGGGCTACCCTACCTGTCTGTGTGAGGGACACAGATCTTTTATGCGTAGCAAAAGGAAGAAAAGAGAGAAAAACAGGATAGATTGAGAGTAAACAAATAAACCTCCGTAGCATCCTCCAACAGCGATGAGTTGCACTTTCGTGTAAGGGTCCATGTGTCCGACGAAAGGACATCACCTCTCCTGAGGTGGGGCGCCCCCCACCAAGGCCGAAAACTCTAGCCCTTGGACTTGGACCTTCTTCTTCACCTCAGGACCTCAGGTTGGCAACTGCTGGGTTCACTCAGTGGCCTGGCCGCCTGTACCCTCCCTGTCCTGGATCTGACGCAAAGGGCTTCCCTTTCCTTCTGACGCTCCTCCTCTGAAGGCTTTGTGTTGTTTCCTCTCCGGAGGCCTCTTCTCCGGGTCGATTTAGGTGGCTGCCTAGAGGATGGGCCTCCCTCTGTCACCTCTGAGTCTCCTGCTGCCGCAAAGGCACTCCCAAGGACTTACCTCCCCTCCTTTAGGTTACGCACCCCATGCGTCTCCTTGTTTCAGATGAAAGACCGTTGAAACGGATGTCCCCATCTGCAGTGCACTCCTTGCTCTTGGAGGAAGACAGTGACCGGTCACAGCTCTTTGTGCCTCTGTAGGGTAAGTCGCGAAAAGTCCTGCAAGACCCCCACCTGAAGCCCCTCAAACTCCACCATCACTCTGTCCCGAGTGGAAGCCATGAGGATCTCCTTCTGACGGTAGGAGTGTAGGCAGGTAAGAATGTCCTGAGGCTGACCCGGACCTGAGGCGGGCCTCCCAGCACGGTGGGTGCGATCCAGTGTGATCTCCTTATCCGGCAGGTCTGGTGCTATGTGTCTAAAGAAGCGGAATACCCAGTCCTCCAGTTTGCCTCCGTCCGCTTGGAGTGGCACACCTTTGATGCGGATATTGGAGCGCCTCAAGCGGTTTTCCAAATCTTCTAGCTTGAGGTGTAGAGCTCATTGTTCAATTCGCGCAGATCCAAAAGGGAGTCCACCCTGTCTCCAACTTCTTGGAGCTCCATTCGCAGCTGTTTAATATCGGAGGCTACATTTTGCCGCAGCCCAGCGAAGTCGTCATGGAGCTAGCTAAATAGCTTCTCCATAAAGCCCTTCTTGATCGGGCCTTCTACTGGTCGGGTTTCTGGGTCTATCTCTCACTCGCTCGGTTGGCTCACATGTCTAGCCCCCTTGCTTCCCTCGTACCCGGTTTCTGGAGCAAGTTCTTAATCGGTGTATCCTTCTTGGACCGCGTTGTGGTAATTTCCGTGGTCTAGTGTGGTGCAGACCAGCAAACCCTCCACCCGGCGTTGCTTCAAGTATGGACCAGTGCTCTGCCGGTCGTCCACTGGGTTGTGGTCTCGAGAAGCTCAGCGCCAGACCCAACAGCCCATCGCTAAGGAGTACGTATGTGGGCCAACTCCAGGCACCCGCCTCCCGAGCTCTGCAATTTCATCCTCTGGGCTGTTGCCACTGGTCCATTAGAGTTGGGCCTAGCCCCAGTATACACAGTGACGATTTCTCCAAGCGGAGGAAGATTCCACTCCGTCTGTGTTCCAAGCTCCCTGCCACCGCTCTGGGGGAATGCACCGCTGCTCGCGGCGCAGGGCTTAGTTCGGTAGTGTGCATTCAGGACCAACCCTAGATCTTGCTCTTCTAGTAACTCGCTCAATCGGCCTATCTGATGGCTGGGATCATATCCGGGCAGTATCACCCGGGATGGCGTTGGGAGGATAAGTCAATAGGCCTAGTCGGCTGATGGGGCCACATGAACTGTGTTTGCCCCACTCGCTACGGGCACAGCAGAGTGTGGGGTCAGAGAGTCTTCGTGCCACCCACCGTGACTTCTACATAGGCCCAGTACCCCTCTGTGTCGCTGCTATGCAAATCTGCTCCTCGGGGCTGCCTCCCCTTTGTCCGGACCCGGCTGCCGACCTTGGCACCGGATTCAGCACTGAGTTGCTTCCCCAAGCACCCTCTCTCATACGGCAAACTGTGGGAGGTGTCAAACGGGGCAACCAAATCCTGAAATCCCAGTTGATCCGGACCTGGGGGAGTAGCACTGCCAGCTCTGATGGAACGGGCCCCAGGGGGTTGCATCACCCCCTCAGGCGTTATCTCTAGGCCGCACCTCTGGCCGCCGCCTCGTGTTCCCGGGCTCTGATATGGTCTCCCCACAGTGCTGTGGTGAGCCACCCTGCCGCTACTGTACAATGTTTGCACTCACCTCCCTGGGATGGGCGCAGACCAGGGAGTGAGTATTTAATAAAGGGTGTCGTCAGCGCATGTGGCTGACGGCACGAGCCGAGTATCTGTGTGTAGTGGCGGTCCGTCCATTATGGGCGTTGGGGCGTTGCCCCCGCGCGCTCAGCCCGTCTTTGAACTTTGAAGTGATTCAGTTCAAAGACGCCGAGGGCTCGGAGAAAAAGAACGAACTCAACTCAACTGTCTGCATGACGCCAGACCGCCCTGAAGGGGTTGGGCGGGCTGCCGTCATTTGTCAGACGTCACCAGGCCAGGGGGCATGCAGCACCAGTCCACAAGTGCGCATGAGTGGGGATGGAGGGCGAATTTTCGCACCGTGTCCACTCATGCGCCTTTGTGTTTTAGCTTGGTTGCGCATGCCCATTAGGAGCCCTTCGGCCTTCTAATGGGCGTGCTGCGGGCAAGAAGGCCTGTGCCCCCCTGGCGCCAGGATTGGCCGAGAGGGGCTGTGAGCCTGTGACGTAATGTGAGGAGAGCAGAGCCCAGAGGTGGCGCGGACCGGAACCGGCAGCAAGTTAAGGTAAGAGTGTGTGTTTTTCTTTTATTTTGAAGTGTTTTGTGCGAGCGTGCGTGTATGCATGAATGTGAGCGTGCGTGTATGCATGAATGTTTGGTGGAGAGTGTTGTCGTGAATGGATGTGTTTATTAAGGTTACATCTGAGCACTTATTCTGTCGTGTAGAAAGATAGTGAGATATTGTAAAGACTTGGGGACTTTTGTAAACTGTATGTAGTATGTACACTCGAAATATGGGGGACAGGAAGTGTCGTTTTTTCGAGGAATTCAGAACCAGCGGCCAAAAGTCAGAGGATGCCCCTTCAGTATTATTTAAAGTGTACAACATGCACTCCAAATAGGCCAGATGGAGCATTTCCGCTTTTTAAGCAGACGGGCAGCATCTGCTAAACTCTAAATTAGGCCCTTGGAATAGAAGGAGAAGGTTGAACAGACTAAACAGTAAGGTACATTTTAAACAGGTATTTTTTTTAAATCATTCCGATTATCGGAAAGATTGTTACAGAGCCGTGGTGACTGGCATCAAAAGAATTCTCTCCATGTCTGGTAAATTGTTTGTTTTCTTTTCTCGCGCATGCAGCACACTGGTTCCCGCCAGTTACTCCTGAATAATTGCTATTTCATGATGTAAACATTTTATTCACAGTGCAAGTTGCGAGACCGCTGTTTCTACTATGTAATTCCTTTTGCAGCAACACTGTCATATTCCCTCATGTGCGTGCCTACGTCACTCTAAGAAAAGGACGTCTCTCTCATGACAAATATTTGGCATTTTCTCAAAGTTGCATTATACTGCTTGGAATATGAAGTCCAGGTAATTAACATTGCTTGGTAGCAGTCGAGTTTCACAATGTGTGTTGTTGGGTTCTCTCAAATGTGACCCTACGCTTTACATTTCTTTGAAATTCAGTCTGAAAATGCCACCGTTTACCAGATAGAATATGCAACATGATGTTGTGCGCTCTCTTTAAGTGCCAGTTTTACGCGTCCACCTCCCTTGAGCTGCCGTCACATGGAATGCTGTGTGTATGCGTGTGTGAAATTGAATACATTTTTTTGAGTGTTGTCTGTTGTGTATGTGTGTGTGTTGTCTGCCACGCAAGAGCACTTTACTCATTCACGCTGCAAAATCGGTAACGGTAATAAAAAATACATATGCATCATGACTTATAACTTTTAGCGCAGGCGGCTTGAACAATCTGCCCCCAGAGAAAACAACAGATAACCATGGTCTGGCGTGCCTAGAACATGCCTAAGAGGAACCCGGGATTGTCTACAACGCGATGGTAGGAATGAGGAGTCCAATTAAAATGGCACTCTGAGCCCACAGTTAATTTAAACACTGCCTGGCGTCAACGATGCCAGCTCTTTGCCTGCTCTTGGCTGAAGAGACGTCTGGTTCTTTCCTGAGTCATTGAACTTTTGGCTGTCATACTGTCAGTCTTTAATGTGCAACATTATGCGTTCACTGCGCTCGCTCGCAACGGTGCAGTATGCCCATCAGTTTACGCCTCACTACTTTCAAATGCCACCAGCCGCCACTGTCTGTGTGGACGTTACTTGTATGTGCTCTGCTGCTAGACGAAGGCCTGGCCACCCCCCTCCCCCTGTATTGTGTGGGTCTCGCCGTGCATGCATGATACCTTATACCCCTACTGTGCACCCGGGGTATCCCAAGTGCCTCGGAGTGCCGCTCTCCAGCCTTGTCAGTCACCCCTCTGTTTCGCTGCCATGCCTCTCATGATCGCTGAGGCTCCACTGGCGGTCGTGGCGGCTTGTTTCGCAGACGCTGCTCCCCTCCTCCAACAGCGGGCTCCTCACGGCAGCCTCCGCGGTAACCCAGTCTCTGCAGCCACTAGCTTCACTTGGGACGCTTCTGTGGATTCCGCAGGTTTCAAATCTCGCCCTCAGGTCTGCGCTGTCCTCCAGCGATCCGGACATTCTGAGACCACTTTTCACTGCCTCATGGGTCTCAAGGCTGCAGATGGATGCCTTTTTGTTAGCCTCGGCGAGCGGAGCCCCAAAGACACAGTGCTCCTCTGCCGCCAACTTGGCCGCGCACCCCCCAACCCCCGGATATGTTTTTTTATAGGATGACTTTGTATTAAACTCAATAACAACTAGACATTAAGTGATCAAGCCCTATAAAATATCACAGCCCTTCATGATTGTATAAAAAGTTGAGAGCTCATATGGGATTCACAGCCTGAAAAGGATCATAGACATAAATTCGCTTTAAGCATGCCGTGGCAGGGGTTGTGAGGTCCTGGGATTAGAGCGGTGTAAGGCATTTGAGATGCAGGGGCTGAAAGAGCTATGGCGCGCTACAGGCTGTGGTGGTGCACTCACCATGGAGGGGTTGTAGGGTTGCCAGTAGGATAAGGGCCATGGGGATGAATATTCTGGAGAGCTGCAGGATTCTGCACTAGTCTGATTAAAGAGTTGTAGGTATTTAACTTTACGGATATTCAAGTCTGCCTCCATAGACGTTAGTGTGTGAGAGGTACAAGGAGTGAGGCTCACAGTCAAGGGCTGCTTATAATATGAAACACGTGTGCCTAGACGAACAAGAGCCAGAGGCCCCAAGCAAACGGGTAGGCTGCCTTTGCAGGACAGTTTTTTGGACTTGAGTAAAAGGTCAGTTATGGTTTCCAAGTCTTTGAAGAAGCCTAAAGGTGCAGAAATATGTGTTTCTGTGAGACAGCAGAGATGGCCCTCATTTTGTACAGATGATGGAGTAAGGGCTTGCTCCCAGATTACAGAGGTGTTACCTTTGTCTATAAGATAGAAGAAGTATCCTTTAGCCTGTACAGGTAGCTCCGAGGTTACAAAGATGTTAAAAGACAAGTAAAGAGCAGAGATATTGCTCAGTTGCAAAGATGGTACATGCATTTGCCTCCTATACTAGAGTTATACCTTAAGTACAGAGACGTTACCAATGTGCACCTCAGACAGCTGAGCTATCCCTTGGGTTACTCAGATGATACTGGAATGCACCCTAGAAAGCAGTTCTATTCTTCAAGTTACATAGATGGTACAGGAGGAACATCAGAAGGTACAGCGATTGCCAAGATCACAGAGATGCTACAGCGTCGACCTGCTCATCAGACGTATGCCTCACGTTAAACAGAAGCTGTAAGTGTGCACCCTTGGCAATGAACCTGAGGATACTCGGATATCAGGGGTAGACTCTGGAGGCAGGAGTGTTAGTACTTAGGGTTTAGAGAAGAGATGTTACAAACCTGGGCCTCAGTAGGAAGAGCCATCCATCCCTCTGGTCACAGAGATGTGAGAGGCGTGCACCTCCGGCAGCAGTGCTAATAATATAAATAATGTTTTGTATATGCAATTCTAGCACCTTTTCTGCCACTGAGTAGTGCTTCCTGGTATGTTACACATACTCCATGTAACTGCGTTCAGTGTATGAATCATAGAAGGTTAAAGGGCCTGGTTATTCTCTTCAAAAATCAAACTTGTGGCTGGAAGCGGTCAAGCAGAAGTCCGAAATGATTGTTTATTCACCGGCTGTCCATTATGTTACTCAGATGCAAGAGGTATGAAGTGTCCGTTGTATCTCTCTGATTACACTGGTTACAGAGATGGCTTAAGTCACCCCTCTGAAAGCAGCTCTATGTCTCAGGTTACTCAGACGGTGCATATATGCCCCTTGGACAGTAGTGCATGCTATCATAGTACAAAGGTCTAACAAGCTCAGGCTGCGTAGAGTGGAGGGATCTATTTTATATATGGGCACCTCATACAGCAGAGCGGACCAGAGTACATATATAATATAGCCTCACAATTCAGACCCACAGAGCTGCCCAGGGTACATATATAATATAGCCTCACACCTCATCCAGCAGAGCTATCCAGGGTACTTATATAATATGGCCTCACACTTCAAACACACAGAGCTGCCTCGGTACATATATAATATAGCCTCACACTTCAGAAACACAGAGCTATCCAGGGTACATATATAATATAGCCTCACACTTCAGACATGCAGAGCTGACCATGGTACATGTATATTATAGCCTCACACTTCAGACACGCAGAGTTATCCATGGTACATATATAATATAACCTCACACTTCAGACTCGCAGAGCTATCCAGGATATATATATATATATATAATATAGCCTCACACTTCAGCCACGCAGATCTATCCAGGGTATATATAATATAGCCTTACACCTCATACATGCAGAGCTATCCAGGGTACATATATAATATAGCCTCACACCTCATACATCTGAGCTATACAGGGTACATATAAAAATATAGCCTCACACTTCAGACACTCAGAGCTGACCAGGATATATATTACAAATATAATATAGCCACACACCTCATACAGCAGAGCTATCCAGGGTATATATATATATAATAAAGCCTCACATTTCAGACACGCAGAGCTATCCAGGGTACATATGTATAATATAGCCTCACACTTCAGACACACAGAGCTATCCAGGGTGCACATAAAATATAGCCTTACACCTCATTGAGCAGAGCTATCCAGGGTACATATATAATATAGGCTCACAATTCAGACACGCAGAGCTATCATTCAGAAGGTGCATATGATTCCGGCCTTCACGGGAGATGCAGAAATGTCCAGGAGGGTTCCAAGAGACCACAGGCTTGCATCTGAGGCAGCAGAGCTCACCTCAGGGTTCACAGATGATGCAGCAAACAGAAAGAGGTATGCTCACTCAGATGCCCAGGTGTGTCCTTCAGGGCTATCCCTGAGATGATGTAGGGTGCACTTAAGGCGGAGGATTGACCCCTCATCCAGGTGTTTCAAACAGCAGTGCTGTCCATGAGGATCCACGATTAGGGGCCTCGCACTGCAGGGACAGGATTAGAAGCCACTGTGTTAAATACAGCATGGGTTTTGCACAGAGGAGGTGAGAGCTCCTGAATGCCTTCTTTCTTGCTTGATTTAGGTAGATGTTTTGGGTAATTATTCAATCCGTGTGTACAGGAGGCTATGTAGGCTATTGGTGCATGATGGGTGGTACACGTTTTTGCTCCACTGGCAGTAAGGTGATGAACCACACGGTTCTCCACTTTGCCAGCTCACTACATCCCAAAATGTGTAGAAAGTGCTAGAGGTTCTCATCTGGCTTTGTCTAGCAGCAACCAGGTTGTCTATCCTTTAGATGAACATTTTGTTAGCAGCCTGGATAATTAGGAAGTGGTGGGAAGGTGCAAATACCAACAGCGGATCATCATTCGACCCATAGTCTTCGTTGAGATTACGCCACTGAATTCCTTTCTTCGTCTCTTAAAGGTAGTGTGACGTATGACCAGTGTGGATAGGTGAGGTAGTGGTAGATCAAGACAGATGATTGCTTTTGGTACAGTTACTATGTTCATTGGTGGATTTACGCTGAAGAGCCTTCGAGTAAAACATCTCCCTATGATAAACATTTGGTACCTCAGCATGATACAAAACTTTGCATTGGAGTTTCAGATGTGGTGCCACTTCACCATCGTTCCAAGCCTGCTGTAGCTTATTTAATTAAAACAATAGCTTACCTGCTGTAGACATGTCTTACTAAAGTGCCCACTTTACTTGGCAGCTCTTCTGAGTTTCAGCGCCACCTTTCACTGTTGATCTTTGAGGAATAATGCAGCCTGTGCCAGCGGCTTTTTACAGTCTCCTGGAAGTAGGGCAGTTTGATTGGCAGGGCTCTATACTCTGAGAGGCCTATAGCTAGAGGAGAGCCTATACACATATGTCTATGGAGGGACTGGTGGCACGATGAGAACTCCGTTCTTTAGCAGGATCTGTGCCATACAAACTGAGCTCCATAGCCAGGCAATTCTACAGCAGTTTCTCCATGATGCTAGCATCTCATATCTAACCAGATGCCCAGAGAATGTCAGTGTGATTCTGAGATCCTGTTCACAGGACAGGCACACATCTCATACAGAATGCTGCTGAGGCTCAGTGCATCTCCTAACAAGCAGGGGTACAGGTGGCCCAGCACTAGGCAGACGCTCCCTTAAAGTGCCCCATAATTAGGCTGTTCGATTTTAGGTTTAAACCTATAATAACTGATAAAACCCCACCAGAAGGGAAATAGCCTTTACCAGTGTAAACATATAAACACTGAGAAATAAACCTGCACAACCACAAACTAAATGCCATTCAAAGAAAGGAAAAGGAGAGTGAAAGAGTAATTTTTATTTCTTCCTGAAAGGGCCAATACAATGTAACATTGTTATATAAGGTAGCGGTAAGAAAGACTGGGCTAACATTATTCTGTCTGAGTTTTGTTGTTTAGGGATGTCTCTAAAATATTGTTTCTTCTTCTTTTTCAGTTTTATGGTCTTTGGTCTAAAGATACAGGGCTTAGTAGCATATTTTAGGTGTTGTTTGTTTATTTTATAATCTGTAGAGAATCGGGAAATAAAAATCATATTTGATTTTTTGGCTACATTTGAGTCTTTCACTGAGATGAAAAATGTAGGTTTCATAAGATTCTTTCCCAATATGTAACATCATATTTACCCACAGAGAATGGGTAAAAACCATTGATACATCAGCCCCCTTTTCTAGTGAGTCAGTATTGATAGTAGGTGAATTGCCAAACACCCCAGGCTTTAAACATTCAATGCAAGGTATAGTGACAGGTATATGTGAAAAGAGTGCAGTCACAAACCATCTGGGATACTGGTGGAATATGACCCCAGACTTTTGGAAAACATGGAACGCAGTGTCACTTGGAATGCTGCTGCAAAAAGTTCTTACCAATTTCAACACAGATTGGAGTGATTTTGTTTGTATTTGCAGTGATTCAGCTACGTGTATGAAAATGTTTGGTTTAACACTCAATATCGATTCCAGAGCTGAAGTACTTCCCTGTAAGAGCTCCTTGCCACTTGTTAGATGGTATGCTGAAAGCATCTTTACAGTCTTTATAGTTAATGAAGAATGCTATTGACTTTTCAGTCCGTTCTGGTGCACTGTTTTGTTATGCATGGAAACTAGAATGCACATTTTGTGCTTTGTGTGGCATCAAAGAAATAGTCATCCCAATTGTGTTACTTTTTCTGGTCCTAGAGGCCATGAATGCTATATTATTCATGTGGCAACCGTTTACAGAACTTTTGCTGAGTGATGATGCCAAAGGCAATAAATGTGAGGATCTTTGGTCACATATTGATAGTGATTTAAAAAAAATACATCTACTGCTTTCTTAGATTTTACAGGAAAGCATGACTGCTGTAGTAGACATGATAAAAAAACTAGAGTCTGAAAACACCCTTGTCTCTTAAGTGTTCAGCATAATTGGTGTAGATGTGAAACATCTCCTTGAGAGTAGGCTGGGCAACACTTTTAGTGACTTTGGCACTGCAACATAGTCCATGTTAGAGTGTTTCCACTTTGTAAGCAAAGAAATGTTGAGGAGCAATTTAGGAACTTTTATTTTACAATGTATGAGAAATAGCCCTTCACCAACCATGATATTTGAAGTCAATGAAGCCTCGTGATAGATCCCTTCCGTAAAGGGACATTTTCTCCGGAGTTTCAAAAGTGCTGCCTCATTTTTGACTGCTTCAATAACTCTGAGGGCTTATACGCCCACTTCAACGAATATGTTGCAGAACCTGTTGCAGAGAATCACAATCTTCTGGTGCACCAGTATTGGCATGGATAGCTATGTCAGTGGCCAGAGTTAGCTAAATGTATACAGGCTATTTTGGCATTGCCTGTCTCCAATACCAATGTTGAGAGGGCCATTTCACAGATAAAAGTTTCCATGGGAAGGAAAGAGCAAGCGTGCCTGACCAAAGCTTCACCGGAAAAAATACTGTTTCTGTTGTTTATAATGGCGCAAAAATGTGTAACCACTGTTTTTTAAAGATATTGAAATCACTTGAAAACTCTGAAAAACCCCATCAGAATTTACCAAAAATAGAAACTGAAAACAGAAAAGCCTACCCATAATGTACATAGCGAATGTGCCAGTACATCACACCTGCAACTTTTGCCTTCCTCTCCAGGTGAAAGTGAAGGTGACAAGGACTCGGATTCTAGCTCCCAACCTCTCAAAGCAAATAAGAAAAACACGGCAGCTCTGTTCCAGACAGGAGGATGCAACAGCAATGAGAAGAAAACAAAAAAGAAAGGTAATGCAGAGCCCCTATCCACCCTGCAAGACCGTGCTGCTGAGCTCTCTTCCATCCTTAGCACAAGAGTCTCCTCCCAGCTGTGTGCATCCCAGTGCTCTTCCCATGCTCTATATATCCTCCGTGCCATACTGTGTCTCATTTCCCACTGTTGCACAACAGACACCACATGCACAACAGACACCACGCTATAGTCATTGTACACTTTTATGCTATAAGCTGTGCCTTCCTTCTTTAAGTCTGGCCTAGATGTAGCTTTAGCTGTTTCGTCATCCTTATATGACGAAAACAAATTATTAATAAACAAATATGCATAGAGATATATATATAGAGTTTTTCTTAATCAGTCCTCTTCACAGACTCATCTAATAGAGTGTTATTCAAATTTGCATCCGCGCACCACAACATGGAGCATGTAGCAGTGGGTCAACCCACTTCAGACATCACTTTCTTGTAATGTGAGTCACAGCGTCTTGTCTGATCACTTGCACAGCTGCCTGAAAAAGTAGAGCACTTTGCCAGTGATGCTGTTTTTCCTTTTTTAAATATTTTGAATTGTAGTCCTCCTTTTAATTCTTTAATCTATGTGTTCGAGGCATGTGGGCTGCTGAATTCATATCTGTGCATAGTCCGCCACCTAGTGTTGGGTCCGGATGATTGCACATTGTTGTCCTGGAAGAGTCTTCGAAGTATCACGAGATAGGTGGCTCCTCCCCTGGACTACAGTGCGCATGGGCATCACCTCCATCCCCAGATTGTTTTTTTCCGCCATCGGGTTCGGATGTGTTTTCGGTTCCCTCTATCGGAACCGATAGTTGTTCGACTTTTACTCGAGGCCAAAAGGTCTTTAGGCTGGGCGTCGGTATAGTTGCGTTCGGGTTTCTTACTGACTCTCAGCTCCGATCTCCTACAACCCTTCCACGTGCTTTCGACGCGGACGGGCCTACACTACACCCTTTGCTATGGAGCGGACTCCATTCAAGAAGTGTCCGCTGTGTCACTCTAAATACTCGCACCTCGACGTGCACCCCGTGTGCAATACATGCTTGTCACCGGATCACCGTGAAGACACCTGCATGGCGTGTTCCAAATTTAGGAGTAAGAAGACTCTGAAGATTCGCCGGGCTAATCGGCTCCAGGCTCAATTGTCGGCTTCGGCGCCCCCGCCTGATGACATCTTTCAGGAATCTGTCGAGGAAGCGGACGACGTACAAGGATCGGACTCTGGCCCCGCGTCTGAGGAAGAGACCTATGACGCGGATGAGGAGGCCTACGACGAAGTCTCCGGTGAGGTAGGGGACGACGAACTGATTTGTGCCACGATGGGTGATAGCTCGGAGGAAGAGCATCCCCAACCAGACTCCGGGGTTACTCCCCGTCATACGGCCCAGGTCGAGGGATCGCCTTCGGGCCTTACCCAAGATCTAACTTTAAGTCCTACGTCCCCGCCCCCGGGCCCGGTCACGGACATTTCTGCCAAGAAACCGAAAGTGAGGCCAACTGGTCTCGCCCCTTCGGATCCGAAACCGAAAGTGGCGCTAGTGAAGAAGGTTCTGGAGGCGTCAACTTCCACGAAACCCAAAATGGCCGACTTGAAGAGCCACGCCAAGATGGCCGACCACAAGTGCCGCGCCAAAATGGCCGACCCGAAGCCTTTGGGGTCGGCGCCGAAGGTGAAGGCACCCGACGCGGCTGCGTCGGCACCGAAAGGGGTCGCGGACCCGAAGACGGCTTCGAAGAAGCGTCACGCCGACGGTGCGCCAGGCCATGGGGCGTCGGCACCGAAGAAGAGGCCTACCGACGACCGGGCTCTCGGAGACGAAGAGTCGCTCGAGACGGTTCAGCCCTCGGCATCCCTTACAAAGAAGGTGGGAGAATCCTTAAGGCGGATCCAACAGTCTACTGTGGTTCCCAGCCAGGACACTGTCTAAGCCCACGCCGAAGCCTGCCAAGGAACATACGCCCATTCGTTTTACCCTTCCTCCCAAGTCGGCGCCGAAGGCTTTCGCGCCTAAGCAGAGCGGACACTCTCAAGAAGTGTTGACGCCGAAGGCTGCATTGGTGGTATCGAAGCTTCGGCTCCAACCGCTGGCGGTGGAGGAACGTCGTGAGGTGATCATCGACGCCAACACCGGGAAATTATCGCTCCTCAAGCGAAAGATTACATCGGAGCCGGCCTTGGAACCTTTTAGGATTCCACTCAAGAACAAGAGAGACTCTTCGGCTCTGATGGAACCTCTGTCTCCACAGGCCCCGGAACACTCGCCGGCACACTCCCCCGTGCCTGAGGTGGACGAGGAAGAGGATGAGTACAACTATCCTGCGTACTCGGATCCGGAAGAGGAGCATGTGCCCTGGACAGCAGGAGGCGACGCAGACGACCCGCAGTCGGGCCAGGACACTCAACTTTTCGCCGCGAAGACGTCCCCGACGGAGGACTCGGCGGCATTCAATGCATTAATAGAGAGAGCTGCAGCGAACCATGACGTCGAACTGCACTCCGACCCCGTGGATGCCGATTTCTTGGTCGACACCTTCTCGGTAGCCGAAAAACAAGTCAAGACACTGCCGATGCTTAAAGGGGTGCTGAAGCATGCACAGGAGGTGTTCAAGGAACCCACCCGGGCGCGGGTGGTCAACCCTCGCATCGACAGGAAGTATAAGGCGGCGCCCACGGACCCCACGTACATTAAGGGACATTTGCCATTGGACTCCCTGGTGGTGTCCAACGCTCAAAAAAGGGCGAATTCGCAGACTACTGGTGATGCTCCTCCCCCAGATAAGGAATCCAAAATATTTGAAGCATCAGGCAAACGCATTGCTGCGCAGGCAGCAAACATATGGAGAATCTCTAACACCCAAGCCCTGCTTGCACGTTATGATAGGGCCCATTACGACACATTAGAGGCCATCCTGCAACACTTGCCTGACCAATACAAGGAGGCGGGGGAGATGCTCATTCAGGAGGGTAAACTTATAACAAATGCATCCATCAAATGTGCCCTTGACGTGGCAGACACTGCCTCCAGGGCTATCAATACTAGCGTTTTACTTAGACGCCATGCCTGGCTTCGAATTTCTGGGTTCAAACCCGACATACAAACCACTATATTGGGTCAAACAGTGAATCCTGACCATCTGTTCGGCCCTGAGGTGGATGCCTCCCTAGAAAAGATGAAGAAAGATACCGAAACTGCCAAGTCTATGGGGGCTTTGCAAAGCCAGCAGTTTCGGGGGAGTTCTTTTCGCCGCTCCAATTCAAGAGGCACCTCAAGGGGCCAGGCATCCCAGTCAACGCAATACTACAAGGGTAACACCCAGTCCTCGTATAACAACAACAAGGGCAGGGGTGGCTACATATCAAAGGCAGGGGACGTGGAAACAATGCCTCCAGGTCCACCGCCTCCAACAAGCAGTGACGTCTTGTCACTCCCCCCCGATCACACGACACCTGTCGGGGGGAGACTCCAGCAGTTCCTGCCGGCGTGGAGGTCCATCACCACGGACAGGTGGGTGAGGTCTATTATCCAGTGCGGGTACTGTCTAGAACTTACGTCCATTCCACCGGACATACCGCCAAGAGGCCGTGCTATGTCCGACGAGCATTTGACCTTGTTGCAGCAAGAAGTACTGGTCATGCTGCAAAAAGGGGCAATAGAGCTCGTTCCATTGCAAGAACGGGGAACAGGAGTTTACTCCCTGTATTTTCTAATCCCCAAAAAGGACGGATCACTCAGGCCGATCCTGGACCTCAGGCCCCTGAACTGGTACATCAACTCGGAGCACTTCCATATGCTCACATTGCAGCAGGTGCTTCCCCTGCTTCAGCAAGGGGACTTCCTAGCAACGCTGGATCTGAAGGATGCCTATTTCCATATTCCCCTGCATCCTTCACACAGAAAGTATCTCAGATTCAAGATCTTAGACCAGCATTACCAGTTCAGAGTCCTGCCGTTCGGGGTCACCACGGCACCGAGAGTATTTACAAAGTGCCTAGCGACTGTGGCGGCGCATCTCCGTCGCCAGCACATCCATGTCTTTCCGTATCTAGACGACTGGCTTATTCAGGCAAAGACGGAGCAGCAGTGCGTGGACCACGTGTCACGCACCATTCATCTCCTGCACGATCTGGGATTCTCTCTGAACTACCCAAAGTCCCATCTCCAGCCCGCCCACGTGCGACAGTATCTGGGCGCGACGATCGATACTCTGGCAGCCACTGCGCAGCCGAATTCAGTGAGAATCGCCAGTATCCAGGCGCTGATCCAACGGTTCAGACCCCAGCACTCGCTTCCGGCGAAGGTGTTCATGCAGTTGATAGGCATGATGGCCTCCTGCATCTCCATTGTCCCGCACGCGAGACTACATATGCGTCCGCTTCAGGAGTGCCTAGCACGTCAGTGGACTCAGGCTCATGGGCAACTAACAGACCTAGTGTTGGTGAGCGGTCGGGCATACAACTCTCTGCATTGGTGGAATCCACAAAACCTTTGCAAGGGCCGACCATTCCAAGAGCCTGTCCCACAGATCATCCTGACAACGGACGCCTCTCTCCAGGGATGGGGAGCGCATGTACTCCACTACACTGTGCAGGGACTATGGACACTTCAGCAAAGGAAGATGCACATCAATGTGTTGGAACTGATGGCAATCTTCATGGCCTTAAAGGCGTTCAAAGTACATCTGTGCAACAAGGTCGTGTTGATCCGGACGGACAACATGACGGCCATGTACTACATCCAGAAGCAGGGAGGCACACACTCTCCACAGCTGTCTCATCTGGCTCAGAGCATGTGGAAGTGGGCCATTCAAAGGAACATCTTTCTCATGGCAGAACATCTCCCAGGCAAGGACAATCAAATGGCGGATCTGCTCAGCAGACACAGCCATCAGATGCACGAGTGGGAGTTACATCCATCAGTACTCCAACCGTACTTCCAAAGGTGGGGTCATCCAGAGATAGACCTGTTCGCCACAAAGGAGAACGCAAAATGCCAAAGCTTCGCCGCCAGATTCCCACACCCCCAATCACAGGGCAATGCGATGTGG
The DNA here is from genome assembly GCF_964263255.1 of Lissotriton vulgaris. Taxonomy (NCBI): domain Eukaryota; kingdom Metazoa; phylum Chordata; class Amphibia; order Caudata; family Salamandridae; genus Lissotriton; species Lissotriton vulgaris. The sequence goes on along the minus strand of NC_141693.1, from coordinate 1,324,833,709 downwards.
ATGAACTGGTCAGGCAGATTTGCGTACGCTTTTCCCCCAGCACCTCTGATACCGCTGGTGGCACGCAAGCTCAGGCAACACTCGATGACGCTCATCCTGGTTGCTCCAACGTGGGCTCGCCAACCGTGGTACACCACGTTTCTGGAACTCTCCGTGGTACCGCATCAAAGGCTTCATCTCACTCCCAGCCTTCTGACGCAGAGCCATGGCGACATTCAGCACCCAGATCCGCAACAGCTCAACCTGGCGATCTGGCTCCTGAAGTCCTAGAGTTTGGCTACCTTAATCTTCCTCCCGATTGTATGGACATTATTCGGGAGGCAAGAAAGCCCACTACTAGAGCTTGTTATGCGGCTAAATGGAAGAGGTTTGTCGTCTACTGCGTGGAGCACAGCATTGACCCGCTAGACGCTTCCATTCAAAACATCATATGCTACCTCTTTCACCTGTATCGTTGTAATCTAGCTTACTCTTCCATCCGCATTCACCTGTCGGCTATGGCAGCATACCTCCAGAATAGGCAGCACCTGTCACTCTTCAAGGTCCCTGCTATCAAGGCTTTTCTGGAAGGACTCAAAAGAGTCATTCCACCAAGGACTCCACCAGCTCCGGAATGGAACCTCAATGTGGTTCTTACAAGGCTGATGGGTCCTCCCTTTGAGCCACTACACTCTTGCGAGCTGCAATTTTTAACCTGGAAGGTTGCGTTCCTAGTAGCAATCACATCGCTACGGAGGGTCAGCGAACTGCAGGCGCTCACCATCCAAGAACCTTTCTTCCAGGTACATGCTAACAGGGTGGTGCTCCGCACTAACCCTAAGTTCTTACCAAAAGTGGTCTCACACTTTCACATAAACCAAACCATTGAATTGCCGGTGTTTTTCCAAAACCCAGAGACGCTGGCGGAGCGGATGCTCCACACCCTTGATGTAAAAAGGGCTTTGATGTATTATGTGGACAGGACAAAAGATTTCCGCAAAACCCAACAACTTTTTGTTGCTTTTGCCACACAACACAAGGGAAATGCAATCTCCAAAGCAGGAATAGCTAGATGGATAGTAAAGTGCATTCAGATCTGCTACGCTAAAGCAAAGCGCACTCTCACTATACCACCGAGGGCCCACTCCACTAGGAAGTTGGGGGCCTCTATGGCTTTCTTAGGTAACATTCCCTTAGAAGACATCTGTAGAGCAGCCACATGGTCTACCACTCATACTTTCACTAAGCACTACTGTGTAGACGTGCATTCAAAACAACAGGCAGCTGTTGGTCAGGCTGTTCTAAAAACACTTTTTCAGACTGCTGCAGCTGGCACGGGCGGCCGCCGCTAATGGAGGGACTGCTATGTATTCTATGCACAGATATGAATTCAGCAGCCCACATGCCTCGAACTGCAAATGCTACTTACCAGTATGCATCTGTTCTTGGCATGTAGGGCTGCTGACATTCATATCGCCCACCCTCCTCCCCGGCGCCTGTAGCAGCTGCAGTATTTATTCATATACACACATATGCTCATAGCATGGTCATCACTCACTTTCTTCACTCCATCTCTGCCAATGGCTAAAAACAATCTGGGGATGGAGGCGATGCCCATGCGCACTGTAGTCCAGGGGAGGAGCCACCTATCTTGTGATACTTCGAAGACTCTTCCAGGACAACAATGTGCAATCATCCGGACCCAACACTAGGTGGCGGACTATGCACAGATATGAATGTCAGCAGCCCTACATGCCAAGAACAGATGCATACTGGTAAGTAGCATTTGCATTTAAGGTTGCAGTAATTCAATTCAAAAATGCCTTTTCTTTGTGCCTATACGAAGCATATTCTTCTGTTATGTACATTAAAACCAATAGGATAGTTATATCTGTTTCTAAGTACACCTACCTGCTAGGAAGCATGTGTACCATTTTAATAAAATTGTATGCCATGTTTGTTGCGGCATATGCTTTCACTAGCCATCGCACCAAGTTGCCAATGGCAAACCTATTGCCTTTGCCAGTGCTTGTTCTTCACTGTTTTCATTCCCAGACATTTTAAATGGAGGTGGACAAGCCAGTAAATTCAAAGATACAGCTGGGCTAGAGCCGAGACACTAAGGCTTGGCAGTAAGAGTCAAAACAAGATTCTGCTCATCAAAAAATCTATCATGTAATTAGGCAACACGTCAAGAAAAATATGATAAATACTTTAAAATAAAACAAAGTAATGCTTTCCACATTTTCTGAGTCTCTCAATTCAGTATAAACGATTATATCACTGCATTCACTGAATTAAGTTTATAGAGCAGGACATCTACCCATAGGCACTAAGGCGCTATAGTCACGGCAGAATGTTACAAATCATGTGCAGCTCAACCAATTACCTGACAGTTTATTTTATTTGTTGATTAATTAAAATCATTACAAACAGCAGGAAACAAATTCAGTTTACAAACTAGTTAAAACAGACCGATAGAAAAAAATACAAAACCAGCACATTATTAAATCTGAGATGAGTTCGACAGTAACTCATATACATAATTGGCTCAAGTTGGAGAAAATGAGTTTTCTGTTAGGCAATTTGACAGCAAAAGGAATAAAGTGCAATGTGCAATCTTGATCAACATAAGCAGCAAAGATTTATGATAAAACGATTTTAGATTAAAAATAAGCATAATACACTGCCCACGGGCCAAATTTGGAGAACTTTGTATGAAAGTAACATATGCGAGTGGGGCAGGCACCTCGACTTGTACTTACAAAAGCAAATACTGTTACTATTAGTCCGGTAACACCGAGGATTAAATCAAAGTGCCAAGTGCTAGCAATAGATATTATTCATAAAGACGATATAATCCTGGAAACATTAAAATAAGGTGGAACAATAGTAAAAATTATGCTTAAAACGTGCTTTAAAATAGCCCAGCTGTCCCTAAAAATGTTTAAAAATATTATGTCATTCACCTTGTAGTTAACTTTCATATCAGCGATGTCTTCCTGACATAATTTTGTTTCAGCTATAAGGATAAACTTAACAAACTGATGAATTAAAGTAGCTGTAATACCTCCTAAACATACAATAATTGCAGTTCTGCAAGTTCTTACTCCCAATTCCCTAAAAATCGGCTTTAAAATCATCTTTTGTTCTGTAAGCAGTTTTGGACACAAAGTTACTATGTGCTGTAAGGTTTCTTCATTCTTGACACATAATCTACAGACATTAGATTGACACTTGTTTCCCATTTTGGGGTTCCATCTTTGGTTGGGTATCTCCCAAACCTTAACAACATACATTTGTTCTTCATTAGAGGTTTAAATGAAATAGCAAATAAGGTTGGGGATACAGTTTAATAAAAGAATTGCAATTGGCCAAAGATGTTTTTTTACCCTTAGTTCATCTTTGTCCATTATGCAAGACAAAAGGGCTGCTGATTGATTAATTGTTTTTTTGTAAACCATTTTACTCCTTGTTTCATCCACTAATTTCGGGCATTCAAAGGTGTGTAAACAATCATCTAGATAGGAATGCCAGCTTTTCGAATGGGCCCCTCTTTCGATCTCAAGCCAACACGACTCAGCCAGCGAACCTTCCTCGGCTCTGGATAAAAACAATAAGGACTTTAAAAATGTAGATTGTCTGACTATACTCTGTTTCTTCAATCCAAATTTGAGTCTAACATTCGCCCGGCTAATGTGGTTAGGGATTCGAAAGATCGATTTGTATGCCCTTATTTCAATATCGTCTAATAATTTTGCATCTTTGCCCCGAAAAATAATAGAACCATAGTCGAAAGAGGGAATTAACTTCGCTTTCATGGCTTTTAACAACTGATCATAATTTGGGCATAGTAATTTGTCTCTCAGTTTTCTAAAGGTGAATGTAAGAGATGATCCTTGAGCTTCAAGATTATTAAAATGTTTCCTAAAAGATAAATTATGATCAAATGTAATCCCCAAGTATTTGTATGATTTTACACACTCAATAACCAAACCGTTAATATTCCATTCTTTAGGTCCTAGGTTACCTTTTCCCATGGTCATAATTTTTTTTTTTTGTATTTATCTTTAGACCATTTCCTTCAACATATAGATTAAAAGAATCTATTAATCTTTTAAGACTATTAACTGTCTGGCTTAATAAAATAGTGTCATCGGCATATTGTGAGTATTTGATCTCTTTACCCATTACAGAGGGTGAATGAGCATTAATGTCTTTAAAATGGGCTGGAAGGTCAGACATAAAAAGATTAAAAAGGCAAGGGGCTAAAACACAACCTTGTTTCAAGCCTATATTGGTTTCAAGGCGACAGGTTGTATGTCTACCGTCGCCTACTTTAATCTGGACCCAAGTGTCGGAATATAATAACTTGATCATTTTTAAAAGTGTGTCAGATATCCCCCAATCAGCTAATTTCGTCCATAATAAGTCTCGGCACAGAGTCAAAGGCGGCTTTTAAGTCAATAAAACAGATATACAATTTTTGTTTCCTGAATTTAGCTCTTTCACCTAAAAGAGTTAATAAAACCAAGTTTGTATACGTGGATTCGCCCTTTCTAAAACCAGTTTGGAAATTTGGTATAAGATCTTCTCTTAAAGCCCATGATTCCAATTCCTCTAGAAGGCAGCTTGCAAATATTTTGGCATCAACATCTGTTAAGGCTATTAGTCTGTAGTTTGCTGGGTTATCGTGGGGGCCACTTTTATAAATTGGTTGTATGATGCTTCCCTGCCAAGAAGTAGGAATTTTACCGGTACTGAGTACATCATTAAACAGGAACGTAAGGACCTCTGGCCAATCCTTTAAAGTAGCTTTAAAAATTGTGTTTGGTATTCCGTTAGGACCAGGCGCACCGTTTGATTGAATCTTGTTTATCACTTTTTTAACTTTATCTACCGTCCATGACTCAGTATCCGGGGTGCGTGTTAGATCTTGCCCCCGATAATTCTATAGTCTCTGGGCAGTTATTACGAATAGAAATAGTTTTATCACCAATACACTGAGGGCCTAAATTAATACTTTTTAAAATTATTGAAAAAGATTACCCAAGTCGATTCGTCAATATTTGCACTATTGCTTCTATTGTTTCCGTTTTCTAGATTATTAATAATACTCCAAAAACGCCTCGGATCTTTCAATTTACAGGCATGATGTTATTTGGACCAAATAGTTTCATAGTGTGCTTGTTTGGCTTTCCAAATTTCGTTCCTATAAACATTTTTTAATTTTCTAATTTGTTGAGCTACCACAATGTATGAAAATCCGTTCGCTTTCCTATATATTCAACTTATTGTTTTATTAAGATTACTTTTAAGGTATTGTAAGCAATGGGAAAACCATCCTGGATTCCTGGGAATCAACGTCTTACCACCTGAAGCTTTTAGGTTAGGGAAATTAGCTAAAAGCGCAGTACATAAACAAGGCCAAAGTTCTACCATAGAATTACCCTCTGAGATCGCATCTTGTAGATCTACAATTAGACAGGCCAGCACTTCTATGACCTCTTTTTTGATTTTATCATTCCATATAAGTCTTTGTAGATTGAAGGCAGAAGGCACTGTTTTAATTACTCTCAACTCCGGCAGATAATCAAAGGCAAAAGCAAGAGTAATAACTTGAGGGTTATAGTCGCTCTCAATCCTTGGTACAACCTGATAGCTTTGGACTGCTTTAACAAGTTTATCCAAAATTATGCTGTAATCAATTATGGAAGGACTAACACTTTTGCTAAATGTTGGTGTATTATTTGCCTCTTTAAGGATATCTAAGTTAAAATTTATGAACTCACATTTGGTCCATTCTGATAAAGTATTTGACGGTGTCATCCCTTTTTTATATGAAAAAAGGTGCATGTTAAAATCCCCAGTAATGATGATCATCGAGTCCAAATGGTCATAATATAACACTTTCACCGTTTCCCATAACTGTACAAGTTGTGTAGACCTTACCTTTTTCTTTTGAACTCAAGTAAACATGTAGAAAAATAATTGATTGTTTGGCAATTAATTTAACACACAGTATCCATTTTACTTGAAGATCTATCTGAAAGTGTTTTACATCAAGGTTTAGGGAAACATATATAGAGAGGCCTCCACTAGGACGACCTATAGAGGCCTCGCGAATTGCCACATTCAGGTATTCAAAATAGCCGATAATAGGTTCACTACACGTAAGCCAAGTCTCCTGTAGAATTAAAATATCAAAGGAAGTCAGGAAACTCATTACTCTCGAGTCCTCAAGAAGTGTTTTAAAACCGTTAGTGTTCCAAGAACAGAATTTCAGAGGCTTTAATGTTTTTACAGGGAAAGGTTGACATCAATCATTCTTTGCAGAATTAGCCTTTGAAAGAATTGAAGGAAGCCAACTCCAATCCTCAATTGGGTTGGGGGTGGTCCTTAGTTCTTCACATACTCGTGAACCTGACTGACAGGTCCTGATCTTAATACCACGAAACAGGTTCAGCTCGGTTGATGGACTAGTTTTTATCTGCTCTTTATTTGAGTCATACTACAAGGAGATTTAACAGGAATCAATATAGTTGGGTAATGGCTACTACAAATATTCCTGACTTTAATGCCCCATTTATCAAATGTGTCAACATTGGAAATAATTTTACTGGCAATATCCTCCCTTCGCCAAGTAGTCACAGATGTTTTTCGTTGTTGCAATTGGTCTTGAACTCCACAGATTCCAGATCTTCCGATGTTACATCCTTCAGATCTGGTATTGCATTAAATAACTTCAGAATATTTCCACGATTCAGAATATCATAAGGACCTCTCGTGGTGTACTGGGGGCAAAATACTACTGTCCTCTTTTCGACCCGGCTGGCTGTGCCTTCTTTTTCATCATTGACTCTAGAAACAACCAAGGCCGACCTCACATCAACAGGGTCCAAGGTGGCCACTACCTGCTGACGAGAGGCGGACCACTCCACAGATTTTTGGGCTAAAGTGCATGAGGGAGCAGCATGTGTTTTATTCCCCGAGTCATTTGAATTTATAAAGTTTACATTTCCCAATTGGGGGTAGTTTGCTCTCCATATTTTTTCACTGATTCAACAAATTTTTCATCAGGCTTGGGGTCTCTGGTTTGGGAAACCTCGGACCTCATTCTAGCAAGGATCTCACCCTGCGCTAGGTTATTAATGGAATTACCATTTTGTTTGTCCTTTAAGTTAGCTTCAGGTACTTCTACAAGTCTAAATATTGGAAATAGGGCTTTTTTTCTGGGTTCTTTGATATTTTTAGGGTGTGTGGGTGCTTCCCCTATTTCAAATTCCTTGATATTTTTGGGGTTTATGGAATCTTCCTCTATGGGGAGTTCAATTACATGAAAGATTTTATTATGATTTTTCCTCAACCTTTTTCTGGCCCTTAAGATCCCAGGATTAGCACCTGTGACTTGTCCAATTTCTGGGATCTTTTTCGCTTTAGAATTTTTGATGATAACTTTTGGCGATTTAATTCCCTCCGAGCTCTTACATTTCACTTCAACAGGCAACAAATGCGACTTATTTATACCATCTTTAATTGCGCTGTTTCTGCCGTCGTGTGAAATGTCTAAATTCTCTATAGTAGACCCCCCACCATCAGTAGGTTCATTAATAGTATTTTGTTTACCAAGACAATTAATACCCTCTTCGATATATTGAACCTTTCTAACAGACAACAATTTTACCTCCTGTACCATAGAACTAACAACTGACGGTAGATCTGAAATTTTGTAAATCAGTTGAGCACAGGTTATTAGTTGATCTTCTTTATCCTTTTGTACCTGACAGATTTGAAAGACATTTAATAAAAGTATTATTTTTATAAACATGAAACATTGAAGAATACGTTCATACCCTGACAAATTCGCCCTAGGATAGCCAGGACATGTGAGTTTATGTGGCCTATATTGCTATCAAATGAGAAGCAAGATTATTTTGTATTAACAATACATGACAGGTTTTTGTATAGTGCAGATCCTGAACTCAATAACATCAATGTGCTCTCTGATTGGGTGGATAAGGAAAATAATGCATAGTGAAGTAACCCGATTTGCCTTGGATCACAAAATTTGGTCAAATGGGGAAGTCGGGATTTCAGCCCATGTTTTCTGGTTACATGTTGTGTAATTTGTTCACTGTAGGGCTCCATCCTTCTCTCTTTTGTTTAATGCCAGCAGTCAATGCTGTGTGTTCCATTACTACATAGTATTATGGGGTTCAATAAATATAATCATCATACCTTAAATAAAAACTGACACTACACACACACACACACACACACACTCACACTCATATATGCATGTGTTTAGTTGTAAAATTTAAAAAGAGTGCTTTTCTGGTTAGAATATTTCATAGGAATTAAAACTCAAACAAAGTGACAAAACATATCTGTCAGAAGCTGTGCGGCACATCAAACGAGTCTCCCTGAAGAGCTTTAACCCTAGGAGCACAGCACACGCAGAGGGTGCTCCTGGGGTTACAGCGCAGCAAGAGAAATTAGTAGAATATTACATAAAGTTAAGTGTGAATGAAGGCACAAAAATCTATTTTTATGTTACTGTTCCTGCTAGCTCACATGACTTGAGATAACAATGAGAGCAGTTTTAAGAGAGACACAACACTTCATTGTCTGCAAATAATTAACAAAACAAGCCTTAGCACTGCAATAGGTCTCGTATTTGTGAGAGTTTAAGCTATTGTAAATGACAATGCCTTTTATTTATCTGTTTTGATATATAACACATAATAGCTGAAACTCTTGTATGTGAGACCTGTTTCAGTTTAAAGGAGCTGCCGCCGTTGTCCTGGGCTGCTTGGAAAGTGAAAGCGCTGAATGTTGCAGGAAAGCATGTGGTGCCGGCAGTAGGAGAAACTCATTAAAGAAAATAGGGCTTACAGACTAAATAAGACCTACAGTGTAACAACAGAAGTTAAAGGTCCAGTCCTCATGGGAGGTTACAGATGAAGACAAGGCAGTACTAAGGAGGGACTAACAAGCCTATTAACGAATCAGAAACCAGCATTTACAAAGGACAATGACACTAGCGAATGAATAATATGGGCGGAGCTTCAACTCCATACTCAAATACAGCATGCTTCGCAAAGAAGCGCATGCGCTGCCCAGGCTCGTCCTAAAAAAGAAAACAAAGATGTCTAGCCCTCTTGGAGTTTACTCATCAAGTAACACCTCTTCAAGGACCCATCCCTATCGCTCTATCAATTCTAGATAGTTGTTGATCATGCATATATTTATTTATTTATACAATTTATAAAGCGCGCAAATACCCGTGGGTGTCTCAGCGCTATTACACAATACACTCCCTACCTGTCTGCAGAGTCACATAGTGTCACCTCACTAAATTGTCCCATATCCTCTTCTAACACACTGCATCAACTTCCCAGATATCATCATCTCGCTCCAAAGCACAGAACATCAGCTGCTTCCAGTAAACGCCCCATTGACTCCTCCAAAATGTGCATCACTTCTCTGATACACCCCCATTGCTTCCTCTTAATAAGCGCTCCATAATCACCTGTTAATACACTACACATAATTTTCCTTCAATACACACTCTTAGGACATTGATTATCCTTACTGGAGGATGGTAGCCACATTGATGCTGCTGCAGCCCTATATGATGACTTTCCTTATGGATGCCTATGAAGGTTCCACAGACCCAGAATCTTGATACTTGCGGTCTCCTGTCGGGTCACAGTTATTGCAATGTCTGTACCATTCAACAAAGGCATGTAGCTCAAAGGGCCGACACATAGGAAAAGTTGTAAAAAGGTATATTTTTCCAACAGCACAATCTTTGTTCCCTCAAAATCCGTAAAAAAAAAAAAACACTTTTCTCCAACATTAACATCCATGAACACACAGTCATGTGCCACTGTACGTAGAACATTTGCCAGGGCTGCACTGCTGGGTAAAAAGGATATATGCTATCGTTTTGGTCTCCAGGTGCTGCCAAACCCAGCAAGGAGTTGAGCGAGGAAGAAGAGTCTGAATCTGCAAAGAAAAACACCAACAAAAAGGGAAAGGGCAAGAAGTCGAAGAAGGTGAGGGACAACGGAAGCATCCTCTTCAGCCATTGACGTGCAGAGAACACTGCGGAAAGCGCAATCATATGGTGCCTTGTGAAGAAATGGCAGGGGATCAGTGGAAAAATGTGGGGCCTTAAATTGAGGAGAAAAGTGGGATTTCAGACAATAAGGAGATGAAGCCTTGGAATTGTCTTATGTATCTATGTACAATTGATAGATTTAAGGTTGATGATGTTGAGCAGAAAATAATATATGAAGGTAAGGAAGGCAGAGTGGTGCTGGGTTGGAAAGATGGGAGTTGGGAGAGTCTGCATTACATCTATTGAGGAAGAGGAAGGCATGGGTACTGGGGTAGATTGAACACGGTTTAGGTAACAAAAGACAGGACAGGAGAGGCACTAGTGAGAACCGATTAGGAATGAACTTGGTCCAAAGAGAGAATAATGTGGCTTCTATGGAAGGTGTTGGGCAGTGGGAGTTAGTTTGGAAAATATTGTAAGGCTTAATGTAGTTACAAATGTTCTCTTTTTTTGTTTAAATTTGTTTTTATTTGAGCTTTATGAAGGTTGTGTAACAACCAATATGCATGTTATACATCAATTACAAATGTTCTCTTCACAACAACCTGCAGAATTAGGATCTACCAGCCTTCCAATTTGCTTGCTGCCTCCTGCAGTGATGTGACAAAAAATGATAGGGCCCCTGACACTCCCATATCTCACAGATATTCATAGGCCTTGGGCTGAAAGGAATTCTCTTGAGGGGTGGTGCCCCCGAAGTGAAAGGGCTGCAGAGGCCTATGTTATACCTCTCGCTTCTTGCACTACCAAGTAACAGGTCTGAGTCTGACTGCAAAATTACTGACGACAAATGAAGATTCATTAATGTGTCAACAAAGAGAGAGAGATAAATGAAGAGAGAAGAGAGTGCATCGGTTAATGCATTGTGGCCTCTTGTCCCCTGAGTTGTGTGTCTTCAATAAGGATGATTGGGAACAATGCACGGCTCACAGGGCATGAACGCCTTTGTCAGGTATTTGTCAGTTTTCTTCCTGATTATTAAGTTTTGGGATCATTCTTGATGACCAAATCAAGAAATTGGCATTCATTAAGGTTACTCCACAAGGGCTTAGGTAAAACTATGTGTATACTGAGGATGAACTAACCCTCTCTGCCCATGTGGATCAGGGTAATTATACTGAACAAAAACAATAGTCCTGTGAGACTCATCAGGAGCATTAACTATTGCATCACTCGAAAGTAATTCTAGAAATCATGTGCATGAATCATAACACAAAATCATTAACATATATCAAATAGCTCACTCAGGTGGAAATAAATCTAATTAAAGTAACTTTCCTCTATTGTCCAGAATTGTAACCATGCTGATAAAGGTGCAGCATGTATGGTGAAGACGACGCAGTGAGCATAAAAGTGAACGTAGATATATATATACAAGAGTGAAGAAACACTAGACAAAAACCCAGGGCAAATATTCTATCAAAAAAGTAGTTTAGATAGTATAAAAAGTTATGTTAGCTTAGCCAAGAAGAGACACCCATGTGGGTGGGGGAGGGGCTGGCGGTCGCCGTTTACCTGAGACAATATATCCGATCTCATCAGGACGTTGCCATCTCTTTTTTTATTTTTGCAGTTTTATATAGCGCGAACTTGATCTGAAGGTATTGGAGCTCTTTACGCTAGCACAAGTTATGTTACACATAACATTTTTTTGTAGGCACGGGAAGATTAAGTGATTTGCCCAACATCACAGGATGTTGAGCCGAAGCAAAGGCTCAAACATGGTACTCCCAGCTCCAAAGCCAGCTAGTCTGGCCGTTAGGCCACATCCTCTCCCCTAACCTACACCAGTATATTGATAAGTATACAATTCAGAACAACCCAACTGGATCGCACAGTCGGCTCAATCAGTAAATCCTTTTGCACTGTGATAACACACCAAGCAACAAGTATATTTAAATCAGATACTCACTAGTCATTCCTGGAAACCGGACTGAGGATACACAGAAAGAATCCAAAGTATTCCCCATCATCCATTCAGAGAGGGACAGAGTGCAGAATTCTTTCTGCGCAACAAAATCAAAGTATTGTGCTTCAAAACCTTTGTCCAAACAATTATCAGTGTTAATGTATGGGTCTGGTAAAATGTTCAGCATACAATTGATGAATGTAAAAGTTCCATAGCAGATTAAATTTGTTTCTCCATTCAATAAAAATGTTTCTGCTTCTTGACTAGTAAAACTTTCCCCATCAAAAGAAAGGTTTCCGAATTGAATATGCTTAGGCACTTAAAGACTAGACATATTAATATACAATAAAACAGGGATTCCACATCATACCAACATATTCTGATTATTTGCTTTGCCGATCAGGTTCTGGGGTACAAGCCTATGGACTGGCTTTCTGTAAGATTGATAAATAAACCACTGGAAAGGCTGGGAAGAGAGGCTTGGCAGATGATTGAAGGGTTACCTCAAATATTGCTATATTTGGAATCCTCAACCGACTTGGAATATGGCCAAATAAAATTTCTATATCACAATACATACTATTGTTGAAAGCAAGGTGTATCCTGTAAAATTTAAATGACATTCTTCTTGAAGAATGAAAACAATATACCTTTCAAATCGTGTCTTCTTGAGCAATTCCACGCGTGAGCTATAACTGTGCTTCTCTTTGTGTCTCTGGCTGGTTGAGTGCAGAAAGAGGAGCGCCCTCCATCCCCCGTCATTGAAGTGGACAACCTGGAGGACTTTGTCCTCCGTCCAGCGCCTCAAGGAGTGACCATCAAGTGCCGTGTCACCCGAGACAAGAAAGGCATGGACCGTGGCTTCTACCCCACCTACTATGTGCACCTGGATAATGATAAAAAGGTAAGTGTGAGTGCATTGAGATTAACCTTTGCTATGAAGTGTTCAGCCTTCAGAAATACGCCACCTATTCTATTGATTCCTCCGCCTCTGAAGCTTGCAGGGGTGGCTTCCTAGGTTATAAAGGCTGCGCACCAGCTAGCGGATGTTCCTATTACTTCTCATCAGTTCTATCATCCAGACCAAACATAAAGGTTGGGTCATTGTCTCAGGTACACAAACAGAGTTGATATTTTCTTCAACAATTTGATGAGTTAATTGCTTCTAAGTCTAAAGAGGTCATGTGGAAGTTGGCTGTCAGGTTGCCGGACGGCTAGGTCAGCAAAGTAACTGGCACAGCTGGCCCACTATATTTAAAGAAAACTGCCATTCCAGCAGTTTTTGGACCAAACCTGCTTCCACCAACAAGTTAGATGCAGTGTCAGCAATAAGAAACAATACCAGCCAGTGCTCAGTTCTATGGCTACATAGTGGACCATCTCCGTTCTTCAACTTTCAAAAATAAATCTGTAAAGGGTTGTTTTTAGGTCTAGACTAGCGAAGCAGCGCTTGTGCTGCTCGCCTTGGCGAGACCTATAGTCGTCGGTTTGGTGGCCGAATGGGGACAGGGATGTGCACGCTCACGGCGCCCGGACAGCCCATGTGCACGCTCACGGCGATCTCGCTCCTAGTGAGATCTATTGTCTTTGCTTTTCTTCGGAAGCGAGGTTGGAAGCTCCACCCACGCTTCTTTATTACTTATGTGCTTGCCAACTCCCTGCTTTCTATTAGGAGGGAAGCCTGTTTGGTTCCCTCCCTGTCTTCCTTCGGCGTGCCTGCCCGGACAGGGCATGTGCATGTGCCTGGAGTCCTCTTTGCCATGCCTCCACATGGGCACAATGCTTCGGTGCACTTTTACTTTCTCCTTACTCTCGGCGTTGAAGGCTGCTGGAGATGGGTACGCCCAGTGATGTCAGGGTTTTGCCAAAGCACGAAGGTGAAATCCCAGCAGTGTCCAGCGGAGAGAAAGGACGTGGACAATGAGAGAGCACAGGCCAGAAGACCGCGCACCCTGCTTTATGCCCTACTCCTCTGCCCTTCTTCTTTCTCTATCCCCTGCTGCCCGACCATACTCCTGCCCAGCAACCACACCCTGCTTCGTACCCTGCTCCCCTCCCATGTGGTCAGGCCATATTCACGTGCCCTGCAGCCCTCCCTGCAACCTGCTGTATAGACTGCTTATGTCACTGCTCCCTTTTCCGTTTCCTGCTACCAGACACTGCAGCTCCCCCTGTTTCATGCACAGTACTTCTTGGCACTTTGAGACGCCCTGAACCTATCCCTCGCTCTTACCCCACCCTTTCCTTCCACCCCCTGCTCTGATGCCGCGTCCTTGGAAGGGGGTATATTTGGTGTCACACTGCCCTGCACAGGAAGAAACAAACCCTGTGCCTGGAATAAGGGGGTGTTAAGGAATAGGGGAGGGTGATAAGGGGGGGCTGGAGTCAGGACGGAAAGGCGGGGGTGGATGGTGCCCCTCATGGAGGCTGGGGCAGATACATTGATAGGCTTGGAGCGATCCCCACATGTACCCCGAGCAGCACCTTTGATGTTGGTGATGTTGAGTATGGACTGTGTCGGCCGAAGCAGGATTGACTCCGCGTTCTGTGTAGTGGGGCCGGAGGAGGGGGCACTGTCTGCTTGATGCTTTGTGTCCTTTGTCGGACAATAAATTGCTAGTTCTGTTTCTTGTACACTTGTGTTTCAAGCCTACATTGATCCGGCTACGGTTTGAATTATAAAAGGCAGCAATCATCTGGATTCAGTGCCCCCCCCACAGGCCTCAGGAACCCGGTGCCGCTGCACCTGCTGCCCCAATGCAAGCCAGACTTCTGTACCTTGTATTAATAAATGTCACATAAATTAACTTTAAAACATTTTTTTTTCTTTCAACAGTGCGACGGGGGACGAGTAGGCACACTTTTACAAGCATTTGCAATGCAATAGGTCTCGGATTTGGGAGAGTTTGAGCTATTGTCAATGTAATTGGAATGCCAGAAACCGGTCCTCGGAAGCTTGTTTCCGGTCCAGGGAAGACATGGCTTGGCAGTTCGGGCTGGACTGTTCCCATGATGCACAGGGTCAGACTGATTTGCATATAGCCATGTCTGTACTGGGGTGGCAGAGTGGGCTAAAGAACATGATGGATTAAACCCAGATCTTTTGACTGGGTGTGAGTGTTTGATTGATTCAGATGATCCGTCCATCACCACCCCCTTTTGTACCGCTTTTGGCCGCCATAAGTGTGGCAGGGTATGCTCAGACGTGAGTCCCTTGCTCACTTTGCCACTGGATTCAAGCAAGCCGGGCTGAAGACGGCTGAAATGCCAGAAACCAGTCCTCGTAAGCTTGTTTCCGGTCCAGGGAAGACATGGCTTGGCAGTTCGGGCTGGACTGTTCCCATGAGGCACAGGGTCAGACTGATTTGCATATAGCCATGTCTGAACTGGGGTGGCAGAGTGGGCTAAAGAACGGTGATGGATTAAACCCAGATCTTTTGACTGGGTGTGAGTGGTTGATTGATTCAGATGCTCCGTCCATCACCACCCCCTTTTGTATCGCATTAATAACTGTCACATAAATTAACATTAAAACATTTTTTTTTCTTTTAACAGCGCGACATGCCGCACATCAAGATCTATACAAAAATTTAAAGTGTAACAAATAAAAGTACATTGGAAGGAAAGGCATGGGGCAGAAACATTTTTTTTAAAGTGGGGGACGAGTAGGCACACTTGTACAAGCATTTGCAATGCAATAGGTCTCGGATTTGAGAGAGTTTGAGCTATTGTCATTGTAAATGATAATGCCTTTTATTTGTGTGTTTACTAAACCTGCAAGGGGGTTCACGCAGCGCTTGCAGGTTTTTTAAACACATAAATGCATATAAGTGGCTAAAGTCATTTTTGGAAAATAGAAGTTTCCAAATTCACTGCCCGCCATTCAAGTCTACTCCCAGACAGCTGAAGCACGGAGTTCCACAGGGCTCAAGTCTGAGCCCTACCTTGTTCAACCTGTACATGGAACCCCTTGCACGTATAGTTGAGTCCTTCGGTGTTAATATTATAACTTACGCCGATGATACGCAACTGATGATCACACTCAGTCAAGATGGTGAAGAGACAGCTATCAACTTTTCAGCCTGTCTTTCAGCTGTAGCGAGCTGGATGAACAACAACTGTCTGCGTCTGAATGGAGACAAGACTGAGGTGTTGCTCATTGGTAAGGCTCCTTCAGCGTGGTCATCAGACTGGTGGCCAGCAGAACTTGGTCAGACCCCTGTCCCTACGGATTCAGCCAAGAATTTGGGAATGATACTAGATACCAAACTTTCATATGTGAAGCATATCGAAAAGGTTACTGGCAAATGTTACGCAGTCCTCAAAATCCTGCGTAAGGTCCTGGACCTAGTACCGATGAGTTCAAGGAAATCCCTTGTCCATGCCTTAGTCACCCCCCATCTTGACTATGGCAATGCCCTACTTATAGGGCTGAGCCAAAAAGGTTTGAGACAACTACAAAGAGTCCAGAATATGGCTGCCCGCCTAGTTCTCAACCTCCCACGCAGAGCTTCAGGGAAAGATGCATTATCCAAATTGCACTGGCTTCCTATAAAGGAACGTATACTTTTCAAGGCCATGTGCATTTCCCATCGAATTGCACAAGGGAAAGGACCTCCTTATCTGAACAAGCTCCTGAACATCCACCGCCCAAAACGTCACTTAAGGTCACTGGGCAGCATGCTGTTTTCAGTTCCTCGCATTTTTAAAGCCAAAATGGGCGGGCGTTCATTTTGTTACTTAGCGGCCTCCTATTGGAATAAACTGCCCCTTGAATTGCGGATGGAACCCTCCGAGAGGAGATTCCGTATGAAACTTAAGACGCATCTCTTCCCTATAGACTAGTGGTCTGTGTCTTGTTAGAGATTCTACTGGTTTGGCTGGTCTGATGGTTTAATGATGGGGTTCTATAGCGCGGGGACACACTGTTCAGTGTAACCAGGCGCTCAATAAATGGTTTTATTATTATTATTATTATAAATAAAAGGCATTATCATTTACAGTGCCAATAGCACAAACTCTTGCAAATGCAAGACCTTTTGCATTGCAAATGCTTTTTGGAAAACAAACAATGCATGGAGTTTTACCCAGAGTGTGTGGGGAGACCATTTATTTCTTCCTGTTCAATGCCGCAAAGTGATCTTGAATGGGAAAGAACGGCTGACAATGGTGCCAAACTGCAGGCCCTAATAAGGGTGGGACTTCCTTTTTTATTTTTTTAAATTTTTTATTCACACCCAGAGTAGATATTTTTACAAAAGTACAAATATAATACATGACTTCATAGTATGAGAATGAACAAAAAAAAGTATATATATAATCTAATACATTTGATACACAGTGTTTCAAAGGACCCGGAAAGATAAACATCACTTATATTACTTATATCACAATACAGAAAATTCTCATCTCAAAAATTCATTTGGGTGTATAGCATAAAAGCAGACAGCTAAATACAAAATTCATGTAGAGGACCCATTTTGCTCCTTATTATACATTTTCCCATTATTAAGCCCTCCCAGCCTCCCCACATCACTCTGCAATGCAAGCCCATATTTTTATCCCTCGACTTCTAGATTTCCTACCTCTACACGCGTAAAGGGCAGCCTCCTGTTTCCAGAATCCAAGAAGTCTAGCTAACCACATCTGAAAAGTGGGTGGTTCCCTGTCCTTCCATCGTGCTGCTAGCATTATTCGATATATAGCTGTGCCTAGAAACAGGCAGTATTCTTATTCCTTATTGCATCTCAGACGCTGTCGTATCCCAAGACTGCCAGTGTAGCAGTTAGCTCGAGATTGCTACCAAATAGGGATTTTCAAAAGCCCAGGATCCCAGATTTTAAAAGGGTCAATTCGTCACAATCGACCTAGGACACCTGTCATCCTCTCTTTTCCCCCATGTGAAAAGCTTCGCCGGTGTAAAATACAAATTAAATATGGTCTTATATAGTTGTGCTTTTAGATTGGAAGCTAAAAAGATTTCAGCAGATAACTCCAGGCTTCTATAAATGTCTACATCTGGATTATTCAGTTTCACTGCCCACCATGTCTCGTTCTTTTCTAGATCATCCGCCATTGCTGCCAATAAGAGATTGTGTAAGCCCCCAATTCTACAAGACTTAGTTCTAATTAGATCCATCAGGGGAATCTTCTCAATCTTCTCCCTGGGTCTATATGCCATAAGGATACTCTTAACCTGTGCGAATTTGAAAAACTGATTAGGGAGTATCCCAAACTCCTGTTGTAATTCCAGGAATTGCGGCTGCTGTTTTCCACCATAAAACTCTCCAATGGTGGTTATACCGTTATTCTCCCACTCCTGTCCCATAATATCATAGGCATCCTTCGGAAAGAGCGACCCATGCCATAGGAGGGTATATTATGTGACTAGGAATTTCCATGAATTTTGGTATCTGTTTCCAAATGCGCCATGCACTCTTTACGATTTTAAACCAAACGTTATTATAATAGCTGTGCTGCAATTGTTTTAAAAGAAGCCCCAAGGCTTCTTTTCCTACTGCTAATTCAAATATTTTTGGAATTTTCGCACTCAAACTCATTCCATCACTTCTATCTATCTTCAATAAGAAGGATATTTGATGTAACAAAGCGGCCCAGTAATATAATGTAATGTTTGGGATTGCCAACCCCCCTCTATCTTGTGTCAGAGTCAGCAATTTCATAGACCTCCTTACCTTCCCATACTGCCACACAAAATTACAGACCAACAGAACATAGAATTGATGTTTTTAAGTATAAGATCATCCAAAGCAAGTGGGATTGACCTATATAGGTATAGAAATTTCGGCAGTATACTCATTTTCAGAAACTTTCCCCTCCCTATGGCTGGCAAGTGAAGCCCATTGACCCTCTTTAATTCTATAGCTATGGTTTTAATTAGCGGGTCAAAGTTTGCTTTAATTATTTTGTCCACTTTCGCCCTGACACGCACCCCTAGATAGACTGATGACTCTGCTCGTCTTGCGTCTTCGAAATCCACGTTCTGTGTGCAAATAACAATAGTTTTCTCCCTATTCAGGCTATATCCTGATAGCATGCTGAATCTCCCAGTTATGAAAGTAATCTCATCTAGGGCCTCCTTGGGATCTGATGTTACAATTGCCACATCGTCGGCGTAGGCCAGTATTTTAGTCTGATACCCCCTGGTGCATATAGGTTTGATTTTAAGTGACGGCAACAGCTTCTCCAGGAGTGGTTTAATATATAGAGCGAAAAAATGGGTGAGCAGGGGCACTCCTGCCGGGTTCCCCTGGATATTGAGACCTCCCATGACTCTCTGCCCATTACTTGTATCCGAGTTTTTGGGTCACGATATATTGCTCTAATCGCTCTTATAAATCCCTGACCAAACCCCTTTAGCTCCAGGATCCCCCACAGAAATTCCCATGTTACGCGATCAAACGCCTTCTCGGCGTCCAGAAGGATCATGGCCATCTGGCTCCCCGTCTCAGACACAATATCAAACAATGAAATTACTCTTCGGATATGGTCAGTTGTTTGTCTCCCTGGTATAAAACCATGTTGCCACGGGGAGACCAGGCGACCAATGACCCTTCCTAACCGAGTAGCCAAGATCTTAGAGTATATTTTAACACTCTTCGGATATGGTCAGTTGTTTGTCTCCCTGGTATAAAACCATGTTGCCACGGGGAGACCAGGCAACCAATGACCCTTCCTAACCGAGTAGCCAAGATCTTAGAGTATATTTTAATATCCGTATTAATTAGAGAAATTGGTCTGTATGACCCTGGGCTGTCTGGAGGTTTCCCAATTTTTGGAAAGATGACAATACTGGTTTCTTTCCATGACTCCGGAGTGTTCCCATTATATTGAATCCCTTTAAACAGATCTAATAAGAGGGGTATTATTGTCATGCACAGTACTTTGTATAGCTCAAGGGGTTTTTAATCAGACCCTGTGGTCTTTCCTGAAGACAGGCTCTGCACTGCTATTTGGGTCTCCTCTTGTAAGATCTCGAAATTCCAATACTTCTTTTAAATCTTCATTTAAGACACCTCCCAGCTCCTCTATTGTCACCATCTTTCTAATATCATTTAATGTGATACTTTCCTCCCTATTGCCTTCTTCAGAGTACAGCACTTGATAGTAGTCTTGGAAAGTTTTAACTATGTCGTCCGGGTCAGTATATTCCACTCCCCCTCCCCCCCCCCCCTGTTTATAGCTGAGGTTTAATTCTGCACTGACATTTGCCTAGTGCGAAGAGCTAGTCTCTCCCCGACTGCCTCTCTGCTTTCATAAAGGTTTTCACGCCGGGACTGAAACTCCTCTGCTGACTTTTGTGCAAGCCATCCATTAATCTCAGCCTTAAGAGTCTGAATTTGCACCTGGCTCTGCGTTGTCTCTTTTCCCTGCTTAGTTAAAAGTGAGTGCTCATCCTCTGCTACTTTCAGTCTTCGCATCAGCTCCTGATTTTTATCCCTGCGTATAACTCGTGTTTAGGCAAAATACCTAACAGTTTCTCTCCTCACACCTACCTTAAACGCATCCCATACTACTATTCTAGAAGTGCTGTACCTGTTAATATGAAAATAATCGATTGCCCATTTTCGAATATGCTCAATATATTCCCTGTTTACTAATAACTTCTTATCGAAGGTCCATTTCCCCCTTATTTTAATACAGCCTGGAGCTTCCATCCCTAGAACTAACGAATTGTGATCCGATATGACCTTAGGTAAGATTGTAATACTAGCTTTATTGAGGAGATCTATTGTGCAAAAAAAATATTCAATCCTAACATACTTCCTATGTGGGAACGAATAATAGGTGCTACCCGGATTCTGAAGTGTATTTTTGGTCTGCCACATATCCATTAATCCATGGCTCTTAATAAGTGATGTAACTGCCCTATATACCCTTGGTTTCCGCCCTTGATAATTCCCTTGACTATTAGCACCAGGTTGTGGATCTAGGGCAATGTTCAAATCCCCACATAGGATGAGGGGTGTAGGCCACATTGTCAGTTCTATCTCAAGTTCCTTGAACATTTGGGGATCGTCATAATTTAAGCCATACATTGAGCATATAGTGGAACTCAGCCCTAGATCAACTGAAGTCCACCTCCCAAGCTTGTCTGCTACTTTGCGCTTAACTGGGCCCAATGAAGTTTTGGCCAGAATGGCTACCCCTCGAATATTCGATGTTTGAGATGTGGCTACCAATAAGGTATAACCCTGAATCGTCATAAGATGTCTTTTATCCCAGGGGAGATGGGTCTCTTGAAAACAGATGATGTCAAATGAATTTAATTTTACCAGCTCCCCCAAGTTGCCCCTTTTAGTTACATCATTAAGTCCTGCCACATGTATTGAGCAAATATTTATTCTCCCCATCTTAATTTAATTCTGACAATTCCAGCAGTTCCTAGCACTTGTAATACACTGTGAGTTCTCAATAATTTTCTGCAACATTTTCCCTCTTAAACAACTGACTTTCTGAGTTATATATGTATGTCTTTTAGCTGTCTACATTTTTCAACTTCTTCTCTGAGTGTGTTTTTTCTACATTTTACCCCCACCCGCCACCCCCAACCCCTCCGGGAGACACTCAGACATATGTCTGTGTGCGATGAGTGCATCGCACCTACCCAAGTGCCTGTGAACAAACCATAATTTTATTTAATATATGCTGTGAAGCTACAGTAACCAGCCTCCCTTCAATACCTTGAATGTGCTGCCTTCAGAAGAAAAGAAAGACAAAAGGAAGGAAGAGGAGGAAGAAAGATAACCCCCAAGAACAAAGGACTAAAGAAGGCATCCACTTTCTTTTTTAAATCTTTTCCAAACCTGCTCATGCTATTAAGCTGTCCAGGTATTCCTTGGCTTTTATCTTGGACAAAAAAAAATGTGTTTGACCATTCCAAATAGCCTTTAGCTTGGCAGGGTTGTTCAAAAAGTCCTGAGCCCTTTTATCTTGGAATGGTTTAATCATCTGCCTCAGCCTCCACCGTCTTTCGATGGTGGTATGGTAGAAGTCAGGGCGAACAAAATATGAGACCCCATCCCTAGTGCGTTTTGCCTCAGGTCTTGCCTTTTCAAACACTGCTTGTCGTAGCAGGAAGCTGCCGAAGTAAACCAGTATAGCTCGTGGCAATGACCCTGCTCTTACTGGCTGCTTTTGCACAAAGGGTACCCTATGCGCCTGCTGAACCTCTAATGACCAGTTCCAGTCCGTGAGTTCAGGGAGCGACTCTCTAAACAAATCAATGACATATCTGCGGGCATCCTCCCCCTCAACCACCTCAGGAACACCCAGGACGCGTAAATTGTTCCGCCGTTGGCGGTTCGCATGTTCTTCCAGTTTCCATCAGTATCTGTGCCTCCTGTGATTTAGCCATTTCCTGGGTACTTGCCAGATCTGTCTCTTTGGTACAAATCTGTGATTCCAGATCCGTCATCCGCTCCCCGAATGTACTACATGTTTTGGACAGCTTTCGCACCACTACCTGTACTTTCCTCATTGCCGCCTGAGCCTTGCGCCCATCCTGTCACGTCTCCTCGCGGTGAGCGGATATCGCCTGCAAGATAGTCTCTAATGTTGGCAAGGTAGTCTCACCTCACTTCTCTCCCATTTCTGCATTTACTGGGGTGCCTGTAAGCTCAACCGAGGGGGTGTAGTCCCATATAAGCTCTTTCTCCTGTCTTTTCCTTCGCCTCTGGATGCTCCCGGGCTTTTCACCCTCTGAGAGCTCTAGTTCTATATCACTGTCACTTGCGCCTGGATTGCTGCTGTCCATAACTTCATCTGACCACTCTCCCCCATCCGAGACAGAAAAAAAATCCAGCTCCTTTTCAGAGTCCTTCTCAGGTTTTTTTCCCCCACCTAAGCCTCAGTAGCTGCTATTTTTCTCCAAGTTACATGTTTTCTCAACTTGCAACAGTGCCATCCATCATGGTCAAAAGGAACCAGCTTGGTGACTTTGAGACAAATGGTTTTAATACAGCAAATGAACCAGAAAAATACAAACCTTGAAACATTCAAAATAACTCATTCAAATAGGTAAAATGACATCTGGCTCCAGCCACTAGTTACTGAAACTTTCCAACAGTCTCATCTAATCAGCAAAAGGAGAAGCTACTGTATATCTGGCCTCTGCGCATACCACAGAATACAAATATAGCTCATTACAAATTATACCATAAAACCATTGGGCCTCTGTATTTGGTTCATGTCACAAAACGAAAAAAGGTTCTGTGGGAGCAACTTAAGCAGAGGATTTCCCACCACTTTTAAGGGGAACCCTAGACCCCGAACATTACTTAATGCCTCTTGCTCTGAATTTGCTTGTGTGTGATTTTTCTCCCAAATGTTGCCATCGCACCAGGTTGCCAATGGTAGACCTGGTGTCATACTGTTTTCATTGATTGACATATTAAATGGCAGTGGGCAAGTATGTAACTTCAATGATACAGCTGGGCTAGAGCCAAGCCAGGGCTCTGGCTTAGCGATGAGAGTCAAAACAAGAGCCTACTCATCAAAAGATTCATCATGTAAATAAGACAACAAATGTCAAAAAAAATAATGATACAGAATAATTTTTTCCAAATTTTCTGAGTGCCTCAATTAAGTACTTGCAATTATATCACTGCATTGAGTGACATTTATTAAAAGTAATATTTTTTTAACATGAAACATTCAAAATACCCTTATACTCTGCCATAGACTACCCAAGACATGTCATATTCTCTGTATATGTGGCCTATATGGTTATCTAATGAGTAGCAAGATTACTTTGTTTCAACTATACATGACAGTTTTTAGTATAGTGCAGATCCTGAACTCAGTAACTTGAATGTGCTCTCTGATTGGTTGGTAAAGGAAAATAATACATAGCAAAGTAAAACTATTTGCCTTGGTCAAATGGGGAAGTCGGGATTTTAGCCCAGGTTTTCTGGTTGCATATTTTGTCATTTGTGCACTGTAGGGCTGCATCCTTCTCTCCTTTGTTTAATGGCAACACTCTATGCTTTGTGTTTAATTACTGCATAGTATTAATACATGGGGTTCAATAAATATACTTATCATACCTTAAATCAAAACTGACACTACACATACACACACACGCTCATTTACGTATGTGTGCCAGTGCTTAATTTGAGCTGGTGGTTTCCAGTGTTCGGCAACAGCACTTTATTGTCAACAACAGCGCTTATGACAATCTTCCACAAGGTGGCGCTGTCTGGCTAATTTAGAGATGACCACAACAAGAGGTAATTATTAATTCAAGCCAATCTTAAAGCTTTGGGAGCCTGAAATAGTATGATTTAATGTGTGCTGCAGGCTCCATTGGCCTGATGACAAGAGCCCTGGCACTTATTATTTTTCAAATATAGCATTGATGTGAGTAGTTGCAAAATGTAAAATGAATGTTTTTCCTTTTTAGAATGTTTTACAGGAATCAAAAGTCAAAGTGACAAAACATGTCTGGCAGAAGCCGTGCTGCACAAATTATACAATAAAAACATTGAGCCTCTGTGGGTTATGAACCCATACTTGGTCAATGTCCCAAAACGAAAAAGGTTCTGAAGGAGTAATTTAAGCATGGAATTTCCACCACGCTTAGGGGGAACCCTGGACAACGAACATTCTACTTAACGTCTCTTGCTTTGAATTTGATTGTGTTTTATTTTTCTTCCAAATGCAGCTAGTTACTTTCTCTTGGGTTAGACAGCAATTCCCTTCCTTTTTTCAGCCTTAGTTGTATTTTTCCAAGTTCCAATAATAATCCAGCCTGCTGTGGAATACATATTGGTAAGTGTGCTCCATTGGTCAGGTTGCTGATGTGAAGGACTGTGTTAGAAGTAAGACTGTGACTTTACCATCAACAGGGAGACAAGCGGAGGGTTTTGCTGCA
Organism: Lissotriton vulgaris; assembly: GCF_964263255.1. Lineage (NCBI taxonomy): Eukaryota > Metazoa > Chordata > Amphibia > Caudata > Salamandridae > Lissotriton > Lissotriton vulgaris. The sequence goes on along the minus strand of NC_141693.1, from coordinate 1,324,808,800 downwards.
ATCAAGGCAGTGTGTTTAGTGAGACAACAACGATGGACTGAGCCAGTATAAACCCCATAAGACTACAGGCCCAGGCCCTGGATTACTGAGCACCAGTCTATACTCTGAGACATTCTTTGCTACTCAGCCCAGGAAGTGCCCCGGCTTGAGATTTCTTGAATTCATTGAGCGGAGAATTATAAAAACAGAGACAGTCAGAGCAATATCAGCGACCCCACAGCCTGTATCGGTCCAGGAATGAAATGTACATAATTTCACAAGCTGTGTGTTCCTGCTGCTTGGGGCTACTCAAGGAGGCCTGCTGGGTCCTGGCTGGTCATCTGCTTCACCTAGATGTGTGAGTAGCATCCGTAGGACAGAGCTCTAAGAGAAAGTGTAACAAAAGTGAGAAGCCAGTTAATAGTTTCCTCAAGATTATCATGACTATCACAATTTTCGGAGTTTACTAAATTGTGCCCTAGTGGCCCTTGAGCATCCTGGACTGCTGGGGAACCTTCTAATTTCTGTGCAGGCCAAGGGATGTATGACGGAACAACGCTAGCTATTACAACGCGTGCCGTTACATCGCAGTTGTTACAGCGACTGCGATGTTACCACGCTATGCCATTACAACGCAAGTCTTTACATCGAATTGCGCTAGATGGCGTGCTAACATTATAAAAGTGTAATTTATTATTACAACTCCAGTCCACTTAACAGTAGGGAAGGTGTTGGGATAGTAAACTACACTATTTGTAATGTTAGCACGCCATCCAGCGCAAGTCGATGTAAAGACTTGCGTTGTAATGTCATAGCGTTGTAACAGCATTGCGGTGTAGTGACCGCGTTGTTAACGATGTTTCCTCTCTGGCTGCATACCACACTCTCAGCATCTCCTGCTCAATGGACATGCCTCATTTGCTGTTCTTATTCTTTGTGTGACCTTTGGATTTTTCACAGTCCCTATGACGTAAATGGCGTGACATTGATGGCAGCACCCACACTCTGAAAATTGTTCCTGATTAAAAACAAGATATACAGGCTTCTTCAATTCTCATCCACTTTCTGGACTCCTTCATGGTTAAAGATGGGGTGCTCCTGCGCCCCACCTTCCAGCCCCATTGCATATAATTATAAAATCTACTTTCTATATTGCACTGGTTGTGCTGCCACTTTGGTGGAAGCATTTTATAAATTCAATAAATATATAAATAAGTCTTCTGGTCCTAAAGTCAGTCTTCCTGTTGGCGAATTCCTCAAGGTAGAAAGTCTGTCTACCGAAGCTCCACACCACTCTGCTGCCCGGCTCAGCTCTTCCGAAGCTCAAGAGCCCTCTCTTGATGTCTCCAAGAGGTCTTTCAAGTTTCCAGTAACCTTCTGTCGCCGAGGGGGTCCAAAGCTCCAATAAGCCTCATCTGCCGGGATTTAAATGCTCCAGAAACATTGATGTGCCAAGCAGATCTTCAAACGCAAGTAGGTTTCTCTAGTATTGGGGTGTCTTTCATAGATTCACATGCTTGAATATTCCCCGTCGTCGAAATGGGAGTCCCACGGTAAATATCATAGCAATAAGATTCTAATAACATAAGTATGTAAAAACATAACACATAAAAATACACAGTAGAAATGCATAGAAATACCAAGACATAATTCCTACATAGGAATACATGGCAGAGAGAAAAACACTTGCAACATATCCATGTCATTATGTTAGTCCAAACTGCAGCAAATTAGGCGCAAGCACCCCTCCGGAACCTTCTCCTCAGAGCTCAGTCCCTCAGATTTTCTACTGCACGTCGTGTGAAGGGAGTCTCCCTGAGCTCTGCTCAGTTTTTCTCAACTTTTCTTCTGGATTCCAGTGTTTGACATGTCTTCAAGTAAGAGGTCTTTATTTAAACCCTGTTCTTCCTGTGGGAAGCTGCGCTTATACTCTGAAGATCCCCACAGCAAGCGTATATATTGGTTTACCCGGACCATGAGGTGAGCAAATGTAAATTTTGCAGGACCTTTTCTACTAAGACCCTTAAAAAACAGGGGAGGTTGTCTCCTCCTCTGGTTGCAGAGACTTAAGGACAAGGATATCCCCCTTTCTGATGCAGACAGCCTTATGTCTAGTACTTCTAAAGCAGCCAGTAAGCGTAGCAGTGTGCAGGATTTGCCTTCTCCATTTTTAAAGAAAAATAAACTTTCTCTTTCTGTGGCTCCTGCGGTGTCTTCACCTCCTCCTGCTTCGCCCACGCCCAAGAGATATGACTCTCAGGCATCTTCTGCTTCTTCCAGTCATGTTTCCACCAAGAAACATGCTAAATCATCGACGGGAGTGTCGACGATCGCCCTGACGACGAGATCTGCCGTCGACGGCTCGTTGACGGCGACGGCTCGTTGACGGCGACTGTGATGACATCTGCTGCTGGCTCGTCGACGACGGTTGCGTCAATGTCATCTATGTCGACGAAGGTATCTATGTGCTCTAGACCTGTCTCGTCGACTATACCTATCCTCTCGTCGACGAAAAAGAAAATTATCTCGTCGTCGACGACATCTCCATCGACGAGAGCTGTTAAATCTTCGTCGTCGATCCCGTCGACGAGTGCTTCGTCGACGGCTGCATCTTCATCATGGTCGACGACTCAGTCGACAGCCACTTCGTCTTCGACGTTGAAGATCTCATCGACGTCAGACCCGTCAACGACAGCGCCGTCGACGGTGACACCGTCGACGGCGGAATCCTCATCTGCCTCTTCGTTGACGCTTCTGCCGTCGTCATCAGCTAAGTCGACGACGACTTCGTCGACGGTGACTACCTCCTCTTTTGCATCGTTGGCATTGCTGCCACTTCCAATGTCAGGTTCTGGTCTTTCCAACAACGGCCCAATACACCAACGTCGCCAGGTTCAGGTAGACCAGTTGTCTATTCCAGACGACAAGCATCCACCTTCGCCATTGTTTGCCACTGGCTCTGAAGAGGACTCTGGTTCAGAAGAGGAAGACGGTGGCCATTTTGGGGCGGCACACAGTCCTTCGGAATTAGTCATTAAGTGCCAGGACTATGGTGAGGAACCTGAAGGAAATTATTTTCAGGATGAAGAACTAGAGGTGCAGGTTCCAACAGCGACACTGCCTCTGTCTCTCCTTTCTAACCTACAACATATGTTGGAGGATTACAGCAGGCGATTTCCCCCATCACATCAGGCTTCGCCAGTACCAGCAGCACCTGTGCCTATAGTACCTCCTCCTGTAGATCCGCTACCACCTCCTTCTGCACCGTCCCCGCAAGTCCAGACGTCAGTCCGGATACACACTACTGTGTATGCCGATGACGACGATGACGTTCGCCCTGATCGTGAAGAGTGCGAAGTCCAGGATGATGACAATGACGACAACACCATGACAGATTGGGACGACTACCAAATCCAGACGCCGTCCCCATTTCCAGTGACACCTGGGAATTCCCCGCCAGTGGACATTGCCAGTTTCCATCAGTTAATGGACGGCTCAACGCTTTAAACTGCCAAGAGTCCAAAGAGAAGAGGGCTGTTTTCTGTATGATTTTAAGAATCAGCCATTTAAGCAGGTCCATACAGTCCCAAATATTGATTTCATATGGAACGAAGGGTTGAAATCTATGCAGACACCAAATACCATCCCTGCACAAATGCCTCGCCTAGAAAAGAAATATAAGGCACCCATTGGTTCCCCTGAGCACCTGATTTCCCAGCTGAAGCCTGATTCGGTGGTCACTCAAGCTACTCAGCAACGCTCAAGGAACCCAGCATCACCTATTACAGCTCCTCCAGATCGGGAGGGTCGTCGCCTGGACGCCATTGGGCGGAAATGTTCATCAATGGCCTCTACCACGGTGAGAGCAGCGACTGCTTTAGCTATTCTAGGGCAATACGATCGTCAGATGTGGTCTGACATGGCTGCCCTTGTAGCCCTCATCCTGGAGCCCTCCAGGGCTGAAGCCTTGAATATTTTACAGGACGGAGAGAGAGCAGCTGAGTAGATCATAGACTGCTCAGTAGACATCGCATCGACTGTTTTCCGACAGCTTGCAGGGGGAACTGTGTTGCGGTGACAGGGATGGCTATGCTCCACCTTGTTTCGTCAAGAGGTACAGTCAAAGATCCTTGATATGCCGTACAATGGAGAGTCACTCTTTGGGGCACATGTTGACGAGGCTCTCCAAGCCATTAAAAAGGACACCGACACTGCTCGCTCTTTAGGGACCTTACAGTTCCGAAAACAACCTTTTCGTGGCGCACGTGGACACGGCACCAACTCCAATTTTCATGGAGGATCTCGTCAAACATACTCCTATAACCAGGGTAATCAGCACTACTCTTTCCAGCAGCAGCAGTCCTCCCGTCAGCAGTCCTCCAAATCCTATCAAGGAAAGTCTGCATATAGAGGATCTACCTCTAAACGACAATGACTTGCCTTTCCCCCAAAAAGTTGGGGGTCGAATCTCCCTGTTCTTTTCTCAATGGTCCTCCACCACCTCAGACCGTTGGGTTCTGGACATTGTAGCGAAGGGCCATGCTTTGGAGTTCGTCAAGATTCCTCCTCCCACTCCTCCATCCGGCCCGCCTCCACCCCACCTCAAGGAGTTGTTCCAACAAATTCGGATTATGATTACGAAGGGCGCCATCGAAGTGGTTCCAAAGTCTCAAAGAGGAAGGGGGTTCTATTCCAGTTTTTTCCTTATCTTCAAGAAATCAGGAGACTGGCGTCCGATTCTGGACTTACGAGCGCTGAACAAATATCTCAAATCCCAATCCTTTTGTATGCTCACGCTCATGGAGATTTTGCGTCTTCTCTCCCAAGACGACTACATGACCACCATCGACCTCCAGGACGCTTATTTTCATGTGCCAATTCTTCCACGTCATCGAAAGTACTTGCGCTTCCGAGTGGGGCGGAGAGACTTCCAGGTCCGGGTGCTGCCTTTCGGCCTATGCTCCGCCCCTCGTGTCTTCACGAAAGTGTTAGCTCCTGTGATAGCCTACCTGCGGCTCCAGGGTGTCCAAATTTTTCCATACCTGGACGATTGCCTTCTCAAATCTCAATCTCGCAGCCAGTTGGTTCGGGACACTCAACTCAACCGCTCCCTCGGCCTCTCCATCAATGTCGAGAAGTCCCAGTTTGTCCCAGCTCTCTGCATAACCTTTCTGGGCGCTACCCTGGACACTTCCGTAGCCAAAGCGTTCGTGTCTCACAAACGTCAGCTGAAGATACTCCGCCTCGCGGCTTGTATTTGCGCAAAACAGTCCGTTTCAGTCCGGATCTTGAAGTCTTTTCTGGGGATGGCATCATCATGCATTTCTCTGATCCCGAATTGCAGATTGAAAACTCGCCCTATTCAGGAAGAACTGGACGGGCAATGGCCTCAAGTCACCGGATCCTTCAACGACATAGTCTGTGTCACCACTCGCATGAAAGCGGCTCTCCACTGGTGGGCGCAACAGTCCAACATCGCGGCAGGGGTTTCTTTCCTCACCACCGCTCCGGAACTCACGCTGACGACGGACGCATCCTTAGAAGGGTGGGGTGCTCACCTTCAGGTCTGTCGATCAAAGGCAAATGGACTCTGCCTCAGCGCTCTTGGCACATCAACCGGCTGGAATTGATGGCCATCTTTCTAGCCCTCAAGTCGTTCCATCCTTTGATCAAGGGGGAGTCAGTCCTTATCCAAACGGACAACACGACCAACATGCACTATGTCAACAAACAGGGCGGAACCAAATCTCCTCTCTTGTCTCGTCTGGCACAGTCGATCTGGGATTGGGCAATCAGTCACCACGTCACCCTGACTGCCGGGAGTCTCCAACATCCTAGTGTATTCCCTCAGCAGATCCACGTCTTCCACCCACGAGTAGCAGTTACATCAACCAACACTCGACCTAGTCTTTCGACGGTGGGGTCATCCATCCTTGGATCTCTTTGCAACACCGAAGAACCGGAAATGCCCATCTTACGCAAGTTGGCATCCCCACCCCGGATCGTGCAGGAATGCCCTTTTGATGAACTGGTGCGATCTATTCGCCTACGCTTTTCCTCCGATTCCACTAGTTCCTCGCGTGCTGTGGAAGATGCGGAGACAACCTTGCCACATCCTCCTGATCGCTCCCAGATGGCCTCGACAAGCATGGTTCTCAGAGCTACTTCTCCTCTTCCAGTGCGAACCCATACTTCTGCATCCTCGAGCGGATCTCCTCACGATGGACGGGGGCCAAGTATGTCATCCGAACCCCTCGTCTCTGAAATTATCGTCATGGAACCTGAGCACCTTGAATTTGCCCATTTAAATATTTCACCAGCATGCAGGGACATTCTCGCTCAGGCAAGAGCTCCGTCTACAGTCAAAACCTACAAACTCAAGTGGAAGAAGTTTTGTCATTGGTGCGCAGATGCCAATATTCATCCTCTTCATTCCTCTCCGGATCAGCTTCTTCCGTTCTTTCTGCAACTGGCTCAATCAGAACTTTCACATTCCACTTTGAGAGACTTCTTGGCGGCGATTTCCCGCTACCGTCAAGATGGTTCCACCTTGCTCTGCTCCTCCAGAGTCATTCGCCAGTTTTTCAAAGGATTATTCCGGAAGTTCCCACCCATTCGGCGTCCTCCTCTCACTTGGCATCTTAATGTTGTACTGGCTCAACTAATGAAAGCACCATTCGAGCCCATCCACAGAACGGACTTAAAATTTCTCACCTGGAAGGTAGCCCTTCTCCTTGCTCTAACATCCTCTCCAAGGGTAAGCGATATTCACGCTTTCACCATTAAACCTCCATTTCTCCAATTCAAATCGGACTGTGTAGTGCTTCGCACCAACCCTACTTTCCTTCCTAAAGTACCTACTGACTTTCACATTAACGAACCTGTTTTCTTAAAAACGTTCTTTGTTTTAACAAAACAAAAAAACGTTCTTTGCCAATCCTCAATCTCCGGCAGAGCCACGCCTACATTCCTTGGACATTAAAAGATGTCTTAAATTTTACATCAATAGGACAGCACCTTTTCGCAAGTCTGATCAACTATTCATTGCCTATGGACGCATGCGCAAGGGACGTCCGGTTACCAAGCCAACTATTGCACGTTGGATTTCTTCAGCAATTGCTTTCTGCCATCAGCAAGCCGGCAGGCCTCTTCAGTCTTCCGTGAGCGCCCATTCCACCAGGGCGATGTCATCTTCTACTGCCCTGTTTGCCGGTGTGCCGCTTCATCAAATCTGCAGAGTGGCCACGTGGTCCAGCAGGCATACTTTCACAAGACACAATTGCCTGGATGCCATCAATGACACAGATACGGCAGTGGTACAGGCAGTGCTTCACAATCTTTTTAACTAAGGTGAGCCTCTGTCTTCCCTCCTCCATTATGGTTATTTTGCTTATGGTTATTACTTGCATGACTTTATTATAGTCTATGAAGTTTTCTTCCATGTTGTTGCATGGTTTCTTCGAACCTTTTTCGGCTACTACTGCTCCTTATTCTATTCAAGCATGTGAATCTATGAAAGACACCCCAATACTGGAGAAGAACAATTGTTACTTGCCTGTAAACAGGTGATTCTCCAGTATTGGTGTCTTTCATAGATTCACATGCGACCCACCCACCTCCCCTCAGAGGCTCTCTTCTCCTCATAGACTCTATTGTCACTCCTGTGCTACGAAAATCTGAGGGACTTAGCTCTGAGGAGAAGGTTCTGGAGGGCTGCTTGCGCCTGATTGGCTGCAGTTTGGACTAACATAATGACATGGATATGTTGCAAGTGTTTTTTCTCTCTGTCATGTATTCCTATGTAGGAATTATGTCTTGGTATTTCTGTGCATTTCTACTGTGTATTTTTATGTGTTATGTTTTTACATACTTATGTTATTGGCATGTTATTGCTATGATATTTACTGTGGGACTCCCACTTCGACGACGGGGAATATTCAAGAATGTGAATCTATGAAAGACACCAATACTGGAGAACCACCTGTTTACAGGTAAGTAACAATTGTTCATTCACAGCAGGCTGGTCCAAGGTAAGTCCATAAAGATTGGATCCGCGCAAGCTGTTCAGGATAGCTACATAATATGCATTTATACACAGTTAATCTAACTGGAACTTGTCTACATACATGCTAATACTCTGTCTGTTATGGAATTTCTTTGACACCCTCCCTGTTGTGCCCGGCAGGGCTTTGAAAGTTTTAGTAAGCCACAGGCTCTCGAAGCTCAAGTAGTCCTCTGCTGCCCCCTGCTGGTCTTCGAGTACTCTAATAAACACATGCGTTCTCCCACAGATTTTCCTACTGGCTGGGAGGAAACGGAAGAAGAGCAAAACCTCCAATTATCTGATCTCCATTGATGCTACCGACCTGTCCAGAGGTGGAGAGAACTTCATCGGGAAGCTGAGGTAAGAGGGAATGAGCAAATTCAACAGGCTTCAAAATGATAAACCTTGATCACGTGGTACATAGTTGACAACATTTGAAAAAACATTCCAGGGACAAATTGCAGCACAGGGCTGCTGCAGATAGAACATTCTTGTTTGCATACTTGTGTGCAATAAAGAGGAACAGTTTCTGCAACAATATCATCTTGGCCAGTCTCCAACTTGTCAGGGTTGTCCCTACAAAAACGGGACAGTTGGCAAATTATGCATAGTAATATCAGTCCACAGCTCTGCTATGCATGGTAATATCAGCCCACAGCTCTGCTATGCATGGTAATACCAGCCCACAGCGCTGCTAATGCATGGTAATATCAGCCCACAGCTCTGCTAGGCATGATAATATCAGCCCACAGCTCTGCTATGCATGGTAAAATCAGCCCAAAGCTCTGCTGTGCATGGTAATACCAGCCACAGCTCTGCTATGCATGGTAATATCAGTGCAGAGCTCTGCTAGGCATGGTAATACCAGCCCACAGCGCTACTAATGCATGGTAATATCAGCCCACAGCTCCGCTATGCATGGTAATAGCCCACAGCTCTGCTATGCATGGTAATATCAGCCCACAGCTCTGCTATGCATGGTAATGCCAGCCCACAGCGCTGCTAATGCATGGTAATATCAGCCCACAGCTCCACTATGCATGGTACTATCAGCCCACAGCTCTGCTATGCATGGTAATAACAGCCCACAGGTCTGCTATGCATGGTAATGCCAGCCCACAGCGCTGCTAATGCATGGTAATATCAGCCCACAGCTCCGCTATGCATGGTACTATCAGCCCACAACTCTGCTATTCATGGTAATATCAGCCCACAGCTCTGCTATGCATGGTAATATCAGCCCACATCGCTGCTAATGCATGATAATATCAGCCCACAGCTCTGCAATGCATGGTAATATCAGCCCACAGCTCTGCTATGCATGGTAATATCATCCCAGAGCTCTGCAATGCATGGTAATATCAGCCCACAGCTCTGCTATGCATAGTTATATCAGCCAACAGCTCTGCTATGCATGGTAATATCAGCCAGAGCTCTGCTATGCCTGGTAATATCAGCTCACAGCTCTGCTATGCATGGTAATATTAACCCATAGCTCTGCTATGCATGGTAATACCAGCCCACAGCACTGATAATGCATGGTAATATCAGCCCACATCTCCGCTATGTATGGTAATATCAGCCCACAGCTCTGCTATGCATGGTAATATCAGCCCAGAGCTCTGCTATGCATGGTAATACCAGCCCGCTGCTCTGCTATGCATGGTAATACCACAGCGCTGCTAATGCATGGTAATATCAGCCCACAGCTCTTCTAGGCATGGTAATATCAGCCCACAGCACTGCTAATGCATGGTAATATCAGCCCACATCTCCGCTATGTATGGTAATATCAGCCCACAGCTCTGCTATGCATGGTAATATCAGCCCAGAGCTCTGCTATGCATGGTAATACCAGCCCACTGCTCTGCTATGCATGGTAATACCAGCCCAGAGCGCTGCTAATGCATGGTAATATCAGCCCACAGCTCTTCTAGGCATGGTAATATCAGCCCACAGCTCTGCTATTCATGGTAAAATCAGCCTACAGCTCTGCTGTGCATGGTAATACCAGCCACAGCTCTGCTATGCATGGTAATATCAGCGCAGAACTCCGCTATGCATGGTAACACCAGCCCACAACGCTGCTAATGCATGGTAATATCAGCCCAAAGCTCCGCTATGCATGGTAATATCAGCCCACAGCGCTAATAATGCATGGTAATATCAGCCCACAGCTCTCCTATGCATGGTAATATCAGCCCACAGCTCTTCTATGCATGGTAAAATCAGCTCACAGCTCTGTAATAATGCATGGTAATATCAGCCCACAGCTCTGCTATGCATGGTAATATCAGCCCACAGCTCTTCTATGCATGGTAAAATCAGTTCACAGCTCTGCTAAGTATGGTAATATCAGCCCAGAGCTCTGCTATGCATGGTAATATCAGCTCACAGCTCTTCTATGCATGGTAATATTAGCTCACAGCTGTGCTATGCATGGTAATACCAGCCCACAGCACTGCCTATGCATGGTAATATCAGCCCACAGCTCTGCTATGCATGGTAATACCAGCCCACAGCGCTGCTAATGCATGGTAATATCAGCCCACAGCTCCGCTATGCATGGTAATATCAGCCCACAGCACTGCTAATGCATGGTAATATCAGCCCACAGCTATGCTATGCATGATAATATCAGCCCACAGCTCTGCTATGCATGGTAATATCAGCCCACAGCTTTGCTATGCATGGTAATATCAGCCAACAGCTCTGCTATGCATGGTAATATCAGCTCACAGCTCTGCTATACATGGTAATATTAGCCCACAGCTCTGCTATGCATGGTAATACCAACCCACAGCGCTGCTAATGCATGGTAATATCAGCCCACAGCTCTGCAATGCATGGTAATATCAGCCCACAGCTCTGCTAATGCATGGTAATATCAGCCCACAGCTCTGCTATGCATGGTAATATCAGCTCACAGCTCTGCTATGCATGGTAATATCAGCTCACAGCTCCGCTATGCATGGTAATATCAGCCCACAGCTCTGCTATGCATGGTAATATCAGCCCAAAGCTCTACAATGCATGGTACTATCAGCCCACAGCTCTGCTATGCATGGTAATATCAGCCCACTGCTCTGCTATGCATGGTAATATCAGCCCACAGCTCTGCTATGCATGGTAATACCAGCCCACAGTTTTGCTATGCATGGTAATACCAGCCCACAGCGCAGCTAATGTAAGGTAATATCAGCTCACAGCTCCGCTATGCATGGTAATATCAGCCCACAGCTCTGCTCTGCATGGTAATACAAGCCCACAGTGCTGCTAATGCATGGTAATATCAGCCCACAGCTCTGCTATGCATGGTAATATTCGCCAAGAGCTCTGCAATGCATGGTATTACCAGCCCACATCTCTGCTATGCTTGGTAATATCAGCCCACTGCTCTGCTATGCATGGTAATATCATCCCCCAGCTCCGCTATGCATGCTAATATCAGCCCATAGCTCTACTATGCATGGTAATATCAGCCCACTGCTCTGCTATGCATGCTAATATTAACCCACAGTTCTGGTATGCATGGTAATACCAGCCCACAGCGCTGCTAATGCATGGTAATATCAGCCCACAGCTCTGCTAATGCATGGTAATACCAGCCCACAGCTCTGCTATGCATGGTAATATTAGCCCAGAGCTCTGCAATGCATGGTAATACCAGCCCACATCTCTGCTACGCATGGTAATATCAGCCCACTGCTATGCTATGCATATGCATGGTAATATCAGCCCACATCTCTGCTATGCATGGTAATACCAGCCCACAGCTCTGCTATGCATGGTAATATCAGCCCACTGCTCTGCTATGCATGGTAATATTAGCCCACAGCTCTGCTATGCATGGTAATACCAGCCCACAGCACTGCTAATGTATGGTAATATCAGCCCACAGCTCTGCTATGCATGGTAATATCAGCCCACAACTCTGCTAGGCATGGTAATATCAGCCCACAGTGCTGCTAATGCATCGTAATATCAGCCCACAGCTCTGCTATGCATGGTAATATCAGCCCAAATCTCTGTAAGGCATGGTAATATCAGCCCACAGCGCTGCTAATGCATGGTAATATCAGCCCACAGCTCTGCTATGCATGGTAATATCAGCCCAAAGCTCTGCTAGGCATGGTAATATCAGCCCACAGCGCTGCTAATGCATGGTAATATCAGCCCACAGCTCTGCTGTGCATGGTAATATCAGCCCACAGCTCTGCTATGCATGGTAATATCAGTCTGCAGCGCTGCTAATGCATGGTAATATCAGCCCACAGCTCTGCTACGCATGGTAATATCAGCCCACAGCTCTGCTATGCGTGGTAATATCAGCCCACAGCTCTGCTATGCGTGGTAATATCAGCCCACAGCTCTGCTATGCATGGTAATATCAGTCTGCAGCGCTGCTAATGCATCGTAATATCAGCCCACAGCTCTGCTATGCATGGTAATATCAGCCCAAATCTCTGTAAGGCATGGTAATATCAGCCCACAGCGCTGCTAATGCATGGTAATATCAGCCCACAGCTCTGCTATGCATGGTAATATCAGCCCAAAGCTCTGCTAGGCATGGTAATATCAGCCCACAGCGCTGCTAATGCATGGTAATATCAGCCCACAGCTCTGCTATGCATGGTAATATCAGTCTGCAGCGCTGCTAATGCATGGTAATATCAGCCCACAGCTCTGCTACGCATGGTAATATCAGCCCACAGCTCTGCTATGCGTGGTAATATCAGACCACAGCGCTGCTAATGCACATCCCTGCTCATATGCAGCACACTGTAATATTCTAGTACTGAGACATCATGGTTCGTTCGGTGCATGCACAATTCCTGTTTTTTCACTATTAAAATACCATTCCTCTCTGTCAAAGAACTCCTCTGCTCTCTCCATGCCGGGCCTCCAAACACAAATCTGCCAGAGTCCTCTAGTCCAGCCCTGTTGTGTTTCTTGCTCTTCCAGCTCTAGCAATGCATCTCAAACATAGCTTCTTCTGAATACTTACGCCCTTATTTGGGGACTGGCAAGCCAGCACGCTAGGTTGGTGGAGATCATAACCTCCGCCACTGTGGCAGTAGAGGCACTACCATGTTTTATGATTTCCACCTGCATGGCAGAGATCTCTGTGCAACTGAAGCAGGGGCGTTCTGACCCCCTGCTTTGGCAGCTACAGCGGAAGTGGTGCTCTGTATGAACCTCTTCTGTCTGCAGGTCGTCAAAAAAAAACCTCACAATTAACACTATGAAGGACTACAGCTTCAGTAGAAGGGCAAGCAAGAGCCAGGAAGAACAAAAGATGGGTAAATAGAAAAAAGAAAGAAGGAAGGAATACCGAATGGAAGGATGGGTGGAAAGAAGGAGGGATGGATACATGATTGGGTGAATGAATGAGTGGAAGGATGAATGAGTGGGGGGATGAATTTTCTTGTAGATGGATCAATGGGTGAAAGAACGAGTGATTGGCTCGTTTAAATGGCAGTTGAAAGGATGGCTGAATGAATGGATGGGTGAAAGAATGATTGAATGGATAGGTGAATAGACAGGTGAAAGAATGAACGGTTTGATGGATGGGTGAACAAATAAGTGATTGGATGGCTGTGTGAAAGAATAAGTGAATGGATAGGTGAATAGACAGGTGAAAGAATGAGCCGTTGGATGGATGGGTGAAAGAAAAAGTGGCTGGATGGATGTGTGAAAGAATAAGTGAGTGTATAGGTTAATAGACAGGTGAAAGAATGAGCGGTTGGATGGATGGTGAAAGAATAGGTGGATGGATGGATGTGTGAAAGAATGAGTGAATGGATAGACAGATGGATGAAGGGATGAGCGAATGGATAGGTGGGTGGACAGGTTAAAGGATGACTGAGTGGATGGATGGATTGAGTGAGTGAATGGATAGGTGGGTGGACAGGTGAAAAGATGAGAGTAAAGGAATGGATGGATGAGTGAGTGAGTGGTTCTGTGGATGGACAGGTGAGAAAGGTTGTCAGAGTGTAGAAATGGATGAATAGGTGGAAAGGATGGCAGATTAAAGGGCTGGGTGGATGGGACAATGGCTAGATTGATGGCAGAGTAGAGAGATGGAAGAATGGCAAAGTGAGTAAATGATGGAATGGAAAAAGAATGAATGATGGATAAAAAAAATGACTGCATGTAAGATTGTAAAGGTGAAATAGTGGATATCAGAGAGTGGATGGAAGGGTGAAAGGATGAATAGATAGATGTTTGGGTGGAAGAGACAGGAGGAGCTCTTCTAGGGAGTGATTGGCTCACTTGTTTCGCTTGCTTAGTGTCATCAGAGCTTTTATTTCAAAGTGGGGAGTCCTTTAATTTTCTGGCTACTCCCTTGTGCTGAAGACACAGGGATCCTGAACTCACTGAGCGGTCGCCATATTAAATGCAGCTGCTCAGCACGTTATATTTGTTTTTCAAAAGCAAAGTCACAAAGCGGGAGTTTGTTTTTGAGAGAACAAAAAACAAATGGCCCTGAACCTCGGAGAGTTTTCCCCAAGCGTGTGGGGACATTTGTTTTACATTTTTTCCTGTACAGGTATTTTCCTCTCGGCTCCAAACAGGACAGAAAGTAAATCATAAGGATGTTGGACAGTCTGAGGCGCTTAGACTGAAGGCCCGATGTCAATTGGGCTGTCAGTCTAAGGTTTACCAGGCAGAGCCAGCGGAGGACCCATCAGCTGAAACATACCCGGCCATCTGACTCCCATCTGCCTCTAATAGAGCGGGTGGACGGAGAGTTTGTGGCAATCTATCCTGTCTGCCAAACTCTAAATAAGGCCCGCAGTGTCCTTACACAAATCTCAGTGGCGGCTGGTGACTTTTGAAAGTAGTGCGTCATAAAGATTGTTGAAGAGTGTTTACTTTGAGGAACGAGTATGGGGTTTGTAATGTGTTCCACTTGAGCTCAAAGTCTCAATAATGTGAAATTATTCCATTTTACAGACTAAGGTAATAGAAGTCTGTACACATTAGATAGATGGGGTATGTCGATGAGTGTCATGATTAATGATGTGTTAGTTATTGTATGTATGGGTAATATGTGGTAAGGATACCTTTATTTCTGTCTTGTTCGAATATAATAACCATAATAGAAGGATTAAGAAGTTCAAGAACAACGCTCCTTCTGAATTAACCTACGAATCATAACAGTTTTAGGATAAAAATTATTTACAGTAGGACTTTGACTTAGATTACCTAAATTGAGTATGGATTTTTGGTATTTAATGTAGCATGCTTCTGTGCTCTCGTCTGTACTGAATATGTAGGTACTCCACAAACAACCTTGATACTGCATGCTGAAGTTCCGACAGCAATTCACCCCATTTATGTGATACTGGGGTTTATTTTAGCTCTCTTTTCCTTTCCTTTGTATTGCGTGACTTTCCACCTTAGTCAATTGCATGATCACATTTTGTCATATGGAGAGCAGGAGGGTTTTCCAGTTCTTTGCTATGGAAACTTTAGCAACCAATAAGGAGAGGTCTAAGAGCTGGATGCTACACTTTCTTTCTTTAGGGCAGTGAAAGAGTCCCTGTGTGCATTCCCTTTGTCACAGTAAGCTGACTCCTTTTACCTCTCATTAGTGCCTTTTATCGCTCTCTCTCAGGCACAGTGGGATGATAACAAATAATTACCGGCACAAATAGCATTAGGCAGCTTTCTGTTTGTGATCTGCAATTTCCTACTTCTACACAGATATGTCAGCTCACCCAATGTCATCATCACAATCACTTTTCATGCAATGAATCCACGTACTGAGACTTATAGACTAGGCTGATATTTATAAAGGATAAGTGAAAGTCCAAGAATCTGAAATGCTGTTGGTTAATCGCTCGGATTATCTATAGATGCTAAAGCACACACGGCAACTTTGTACATTTGGTAGCCATCAGGTTTTGGGGGCTGGCAGGAGTAGGGTATGGATGTGGCACATGGCTCTCTCTCTGCAGCGCAACATAGAGTTTAGTAAAACACTTGACTTATGTACATTCTGTCAGCAGGGAGCGTTTTATTCTTAATAATGGGGAAACTTGGCCAGATGTAGCGAGACGTACACAGCGACAACAGAGCAAGTCACACGCACTGAATTACAGAGGCTTTTCCTCTCTGCGTCCCACCACCAGTTCCTTTAAGACATTCTTACCTAACCCCAGTTCTTCGCATGTGCCACCAATTCCCATAGCAGTGCATGGATCCTTGGGGTGGCAGCGATAACATTAAAGTACAGCAGTGTGCAAGGGGAGGCCGCGGTTGTGCAGAGAACTCCTGCAGTGAACTCTGCCTTCACTTTTACACCATTGCGCAGAGGGCCATCTTTTGGGCTGTGCGAAGGTGTTCGATAGCAGTCAGTCACGGAAACATGGCTAACTACTATGTGGCTTCAAAGTAAACCAGGGCACAAATCCTAAAAAAAAGAAGTGGGGCGACGCTGACGTCACAACAGGAAGTGATGTCACGAAAGGTGGCTTGCACCATCTGACTCATTGCCTCCCCTCACTCACCCCTTAGATGCAACAGAGAAGCCAGCGCGTGAGCAGCGTTCTGAATGAGCTCCGATCTCGCCCCAGAGAGGCCAAAGAGTGAATATGTGGCTCCATTTGCTCCAGTTATCGAGCTCCCGGTAAAATAAGTGAGGGGACGCCGTCCACCTGCGTGGTACCCTGACTCGAGCCCTGAAGTAAACCCACTCTGTGACCGGCCGCGTTCTTTGCTACCTGTCCCCGTGCTGCCACATTTGCATAGCATGGGCCTGTAGACAGACCGCACACAGCTAACCTAAACGTTTATAATAGTCAACGGCATGAGAGCAGGTCCAGGATAGATTCGGGCAGGCAGACCTAGTGCTCAGCGGGAGACTGGGGGCTTGGGCCTGCGATTTCCACAGTTTCTTAACACAGAGCAGGTTGAAAAGGCCTCAAGTGCGCATGTCAGGCTGGCCATCACGTGACAGTCTTCCAATCCGACATGCGCACTTCAGTCTTTGGGCGGTACTCGTCCCTGCTGCCAGTCAGCAGGCATGGACCAGCCCCGCTCTCCAAGGCACTCATACAAGGTGGGAAGGCATTTTATTTTCTCAAAGTTAAAGAATATTTTACATTGTATGTTGCAGGTTGCATGAGGGGGGGAACTTTCTTTTGCCCCAAAGGAGGAGCCGCCCCTGACAAATCTATGAAAGCATTGCAATCTTAACATGCAGAATTGCTTGGTATTCCAGAACTGATACACACAGCTTTGCCAATGCACCTCTTTTATGACATTCAACAATCTCTACAATTCCTTTACTGGAACTTCACAGGCGTTCCCTCTGCACACCAATCTTGACTTCTACCCTCCTATTTCACCATTATAGCCCACCTGCAGCTCTGCTGGTTTACATCAGTTTTGATTTCTAGCAGAGGTGGGAGTCAGATCTGAAATGTATGGAAGATTCCGATTGGGGTGATGCATGTCACATAATTTGCAGTTTCTTGTAGCATAATTTGCTTAACCCTGCCACATAATTTGGCTCTCCCCTGTTGCATAATTTCAAAGAACGTGCAGAACCAGACTTCAGCCTCAGCCGTACTTCATTGATTATTGCCTTAACCAAGTTCCCCTTTCACAAGTCCAGGGCAGATAGAATGAGTGTAACTGAAATTGAAACAAACTTTGGCAAAGCCAGCTTTATTTTGCCAGCAATTTTTGTCGATGCTGTACTGCACCAGCAAGATGCCGTGCAGCATGGGCAAAAGAAAACAAAAGCGAAAAAATGGTTGCATTATCACTGCCTGAGCTGTCCTATAATTTTATAAGCGCACACAAGTGTGATGACCTTTGTACATGCATGCATCATTACACATGCAACCTACATAATACCGCAGGTGCCATTTTTTAAATTGACCAGCCAGAGATGATTTGATAAATTGAAAAGGGGGGAAAAGTAGCGTGAAATTGTTTTTTTAAGCTGGAGTTTAAAAATGAAACAAAAACAAAACAAAGACGGATGGCAATGGAGGAGCGGTGGTAGGGAAACAATAGTGAGTGGGTGGAGGAATTGGAAAAGCAGCACACGAGGGAGAGCAACACGGGTCGGGTAAAAGGCACACAAACAGAAGACAACATGGGGCACAAGGGAGTGAGTTTGGCGGGGAGCATACAAGAGAGAGAGCTTGGCAACATGAGGGAGACAGCAACACAGAGCGCAGTGTGTGAGGATTGGGGGCGGTGAGATGCACCTGAGGAAGAGTTGGAAAACGTGCACTCTCATGGAGAGCTTAAGCAAAAAGAAAACAAGTAGTTTCTTCAAAGTGAGCAGTGGAAGGCTAGAAGGCAGCCAGCCAGAGAGCTGGTAAAGAGGGTAGAGGAAAGCCATTGACTAAGAAGCAAGCACATGAGAGGGACAGTAAAGCCAGCTAATAGTAAGCAATGGGCGAGCGGTAAGACCCTGTACGTAGGTTCTTGTAAGCCCACAATAGGTCTTTTAGAGCCAGACATCTCATGCTGTTTGGTACGCCATGCTTTCTGGTACGCATGACCCAAAAAGGCTTGAGTGGCCTAAATACTAGATTAATGATCATCTAGTATGCCTTATTTTATAGACTACTTAAAATAATCATGATATAAATGCAATGCAAAGACAACTTCATAGACCTTTGTGAAACCTAGAATTCTTATAAAAAAGATATTGAAATGTAGGTCATTAAAAAAATGTGAAACTAAAGCCCTTTCTGCCATTGTACATTATAATGAACAGGTGAACATGTGTATGCGTGTTGCTTTATGCATATGCAGATGAAAGCCCGGCACTGTTACAACAGCAGTGTCAGCCTGTGTTTTGTTCTGACTGACGCTGAGTATTGCCACATCAGCACCATACCTTGAAGCCCACTGCAAGTGCACTATGTGTATTTTATGTTCCACAGCAGTGAATATTGCACTGTTTGTCAGGTGTTACACCCAAAATGTACCCCTATAGATGGTAGAGGGAGACTAGGGCTGCCTCATCAAGGGAAGACTTGAGTCCAGGGGGTAGATCATAGTGAAGGCATAGGATTTTTTAACCTGCACCCATAGAAGTCTACTGACCCTCTCAGTGTAAAATATGACATTAAATGCAGCACTAAATAGAGCTTCCCTTCCATGTCACGTCAGGGATGCAATATGTATTTTCACTTTGCAGTGCCTTGTACCGATTTGACCATTGGAGACAGTCTAAGGAAGGCATATTCAGTCTCAGCCAGGCCCATCTCTGCTGGAGATCAGAGAACTCACAGGGCCTCACCAGCAAGAAGATACTCCTGGTGTGAGCGCTCGGTCAGAAAAAGGCAAGATGGCGCCCACGCGAGTGGACGCGTAGGCTGACCGCTCCCGGCTCAACCTATAAGCCAATTTATGACTAAGGAAGGAAAGCGAGGACGAGAGAGAGGAAGATTGCCGGGTTGAGAGTGCTAAAAATCTTCGTAAGCACTTACCAGCAAATATATGGCAAATATATCACGGCAGTGATGGTGGCAACGGAGGTGGTGCCGGTCGGCAGTTGCGGTCGGAGGTGGAAGACGCAGTGAGCTTCTGTCGGCTTCTACCGTCAGTGGAGCGTTTTGTGTGGAGCGTCTGAACGCAGGAGTTGCAGCCAGTGGTGATTCGACGCGGTAGAAGCGGGTCACAGGGTCACAGGTGCGGAGAGGAGAATTCCCTAACTGCTCTAACCGCCTTCTCTGCTCCCTTTAATTTCGTTGGAGAGAAGTAACACGAGATCTGTCCTGGGGAGAGCCCAGGAGCCATGCCTCCAATAGGAGCAAGGGGTAAGGCACGAATACCAGAGGAGCAAGGGGAGAATGGAGCCCCCAAGAGGTGAGCAGAAGTGTGGCTACCCCCTCGCAACCAAATATTAAAAATCTAAAAGGTCTAAAGGACAACGCGAAAGTTAAAACAGGGGGAGTGGAAAAAAAATTATACCGGCAATCTTTGCAGCTGTAAAGGACAAGCCAAAAGGGGGCAAAAATCAGATTATTACTGAGACAGAACAAGCTACCTTAATTGCTACAAACGCAGGAACGGATGTATCAGTGTTTGTAGACAATAACTCACACAGTAACAATGTTGCAAAAGGTCCGGTATGTTCTAAACCGCTGGGATGGTGGCTGTAAATTCTTCCCCACCTACAACTATCGATTTGGACAGCCAAACTAAACAACAAATGTGTGATGATGGATACTCCGATAATAACGAATCCCAGATACCAGTAGCGGGGTGGGGGAGGTCAAAGTACACAACAGGATGCGGAATCTGGAGATTTTTACTCCATGTCAGAACAGTCACTACCTTCATCCTGTGAGGACTTACTTTTACAGTACGCTCAGCATATGAATATGGAGGGGGAGAGCACTCGTAGTAGTATATGCTTGGATGATTCAGTTGATATAGTTGAAAGTAGTCCATCTACAGTGTGTAAAAATTTAGAAAAAAAGGCAGACAACAAGGGCGAACATGGCACCCAGCATCAATCCCAGGATCGATCCCCCGAGGTATCGGACGGGGGTATATCTCTATCATTGATTTATGAATCCATAATGTCTCTGCGCGATGAAACAAGGGAATTAGGCCAGAGGGTTCAAACTCTCAGTCGAAAACTACAGAGTTCGGTTTGCAGATTAGCAAAATCACAGGCGGACTTCACATCCAGATTCAACGAGGCTGAGACCCGCATTTCAAATTTAGAAGACGAAGTTAGTCACAGAGTCATTGCAGGCGATAAAGGAGGATTACGCAATGGAAATTAGCGGACTTTGAAAACAGAGCGCGCAGAAATAACCTGAGGGTTCTACAAGTACCAGAAGGAAAAGAGGGTCAAGACGCTCGTAAATTCATAGTGGTTTTATTTAAGAACGCTTTTCCAGAATTAAGTAAATGGGATTGGGACAGGGAAATTGAGAGACCGGTTAGAGGCGGCAGACCCAGAAGCAGAGGTCGGTGCGGGACCAGGGTTCAATCCCCGACGCGGCAGGGTACGGAACCAATGTCAGCGGGCTCGATAAATCTCGCCTCGGTGCCTCTCTAACCATAGGTCCCACGCTGAAACTCTGGGCAATAGCTTGCTTAATCTCCACAACGGCCCCCTCGCTGCCGGGGATGCCTGGCTTCACCTTGGGGATGCCCAATAGGGACCATCTCACAGGGAAAGCCAGGACGGGTTCCCCAACGGCACACAGCGCCAAGAAACCCTGGGGTGAACGTGCGCTCTACAAATTCATACTAACATAACACAACATCGCTTCCCTTTCAATATTCGAGTACGCACAGGACAACCTGCTGGAGAGTCGGGCGGACAAAACATGGATAGACCTAGGGCATTGCTAATTTCTTTCAATAGTTTCTTGGCCCGCAAGGATGTTTTCAAACTTGCTCGCCCAGATAAGCGGAGAACTGGTCCAGGTTTTGAGTTTTTTGTTAGACCTGATTTCTGCAGATACACTATGGAAAATCGTTGGCAGCTTCGCCAATTAATTACACCGTTTCAAGCTAAAGGGGCGAAGGTTTATTTAATGAATCCCGCAAAATTGAAGATAATATACCAGGATCGTACACAATTTTTTTCTACAGCGGGACCTGCTAAAGAGTTTTTGAATAGCATCCAGTAAAGCACTGGTTAATTGACTGAAATTCGAACCTGGACTATAGAATTTATGTACTGCTATTTTTCAACTTAGTGCTCTCTTGTCGTTTCTTTCACTTCCTAATTTAGGAGATAATGCATTATGGTTGAAGATTATTATTTGCTCATAGATTTTTTTTTCACCTTTATATGAATGAGGATATTTTTGTTGCTGGCTTGTGGCCAAGGGTAGGGAAGTTGGCAGCCGGCATCTGCAGGACCATAAGTCCTAAAGCCTTGTTAAAGGGATGGGTGGGGGGAGGGGGGGCTTTGTGTTTTTGGGTATGCGGGAGATAGGGGAGGTCAAGGTGGTGGGGTAAAAGGGGGGTCCACAGTTTCAGCAAAAAAAAAGAGTTAACAAAAAATGCAACAAAATTTTCTGGTTGGGCAAAGGTACTGTCTTGGCTTGTGCAATCTAATCTGGAAATCTGGCATGATGTTTGATGGCGTCTAGAGACATTCGAATATGTTCTCTAAATGTTTCTGGTTTAAATAACATTAATAAAAGAGAGAGGGTAGCTGCTGAACTGGGCTATATTAATCTAGACGTTGTCTGTATTCAAGAGACACATTTGCCATGGAGTAAACACCATTTGTTATCAGATTTGGGATTTTCTGTCCTCGTTTCCTCGCAACAATCAGTAATGACACCAGGGGTGGCCATTTTAGCAAAAACAAACATGTTTAGCTCTCGCCGAAAATCAGCAGATAAATTTGCCTGTTTGGCTATAGTTGAACTTGGCGGGCGACTTAGGACCTTTACTCTATGCAATATCTATGGGTCTAATTTAGATGAAGCAGCAATTCTGGAAGAATTGCATATAGAGCTTGCAACATGGCCCACCCCTTTAAGTATTTGTGGTGACATGAACATTAATTTAACTAGTCAAGATTTTGTGGGAGGGCCAAAAAGTTATAAAGGGCGAAAACCACAGGTGTTTAAAGCTTTGTTTAATATATTAAAAGACCATAGCCTGATAGATGTATGGAGGACACTATTTTCAACAGACCCCGGATATACGTTTTACTCCTTTCCCCATAAAAAGAAGGTGCGGTTAGAATATTTTTTTCTAGGTACTGCTTCTTTGGCCAGGGCCAGAATGCAAATTTACTCCAAAATTGCATCTGATCACTCCCCTATTGTATTAATACTTTCTGGCTGGGGGAAATCGGAAGACTTAAAAAAAATTCCTTTGACCGGACGTTGTGTGTGAATGATAACTTTATACAACGTTTGTCCAGGTGGCTAAAGGAATTTTTCGACAATACCAGGGACTCAGCTAGCATCAGCATTGTTTGGGATACCTTTAAGGCTTGTTTTAGGGGGGAGGTTTTGAGTTTTGGGTTATGTCATCAAAAAAAATTAAAAGAGAGACGGAGAGTTATTACTTTGATCTGCAGAAGTCTGAGGAGAAATTGACGCAGGGTATTGCTAATCGGGGCAATATTTCTGATTTAGAGGACGAGGTTGCCAGAAAAAGGGCCAAATTAATGGGGGTTTGGGATAAGGAGATTGCAAGAAAGTATCTGACCCAGAGGAAACTATGTCATGAATACGGGGAGTCAGTTGGAAGATGCTTAGCTCTTAAATTGCGTATGAACGAAGTAATATTGTTGCATTAAAAGATAATGCAGGGATATCAATGTCGGACCCAAAAGATATTTTAGCTATTTTTCAACAATTCTTTAATAATATTTATACCAGCCAACAAGGGGGGCTTGTGGAAATAATACCAACTTTGTTTGGAGAGCTCCTCAAATTAGATTCAGAGGGGGCAGATATGCTGGATGCCCCGATAACAATGGAAAAATTAAGAATTGCAGTGAAGACGCTGGTGATGGAGAAGGCAGCTGGCCTTGACCTGCTACCTGGAGAGAAATATAAACTTTTTTGTGACCATTTGAAGGAAACTATGTTGGCTACGTTTAGGGCGGCTCAAATCGGCTAGCTCCAAAGTCATGGGATGAAGCCACAATTGTAGTTTTTAGCAAGAAGGGCAAAGATGCAGAGCTACCTGGCTCATACCGCCCTATCTCACTTTTAAATTGTGATGGTAAAATATACTAAACGATTTTAGCCAACCGTCTTTACAAAGTAATTGCCACCTTGGTATCTCAAGATCAACATGGTTTCATACCTGGGTGGGAGACGGTGTCACACATCAATAAAGTAATTACTTTGTTTGATATAGCGGATGTAGAGAGGCAAAAACTAGGGCTGATTTTGCTAGACGCAGAAAAAGCGTTTGATCGTGTAGAATGGCAGTATTTATGGACATTACTGGAAAGCGTGGGATTTCGGAAAAGTTTCATGACCACATTGCAAGCTCTATATGCTTCACCTGTATCAAGAATAGCGGTAATGGGATCAACTTCAGAAATAGTGTGGATTACTAGAGGCACGAGACAGGGGTGCCCCTGTTCTCCTTTACTTTTCGCCTTATATATCAATCCCTTTATGGAAATTCTTTCCAGAAGTCAGTTAATTAAGCCTTTTGTGGTACGTAGCATCCCCTATACAGTATTCACATATGCGGACGATATTGCGATCACATCTAAGGACCCAGCTACTGCAATATTGCAATATCGGAGATTGAACGGTTAGTTTGGAAATTTGGTCAGATGTCGGGATACAAGTTGAATGTCACTAAGACGCAACTTGTATGTACTGACACTGTAGTATTAAATGACCCAAGAGTCGTGACTGAAGCTACATATTTGGGTGTGAAGATTAGGGCCTCAATGACCGCAATAGTTGACGTAAATTGGGGATCACTATGCAGTAATATTGCAGATTCTCTGGAGAGATGGGGTAGGCTGCATTTTACTTTGATTGGGCAAGCGAACATTCTAAAAATGAATATTCTACCGCGGGTATTATACCTATTTAGATCAATACCGCTAGAAATTTCGCCATTACAATTGCAGAAGCTACAGGCACTTTGCTCCAAATTCTTATGGGCCCCTGGGAAACCTCGTAGAGCCATGAGATTTATGTCACTTCCAACTGCAAGGGGTGGCTTAGCAGTACCTGATTTTGTCCTGTATTATTATGTTTGTTTCCTACAAAAAATGGCTGTACTATTGTGTGGAACGGATGGGGGCAACATAACAACAACCAGTCCTATTTTTTACTTAGTTTCAGGAATAGAAGCTAATCGTAGTTTATTTCGGGAATTTGAAGGGAGCTATTACAAAAGGACTAGGTTTAAGATTTTGGATGCAGCGATAAAAACATGGAGGAAAGTACGTAAATTAATTGACCTATGAGCTCTTTCCTATTATACTCCGATGAATGCGACGAAACTGCTCCCATCTATTTTTTGTGATAGGGCCGCGATTGGTTGGCGAGATAAGGGAGAATGTCTTAGGAGATTTATATGATGAGGGGGGACTTATCAAACAGTATGGAGACTTGGCTAAGGTATACAATTTACCACAGTCACAGTTTTTTAAGATTCTTCAAGTACGGGATTTTTTGTTAAAAAGGAAATTAAAATTGATCTCTAATCCTTTGATTGAGGCTATTAAATCTCAGATCAAAATAGGAGTGTTGCATAAAATCTTGATTTCATGTAAAAAGGATGATTTGGAGAAGCACAACTCACAATGGTCTTTGATATTGGGAGGAACTGAACTTGGTGTGTCACTTGAAGATGCACTTGCAAGATCAAAGGAAGTTTTCTTATCAGCAAACTTGAAAGTACAATTTTTTAAAACTTTATTTTGATTTGTGTTTGTTAACTGAGGTTGCTGAACTGTGGAAATAAAATAAAAAATAAAAAATAAAGCAAAAAGATACTCCTGCTTGAAATGGGTGACCCATCAGTTCTCAAACCCACCTTTGGGTCTAGTTTGCGCTGTATAAACACCCCGCCCCAAGGCCCAGAAAGTGAAAAGGACGTGAATTCATCTGTCTCCATGTCCTGTGTTATTTTTAATTTCAGTAAGACTGAAAACTCTCTGCCGGGGAAGGTGCTAAGGCCTTCTGATTATTTTTTCTACTGTTATTGTAACTATACTGCATTTCCTATATGTAAATAAAGAATTGTTATAGAGTACTGCACTGTCTAGGTTTTGAGTTTGTTGAGTGTCATCACTCCGACAAACTGTGAATGTATAAACTACTACTGCCTCCTGGAGTATGTTTTGGCTCAGTGTCCTAATTAACATTGGAGATTCAGCTCTACAAAGCTACTGCTGTAGGTGCTGAAAGACCTACAGAATCCAGAAACCTGAAATTACAGTAGAAGCCCACAGAGTCAGACAGTTCTTTGTGGCCTCATTAATCCATGGCATCGATGAAGCCTGAGAAATGCACTAGTTCTCGACAGCAACTGGGGACCTGGAATGTAGGGTGTAAGAGAAAGCAACCTTTAACCACTCTCCATAAGTTGTAGACGGATAGTTCAGAGAGTTCAAATATTAGGAAAAACAGCCTTGACCAAAAGAACAGGCCCAGAGGACCTGGTGAGAAAAGGAAACCAACAGTGGGCTTGGAACTGGAATATATAGGCTTTCACTAAATCTGGGGCCCATGCAATACAGACTCGCTCGCCACTCAATGGAGTCCTTCGAAGGACCAAGCACATCTTCGAAGGGAAGATGTACGAATCGTTTCAGTAGGGGCTCGTTGGCCGCAGACTAGTATGGCTACAGCGTGTCACCCTCATGCAGATCTAGACAGCTCGGCCTTGCAGGTGCCACTGAAGGTCCGTTATCTGTTATCCTCTTCCATTCTTGGTCCCGGTAAATGCAATGAGGACAGGTACTTATCCGCATGAGAGGGCTGCTGTTGAAGGAGCGGGAACTCGAAGACAGGCGGTTAGGACAGCCTGAAAGTACCGACACAGAACACAGACAGCTCAACCATAAAAGGTAATGAGGGAATCTAGAGAGCTAAAGGTTCAGTGCACTGATTGCGCCCCTGGCACTTCCCTAATGGCACGGGGATGAGCCATCTTGGTTACTTTTAACATGAGTTTTTTTTATATTTTCTCCAAGTATTCTTTCTCTGTTTATGTTATTAGTAAAATCTTACCTTTTAGACTGGAAAAAAAGCATTGGGTTTATACACAGGCATCTGAAAGTTCACAGGCCGTTTCACTCCATTCAAAATGTGTCTCTTGGTGGGCATTGCCTGCCCTGTGTTTGTCTGTTTTCAGGTTAGTGGAATTCAAAAGAAAACTAGAAATAAAATGTTCAGTGAATCATTATCTCTTTCCATCAACTTAATTTTGGTTGTTGAATCTCAAATGGTGGGAAGTAAGGGTTGGCCATGTACTAAGGGCTCTCTTGACGCTAATTGTGAAAGCTGTGTGTAATCGGTACATTGGAACCCTTACTTGGGGAACCATATGCCTCACTTGAGTCAGGTCAAACCACTACTGTCTGCCGTGGGCCCAGTGACGTAGCAAGGACACTCCCAGTCCAGATGCAAGCAAGGAAAATGTCGCCCCCTGCCCTCCCATTGGATAGTAAATGCAGCTGTGAGTGGGGCTAATTGGGCTCCGGTGCCACTGTTACTGTCGCACTAGTGTTGACGCGCTTCTGTGCAGCTGCACACGGGACATCATTGGCTGTGGCCTGTACTGTGTCTGTTATGTATACATCCTACTACCTGCACAGAGCCAGTCCACCCTGGGTGACCTTCGGCGCGCTGTCGACAAGACACACATATGGAAAGATCCTTTGACCACTAGTCGATCCAGTTTATAATATTTACTGGCGTATCTTCTCAGCTTTCATCATTATTGTCCTGCTTTGGTTATCTTACACCTCCAGAGGAAGTTGGATTTGTAAGCATTGCACGCTGTTTTTTCGCTCTGTTTATCTTCTCCCAGCCAGAGAAATGATCGATTTCATGGATTGTAGGGAGTGTTATTGTCTATCTTTGTTGGCAGCAAGCATAGATAGTCATATGTCGGCACGAGGCACGCTATATTTTATCCCCCCCAGTCTCCTTCAAGAAACGCCATCAGTCTGGAGGCCCCCGCTGGAACCGGTACCGAGTGAGGAGTTTGCAATCCCAGTATCAGTGGCACACGGTTACTGGTTTGATAAAGCTTTGCCGCTTCACATCCCAATTTCTTGATCTATTTTTTTTATTGTAATATTCCTGCTCTCTCGTTTTTGCTGCATTTATTGATTGATTTTTCAGTAATCCAAGAAATAAAGTGTATTCACTCATGCTTTCACCATGACGTTATGTTTTATCTTTTCAACCGTGATATACTCTAGATATAACCAAACTCTAGCGTATGTCTATTTGGTATGTTAACCTAATGATATGCTTAAAATCCAACCTGTGGGGCGCCCCGCCACCCCAAGTCAGCCGCTTAATATAAAAGAACTGTGAAACAAAGAAGTAAAGTAATGAACTATTTGAAACGGTAAAACTATGAAGTAAAGTTATTTTAAAAAAATATATAAGAAGCGGAGCTTTGCCCCGAAGAAGCTATACATAGGCCTGTAGCACCATCTGTTGTTGAAGCAGCGGGACTGCATGCATCTTTGCCAGCTCTCCATAACCTCACTGAAGTGTAAAGACTGAACACTGTGCTTGTGATGGATGAGCCCATGGGTGCTCTGCAGCGCCCTGGCCGCTCCAAAGTTCATATACAGCACGTGAACAGCGACACTAGAGCTAACCGTGCATCACCCCGCCGGGAATTAATAGAGCCCCTTTCAGAGATTTGGTGAGCTTGTAATTAGCCAAATAACCTTAAACTGAGTTGTAGCTTGCTGCTAGGGTCGTTCTGGACTCTAGGCAGAAGCACAACAAGAGCCACATTTGAAGGGGGGACGCTACTAAAAATTTCGGGGGGGCTGATTCTTCCAGCCTTATGCAGAGTGGAAATGCAGGGGCTCTAAGAAGGTGTGGAAAACATCAAGGACTGTTTAACAAGTAAATGGTCTTTTAAAGACCTGTGAAGTACCCGAGTGCGGCTGCAAGAAGACGGACGCCAGCCCACAGCAGCTCAAAAAACTGTGTGTGTGTGTGTGTGCCTGGGAAGCTGTCTCAGCCGGGCTGACACACACTACAGTGGGGGGGAGCTGAAGCCCTTTGAGCTCAATGGGCGTTGCACGCCTGACTATATGGCGATCAGGCAGTGCTAGAAGAGCTGGTTTGACAGGTCAGTGTGTTGGTTGATTTTTTGGCTGTTTATGAGTCTGTTTTATGGTCTGGTTGCCAGCTTTTACTATTGATTTTCCTGATATTAAAGCAGACAGTGGCTGCATCAAGCACAAATGCATGACATTTTACAACATCTGCACAGTGTGTCTTTACAAGTTCAGAACTGGGCTAATCTGTGAGTGAAGGTCAATTTTATCTATCTGATTCGCTAATGGAGCCACTTTTATTTTGGTGCCCGGGCCTATTTTGTGTCCCAGAATGACCCTGCTTTGTGCTTTTGGACATATGCTGCTCTAGCAACGAGTCAGGTTCGTTTCGATACTCTGCACTTTTGGCAGGAGCAGTGCCAGACCCTTATGCACTCAGCCAAGCAGACAGCTTCAGTCTGGCGAGTCCATACTTTCCTGACAACACAGGAGAGGATGACCTTTTATCATTTGGATAAAGCAGTATGAATTATCCGAAATGTCAAACTTGGGGTTGTGAAGGGTGCTTATTTTTGGTTTAGTAGGTGACCCTCCGGCCCCCTGGTACGACAGGGGCACCAGCCCAGCGGTGGACCACGTGCCATATCAAGAGACCCTCGCTGGTGCGGCCTGGGTCATTTTGTTGAAAGGACTTCTGCTGACACAGCACAACCAATTTCATCAAAATTGCCAGCCACTACATCTCGATGGCCGGTCAGAATTTTTTCTCTGTTTTTCTGAAAGAAACTCCCACTGGGGAGTTTTGTTTCAGAATTACAAAAAAATAAGTGACCTTGATGTAGATGGAGTTTTCTCCTTGCGTGAGAGGGCATTCTTTTACCTTGCCTGATACAGAGATTGTGGGCAGGAAAGCAAGAGTGTAAAAAGTCAAGCCCTTAATAGGAAAGGCCTTCTGATGCCCCCTGTGTGGTAGCCCTGTAGTGGATGTGGACTGCAATAAGTAGTTTAAGGTGGCAGAGCCAGCAGAGGCTCAACCATGGGACTAAATAAAACTTAATGCGGCAGAGGAACAAACAGTTTGGTGAGATGGTAGAGCTGCAGATTTACAGCAATTCGCCCATTCAGCCAAACCCTAAAAGACCCCTTCAGCTTGTAACGAAAAGGCAGGACCTAATAGTTAGATCTCAAAAATGATGTATTCAATATAAGTGTAACATTCAAAATATAAGGGTATTGCAAGTCACCAAAGAGTTACATGATAGTATAGAGGTACTAGGCCAAAGCCTGAGTTCCCTTATAAGGTGACATGCAATATCCTTTTAATGTATAGCAGAGGGAATTTTATTCCTTACAATACTCAGTCGCACCATCACCCTTCCCAAAACTGCTTACATCCTTGCTGTCATGCTCTTCCATGTTCCCAGCACATCAGAAGAAAAACGCTAATCTGTACTGCAAAATTAAACACAACAAAAAGTCATTAGTAATTTTGGCAAAAATATATTTGAATCTGCCTAATACAAGTAGGTTAAAAATATTGTGTCTCAGGCTGTGTAGAAACATGAGGGGGGATATCTTTTCTGTAATTACCTATATGGTGGAAAACAATAAACATGTTGCCATAACAACTTTTCCTTCTGGTCACTTCTTATTTTAAGACAAACATATCAGAAGAAAGAAAAGCCAGTTCCTGTTTTCCTTGTTTGAACTGCAGCTGTAATTATGCTCTGCAACCTGCTTTTCACCCTGGCAGCTGAGACCAGGCACAGTGTTATCATAAGTCAAATGTAATACTTTATTACAGTTGAGCAAATACACTATTTCTTTATTACAGATGACTAGAGATGTCACAACTAGTCTGTCATCAGGACATTAGAGATGGCCTTTTATACTGGGATTGAAGACTTCCATGTATTATAAATTATAGCAAATATAATGCGGACTAGAACATTTGCGCTACTATGCCACCAAATAATCATTAAGTAATGTACTTGTTTGATGTACGACATGAAACATTTGAAAGAGAGATTTGATGAAAAACTATAAACAGCGTGTGAATTATAATATTTTGACACTGCCAAGATGTGGGAGAGTACCTCTATGTATAAAATATAAATGCAGATTTGGTGATACTTGCTTAAGTACCATTTGTGTGTACTTACTGTGTTTGGGGAACAAAGGAATTGAGAAACATTGAGATGGGGTGATTTTCCCAATAACTCACAATGTGGGCAATTGGAAAAGCTGGGACTGAAACTGATAATAACAGCCACTTGTCTCAATATAAATACTCCACTTCTCAGGTTCCAAGGCACCTGAAATGTACCAGTTGTTATTTTTTTTTTTTTTTTTTTTTTAAACTCTTTATTCGTGACTGTCACAGGATACCATACATTTCTGTACATTTCCTTATCTCAGCGTACATCAGTCTTTTCCGTTTTCATAACCATTAATTTGTGGGAGCAGTTGCTTGTCAGAGAACTCCCCGGATACATCCCATATATACTCTGTAAACTCCAGAATCGTGTCTTGTATAAGTGTCACACCCCAACTGTCCCTCCCTTCCCACCCGCCCACCCACCCGCTGTCTCCTGGTCGTTCTCACTCGTGCATCCCCTATCCAGGGTCATAATGGCTCTGTCCATTTGTGATTGGTAACAGCTCTTGGTCTGATCTAGCCCTTGTGAGTCGGAATGGTGCTCGTGGTTCCCGTCCCCCTCCCATTGCCCATGTGAGGTCACTCCGCCGGGCTTCCCGGACTATCTGGTTCTGCCTCTTCCAGCTCCAGCAGCATTACGTCCCATTCCTGAGCTATGGGATATTTGCGCAGGCCCTTGCTCTCCTCTTCTCGCAGCGCCGCGGATTCTGCTTTGCCCCATTTCAGTAAGTCGCTGCGCCATATTTCTATTTGTGGGGCCCTGGGTGACTTCCATCGCATGGTAAGCACCCTGATCGCCAGCACTAGTGCCAGGTCTATAAGTTTCAGCTGTGCCTTGCATGTCTTGGGCCGTTTCCTGTTCCCCAGTAGGCATGGTGACGCTCCCTCAGGGATCTGAAGTGTTGTTATGGAGTGTAACGTATGTTTGACTGTTCCCCAATAAGCGTGCAACTTTGGGCATGACCACAGCATGTGGAGAATATGTGCTTCATCGTGGTAACATCTGGGGCAGCAGTGTGCGGTGGCAGGGAACATCCGGTGCAACCTCTGGGGTGTAAGGTAAGCCCTGTGGAGAACCATGGCCTGTATGAACTGAAACTTAACGTTCCTGGATACCCGACTATGATGGCCTAGGATAATTTTCCACTCCCCGTCCGTTATGTTTTCGCCCGGGTCTGTAGCCCAGGCCTCCCTGAGTGTAGCAATCGGCGATGGTACATGTTCCCTAATGCCGACATATAGCCATTTCACTAAGTGT
Source organism: Lissotriton vulgaris (assembly GCF_964263255.1). Classification (NCBI taxonomy): domain Eukaryota; kingdom Metazoa; phylum Chordata; class Amphibia; order Caudata; family Salamandridae; genus Lissotriton; species Lissotriton vulgaris. Next base: position 1,324,776,648 of record NC_141693.1, on the reverse strand, counting down.
CCCCCCGTGCCCATGTAGTATAGGAGATGTACTAATTCGTGTTGCTCCGGTTTTGCACGTTGTGGGGCCCAAGCCCGTCGCACGTAGTGTGTCACCGAGGAGTGTAGTAGGTATAAGCGTGCGGGTGCTCCCGTGGCGTGTACAAACGAGGCGTGGTCCAGCATGGTGTCATCGCCGAACAGGTCTCCCACCCTGTCCACCCCAGACTCCGTCCAGGGTCGTAATCTGCGCAGTGTCAGGGCCCCCTGTGGTGTCGGGAGTCCCAGTAGTGGTATATTGTCCGCATATGGGGAGGTCCCAGCCGAGTATGATAGTGCTTTCTTCCAACAGGTCAAGGCCACGTGTAGGAGGGGGTGACAGTCCCCAGGGATCCTAGCATTGGGCAAGAGGAGGGAGTGCAGGTCTCCACGCGCTAATTTATCCGCCGTGTAAGCTATTTCATGCAGGTCCCTGCCCGCCACCCACCGGGTCAGCCATTGGAGTTGACTGGCATAGTAGTAACTACGCAGGTCCGGCACACCCAGGCCGCCCTGTCTGGTGTTCAGTTGCAGTTTTTTAAGGCTGATCCGTCTTCTCCCCGAGCCCCATATGAGGTTAACCAGTAATGTATTTAGCGTGGTAAAGATCTGGCGCGGGAGCATAACCGGCAGGTTCACGAAATAATACAGTATGCGGGGAAGCAGGACCATCTTCGAGACCGCCACTCGTCCCATCACCGATTGGGGTAAGGACGTCCAGAAGCCTATGCTACCTCGCAGGCCAGTAATGGCCTTACGGATATTACCATCAATCTGGGCCTCCGGGTCCCGGTAGACCTGTATTCCGAGATATTTAAACGTGGTCGGCGCCACCTGGATTTCGTAGGCCCGAACTGTATTAGGGGGGGCTGTTGGCCATCCCGAAAGAAGAAGCCCAGGGAATTCCCTGGATTTATAGCCAGCCCAGATATGACCTCAAACCGTCTAAAGATAGTCGCCAGGACCGAGTGGTCCCCCCGCAGGTTCCGGAGGAACACCAAGATGTCGTCGGCATATATTGAGATCATGTGGTCTGTGCCCTCCACCGGTATGCCGTCCTCCGCAGCTCTATTGCGAAGCGCAATAGCCAGGGGTTCCAGTGTCAGCACAAACAGTAGTGGCGACAGTGGGCAACCCTGTCGGGTGCCCCTATGGACTTCATAGCTGTCCGATGTGTGTCTCCCCGCGCGTGCCCTAGCCATCGGGACCGTGTATAATAGGCGGATCCATTTGATAAGGCCGTCCGGGAAGCCAAAGCGATGCAGGACTTCGAACATGAAGTCCCACGTCAGGGAATCAAACGCCTGACGGAGGTCTAGTGCTATGCAGCCGGCGTGTGGTAGGTTGTGGGGCGTAGTTGTCATAAGGGCATGGAGTCGCCTCGAGTTCTGGGAGGTACTCCTCTCTGGGAGGAAGCCGCATTGGTCAGTATGGATCAGGCCAGGGAGGTGGTGCTGGATCCTCATGGCAATAGCTTTACTAAGGATCTTATACTCCGTGGAGAGCATGGAGAGGGGCCTGTAATTACCTACATCCTGGGTGTCCCTGCCGGGTTTCGGGATCGAGATCACCAGGGCCTGCATGGTGGTAGCCGGGAGATGGCCAGCCTCGTACGCCGTGATATATATTTTCTCCAGGACAGGGGCCAGCACATCAGCATATGTTTGATAAAACTCCCCTGACAGGCCATCCATGCCCGGGGTTTTGCCCCGGTTAAGCGAGTGGATTGCCACCTTTATTTCCTGCAGTGTTATAGGCCCGGCTAGAGCCGCCTGGATTCCAGGGGCCAACACTGGGAGCGTCAGTTCGTCCAGAAAGTCCGTCAGTTCGTCCCTATCCACTACAGGGGGGGGAGCATAGAGGGTCTCCAGGTGAGTCTTAAAGACATTGTTGATCCCCAATTGAGTGTGTATCAAGTCACCCGTCGCGTTCCGGATAGACGTTATTGTAGGGCTCTCAGGGGCATCTCGGACCAGCCGGGCAAGTAGAGCACCGGACCTGTCCGCCTCCGACTGTTGTCGTTTCAAGTAGGCCCCGTAGTCCATCACTCTCAGGGTCTCTAACAGTTCAGCATGTTCGATATTGCACTGCTGCAGATCAGCCTGCCGGACAGGGTCCAGCCCCACCGCCTGTTCAAGGTCACGCAAGCGCTGCTCTACCTCACACAGCCTATTGTGGATCTCCTGTCTGGCTCCCACTAGGCGGCCTATAGCAGCCCCCCTTATCACAGTTTTCAATGCGTCCCACACCACTAGGTTCGAGGACGCAGAGTCCCAGTTTGTGTCGAAGTAGCCAGTTAAAGCTTCAGCTATGTGTGCCCGAAACGGGCCATCCTCGAGCAACTTAGGGTGAAGCCTCCAGGTAGGGACAGGTGAGGACACTCTACCCCAGTGTAGGTCCAGCGTTAGCGGCCGGTGGTCTGAGAACGTTTTAGCAAGGTAATCTGACGAGTCGCATCTAGTCGCGACTGAGGTGGAGCATACAAATCTATCTAGTCTGGTATGTAGGTTGTGTACAGGGGAGTAGTATGAGTATTCCTTATGTGTTGGGTGCAGTGTGCGCCATATGTCAGCCAACCCCCAGCCCCGAAGCCACGTCCCAAACAGTTCAGACAGTCTATGTATTCCCGCCGCCTGAAGGGGGGGGTGCGATCTATCAAGGGCCACATCTAAGATCAAGTTCCAGTCACCTCCCAAGATCCAGGGGACGTCCACCCAGTCCGTCAATGCCCGTCCCACTGCAGCTAGGAACTTATCTTGGTCGAAATTCGGGGCATAGATGCTGCCCAACACTACCACCTCCCCGTCTAGGGTGCCCCTCACCAGCACATAGCGCCCCTGTTCGTCTGTTCGTCTCTCCAGTTCTACAAATGGAGTGCCGTGGCGTATCCATATCGTGGCCCCTCTGGAGAAGGCAGAGTATGTGGTAGAGAAGATAGTACCTCGCCATTTCTTCCGTAGCAGGAGTGCTTCGGAGTGTGTCATGTGCGACTCCTGTAGGAACACTATCTGTGCCTTTTGTCGTAGCAGGAAGGCATGCACCCTGTGTCTCTTCTGCACTGCCCCCAGCCCTCTCACATTCCAGGTGACCAGCCTGTACTTGCCTTGTGTTTCAGCCATAACCCCATGTAGGTGTCGCAAGGAGTATTCCCATATGTCTTAGTGAGTGATTCGCCCGTGTCAACCAGGAGACAGTACCCTCCCTATCCCAAACCCCAACTGTGGAGGCGCAGCCTCTGAACTCTGCTGTGCCGAACCATAAACATTGTAACGTAATTAAACAGGTAACGTTGCATACGCTAGTGGGGGGTGGGCCAAGCTCTGGCCGTGTCCATAGTGCCATGCCTGGTCAAGTCGCCGGCTCAACGGCGCCGCCGGGAGAGTTCTTTCGGGATTGTTCGTTACATGTGCCCACGTCTTGTGGGAGGGAGGGGGGGAGAGGAAGGGGCAGGGGAGGGGAGAGGAAACAAGGCCAGTCTCACACTGTTACAGTTAGCAGCCAGCGGCCAAGTGCCTTGGGACCTCAGGAGATGCAGGAATCTCGTCTCGCAGTCCCCGCATCTAAGTTTCTTTCCCCACCCATGGGTAAGCCACGTAATGGTCGCCAACAAAAAGGGGCCAAACACATTTACGGAGCAAGCCCCCCCACACCCCCCCCCTTTGTAGTCCCCACACACAAAACAAAAGGATATCGTAGTGTAGTCAGTCTTCAGGTCTGGTCCATAGGAGGTCTTACTCTTGGGCATTGTCTAGGAGTTCGTCCGCGGCTCTAGGTGTCACCGTCGGGAACAGGACTATACTGTTGTCCGAGTCCGAGTGGACGGTGCTTTCCTCAGTGTCAGTGTTGATTGTCTCTCGGTCGTCTCTGAAGGAGCCCACTGTTGCCACTGCCTCCACCTGACCCTGCTTCTGCTGATGGGCAGTCGGTTTACGCTGTTTTGGATGATTGCGTCGGGCGCCGCTCCCGTCCTCCTCCTGAGGCTGGCTGTCCTTGGACCTGCTGTCCTCGGAGGTCTGTGTTGAGTCCAGTCTTTCCTCAATGTCCATCACCTCCATCCATTCTTCCACATCTGTGGGGCTTTCAAAAAAGTGGGTCTTCTTGTCATGGATTACCTTCAGGCGCGCAGGGAACAGTAAGGCATAGCGTAATTTCGCCTTTTGGAGTTTCTGTTTCACCTCATAATACGACGATCGTTGTTTTTGCACTTGAGTGGTGTAATCCGGATACAGAGATATTCTTTTATTCTCCCACGGTATGACCGATTTTATTCTGGCCTGATTTAACAGCATGTCTCTGTCCCGGTAATTTAGGATCCGGACAATGAGGGGCCGTGGCGTCAGTCCCGGCTTGGGCTGGCCAGTTGGGATCCTATGGGCCCTCTCCACACAAAAGAACGGCGATTAACCCTTCAGGGGCAACATTATCTTGGAACCACTGTTCCATGAACTCTGCCGGACGTGATCCCTCGCTTCTTTCCGGTAGGCCAATAACGCGAATGTTATTGCGTCGATTGCGCCCTTCTGCATCCTCCACGCGTTCCATCAGGGTTTTGACTTGACGCTGAATCAGCTGGATGGAGTCCGTGTGTTCCGCCACTGCCGGGGCAACTTCAGCCAGCGAGAGACCTTGGTCCTTAACTTTGTCCGCTAGCTTCTCGTGGTCCGCCTTAAGCAGGGAGAGGTTAGTGGTGAGGGTGCCCATCTGCGCCTCCATTACAGCTCTGGAGTCTCTGATCTCCTTAAGAATAAGGTCCAGCTTATCACCTTGCTGACTCCCCGAGAGAGTGGAAGCTAACGTCAGCGGCGCAGAGCCCCCGGGGTCCGCATCCCGAGTAGGGCCCGTGACCGGTCCTTCCTTGCCCTCCGTATTCCTCACGCCTTTGCGCACCATTGTAAGCGCCAGGAGTCCAGGCGGCGGCAGGGGCGCAAACCCCAGCCATTCAGGGCGGGACTATTGTGCTTGTAGCCCCCTCGGTGGCCTCTCTCAGCACTCACATCCCGGGGTATCTGTTGCAGGATGCCGTGGCTCCGTTCAGCGTATAAGGGCGTTGGGGCCCTCCGCAGCGCCAATGACCTCGCCTCGAGGCGCGATGTCGTACCCCCTACCCAGCGTTCTGCAGGGGCCAAGAGCGGTAACAGGAGCAAGTGGGTGCCTCCCTGCCTAATTCTCCAGCACTGTATGGGCGAAACGTAGCCGGGGCCGTGCCGATAATGGAGCAGGTTAGGTGCCCCGGGGGTTCCACCAGCCCCGGTCCAGGCCCCTCCGGCGCTCCGACCTCTAGTATGTCTCGTGGGGCAGGCTCACACCCCTTCAGTCCCACCGTGTCACAGCCGGGCAGACAGGACGTCCCAGCCGGTCCCGGCTCCTACCCCAGGGGTCTCCGTCCTTCTCAGTCTGCCCCATGCAGGCAATGGGGCCGTAGCGCTGTCCCAATCCTCGGATCTCCGCTCCGTTCAGGGCTTCCAGGGATCTCTCCCTTCTCCCACGGACCTCTCACCAGCAACCTTCGCAGGCAGGGGGCAGATCAGGCGGTGGGGCACCGCATCCAATGGCGCCGCCGGCGGCGGGAAGATCCGGGCCACAGCGTCCGCGCTCCGGCGCCCCCGTCTGCAGCTCCCGACCCCCACTCAGCTCTCGGGGTCCCAGGGCATCGTCCGCTCCTCTCAACCGCCGCGGGGTCAGGGGTCCGCGGCCCAGGGGTCCACTTCCGGTCTCGGGGCCTCCGGCGCGCCGCCCCCTCTCGGCCCACGTCCACCGGGTGCTGCTATCACCCGAGGTCCCGGTCTGCAGCGCGGCACCAGGCCCCACCGTCAATCACAGCGCAGCTCCGAGGTCCCTGCCGCCAGGGCTTCAGGAGTTTCAGCGGGGCAGGCGGGGGTCAGGAGCTTCGGTATGCAGCCGATTTTGGTGTGAGCGGCCCCTCGGCGTGGGCTACAGGATCGGACCTCCCCCAGCGGCACCGGAGCACTAGCAAACTCCGTCCGCCATGCTGGCCTGCTAGCCACGCCCCCCCCCAGTTGTTATTTTTTTCTAATGTAATTGTACTCAGTTTACCAACCCCAGAAGGATGGAAGATTGAGACGTCCTTACCAAGATTTGAAGCTGTGACCTGCAGGTCGTAAAATATGTCAGCAATGCACGCTTAACTCACTGACCTGCTTAGTCTCCTTGATTGCCCAGTTGTCTCCTTAGCCACTGGCCATAAGAACTCTGTACATTTAGAAACTAACTTCCATTATGATCAAAACATGTTAACCAGTAACTGCATTCCCTGCCCCAAAATCTAAGGTAAAATGAGAGCACTAGCATCAACAGAAATCTAGCAGATGTCTGCTTTAATCTGAAACTCTAGACCTCAAAGTGGGGCAAACCGGTGTTGCAGCACGAAGCTTGGTCATAACTATTTCCATATACTTACATCATTTCATATATTTCACAAATGGTTTCCTCTCTGGGCCCATATCAAACACTTAGCAACTTTAGATCCTCCAATGAATCTTTTATTTGAGCATACAGGGACATGACTATCAAGAGAACATGGGGCAAAATTTTACGAGGACCTGGAATAAGAAGATGCCAAATTCATGCTGACAATTATCAACCTTTTCAATAGTTGTTAATTAAAAAAACTTACAGCAAGAAGTTTCCACACCAAGAATGACTCAAATACGATAACGTTTCTCATGTATTTTGTTTATCTAGCCTCAATTTGAATGGTCAAGAAACACAAATCTCATGTAAGATTTGTTCATTGAAATCATTTAGTACAATTAGTCACACAATGTCATACTGATTCAGTAAATAAACATTTTGCTGATCACCTAGGGCATGTGTACTCACAAACTTTCTCTCAGGGGCCACATTTACAGTGTGCTTTGTGGCCGAGGGCCGCACCGGTGGGGGGCGGGTCAGTGGGGGAGGGGCGGGGCTAGACAAACAAAAAACTGTGTCCATGAGGTTTAACACAGGCCCCTGCAGCGAACGCCTTCGTCCACTGAGCCACCAGACTCGGCATACACACATCTCTCTCTCTCTCTCTCTCTCTCTCTCTCTCTCTCTCTCTCTCTCTCTCTCTCTCTCTCTCTCTCTCTCTCTCTCTCTCTCTCTCTTCTCTCTTCTCTCTTCTCTCTTCTCTCTTCTCTCTCTTCTCTCTCTCTCTCTCTCTCTCTCTCTCTCTCTCTCTCTCTCTCTCTCTCTACCTCCCTCTCTCTGTCTCCCTCCCTCTCTCTCTGTCTTCCTCCCTCTCTCTCTATCATTCATTCATTTCATTTGATAGCTTTATTTCGGTCGTTGACCATAAAAGTGCAGATAGAATACATACACAAATGCACAATCAATAAAAGAAGCAATAAATAAGAGACCTATGTTAAAAATAGATTACGCTAGATAGTTATCAAGAATTATATTTTAAAATTTATAATAAAACATAATAGGACACAAAAATTCATCCGAAACTTTTCCTTCTACGCCACATGCCAAATAGAAAGCGAGAGACAGCAAAGACAATGGGGGGTGAGTATCATACGTTAAAACCCTGCAAGCCTGCCTACAATATCTGAACCCTAGGTTCCTACACAGCTGAATCAGCCAACATTTTCTTATAACCTCCTAAGAAGGACAGAAATACATTACATGATTGACATCTTCACATTTATAGTTACATGCCGGGCAAGCAGTAGTTTTTAGATTGGCCCATTTGCAGGTAAATGCTCTAAGTGGTAGAGTGCCATGCCTTAGCTGAATATAGAGCTTCCTGGCAAGGGGTGGGTAAATGACATTTAGAAATTTCTCCACTCGCAGTTCAGTTTTCACCAGGAGGAACTCGGATGAAAGCCTTCCTAGGGAACCTGAACTTTGTAGGGCTAATGAATACTGCTGTCGCAACTGGCTTTTAAGTTCCAGTTTGGATATCCCCGGGCAACATACATCCGGGGTCTCCCAGAGCTGTGGCAAGCCAATATGGAGACTAAGAGACTTAATATGACACAGCCACGGGATGTTCTTGCCTTTCAACAAAGCCCAAACCTCTAGGAATTCCTCCCTGTATGGAGCTAGTTCAGACACTGACCAGAGCCTCTTCCAATAGAGCAAGGGCCGTGCTGATACTATTACTTCTATGGATTCCAGCCCCAGGTCAAGTCGTAGAGGAGTGAGCGGTGTACTAATTGGCAACCCCAAAATGCTCAACCTTCAGGAGATTAGATATATTTCTATGACCCCAGAGTTCTGCACCGTATGTTGCGGCCGTTCTAGCTTGTCGTCGGTATATTTCTAAAACTGGGGCTGCCGGCTTGAAATCTGAGGTTCTGTGGATTTTGTTGATACCCCCCATTACTTGGGATAACGTAAGGGCTGATTTGGAGATTTCGGAGCCCCAGTCAAAGTTTTCCGTCAGGGTAATGCACAAGTAGACAAAAGTATTGACTCTCTCTAGGGCAGAACCATTAAGAATCGGGTTCGGGCACGTCTGCTTTGGGGGGTTGAAAATCATGAACTTGGTCTTGTCCAAGTTGATCTCCAAACCCCGTAGTGCACAAAATGCTGAAAAACCATCCAGGGTGTGCTGGATGCCCGATGGTGTTTTAGATAACAGCAAGGTGTCATCCGCAAACATCAGAGCGGGCACCCTCCTAGCAGCCAACCTAGGGGCATCATTGTCACTTACATCAAGTAGATGGTCGACAAGGCCATTGATGTAAAGGCAGAATAGCGTTGGCGCTAAGACGCACCCTTGGCGTACACCCTTCAGAACAGGAAAACGAGCCGAGAGATCCCCGTTCCTCCCGCACCTGACTTGGGCATAGTTACTAGTGTGAAGCCTAATTAAGATGTTCAATAGATAGGATGGAAGACCTAGTTCTGTTAGGACTTTCCACAGTTTTTCCCTTGGAATCAAATCGAAGACGGCCCGCAGGTCAACGAAGATGAGATAGAGGTTGCCACCCTCCATTCTACCCGTCTTCCAAAATAAGACCTGCAATCGAAATATTTGATCCAAAGTGGAAATACCCATCCTGAACCCGGCCTGGAGTGTGGTTAATATTTTATTTTCTTCCATACACCCCTGGATCATCCTATCTTAGATGACCCTGCCCATTAGCTTCTGTGTGGTGTCAATAAGGCTTATCGGCCTATAATTTGATGGCATTAATGGGCAGCCTTTCTTAAAGATGGGAACGATCTCAGCACCGAGCCAGGTATCTGGTGGGTTAGTTCCCCTAAGAATTGCATTAAATAAAACAACCAGATACGGTGCCCATATTTTGGGTTGAGATCGAAATAAGTCCCCGGGGATTTTATCTAGGCCTGGGGCCTTGTTTGGTATTAGACTAGATATTGCAGTCTCAACCTCCTTCAGGGTGATTTCTTCATACCCTTCTATACTATACACATCCTCATGAGACCGGGGGGCAAGCCCCTGGTCGCCATCCAAGAATCCAGCCAACCGATACTCGTGGATGGGTCCCGGGACAGGGAACAGGGGACATGCTACAGTTTCTTTTGGCATCACTGGCATGTACTCTTGGGGCGGATTGGAATTATGAGGGAGAGTAGTCTCTACAGCCGAATTGGCGTAAAGTGCACCGAAGTGCGCTTCCCACACTGCGGGTGCTATATTCGGAGTTGAGACCAATCCTCCCCCGCCCACACCAAAACTCACAATGGACCAAAATGATTTGGAATCCCTGCGTGAGAGTGCAGAGCTGAGCTCCTCCCATCTACTATCCTCCCATTGCTTCTTTCCCCTGATAATAGCCTTTTTATATTCAAGGCGGGATTTCTTAATGTTAGTTCTATCCTTGGTTTTTATCGCAGATAGCAAATCTTTTTTAGATTTCCTGCAAACGACATCATACCAAGGATGTGTCCTGACCTGAGGAGGTTTGTCCCTTCCCATGGGACTAAACACGTCATCAGCCTGGCAGCCAGCTGTTTATGGATTTCCACAGCTCTGCCATGTGAGTCTAAATTCATGTTTTCGATGGCTACCTCTCCCATATCTACTAACAACAGAGTTGCTATCCGGTAGATTTTGGCAAGTTTAGTGGGGGAATCCTGGAAGGAGGGCCATTTTACCCTTCGCCTGTTATTTGAAATTAAAATTCGCAGCAATGGGTCATTGGGCACAGAAACAGTTTGTTAACCCAAAACTCCCGGGTTTAAGCGTTAAGACAAGGGCATTATGGTCACTGTCTTACCGTGGGTGGACCCTAAATTCCAATAATTTGTCCCAATGCCTAGCTTCCATCATAATATAGTCAAAAATGGAGGTTTGCCCCAATCTATTAAACGTGGCTGATCCCGGTTTGTCAGGCTCCACTCTCCCATTACATGCCCGCAGAGACGTTGAAAGGGAGAAGGATTTGATTTGCAGGACCAATGGGGTCCATGCTCTAACAGTCGGCATTAGCGGATCAGGAACATGCCAGAACCTATCCTCATCATCCTGCTCTCCCGCATTAGAGGTCAGGAGGGGCTCAAATTGGCAGTTGAAATCCCCGCCTCCTATTAGGGCAATCTGGGGGTGGAGAGCCTGTACAACCTGCTTTAGTGTTTCAATAGTATCTGTTTCCTGGCCACTCCTGAGTGGTCTCGAATAGATATTTAATATGGCCACCTGGGGCCTATCTTGGGGTGTTAAAAGCACACATTGGACATCAAGGGAGTTAGTTGGTACTTAAGCTGCCTGGACCCCCAAATGCGTGCCCACCCAAATTGACAGACCACCCGAGGGCCTCCCCCTACCCCTAGTTGTTGCCAGGGTGTCAAAAGTGGCAAAGCCGGTCCTTGCACACTCCTCCAATGCCCAGGTTTCTTGCAACAGACAAATATCGTGCTTTTCCATAAAAGAACCCCATTCAGGTAAAGCCAATTTGCTTTTCATTCCGGCCACATTCCAGGACAATATTTTTATACCACTGTGGGCTGAGTTAGTATTAATTGGTGGTTCACACTTGCTTTGGTCAGGTCCAGTACTACACGGTGAGGGCTTGGGCTCTGGTGGCTCTTGTAGCTTTTCCATTGCCTCCCCTGTTAACATTACCTCAGGAGGAGCACAGACCCCCGCCTGCGAGATACCAGACCCCAATTCCATCCCAGCATCAGTTGGATTGTTATTTTCTTGTTATATTATCAGTGGTACTGGTATCATCATTGCCCACCCATGTCCCTATTTTGATACCCAAACTACTGCGTGTTTGAAGCAAAGTACTCTGGCACACAGGGCATCAATCAAATCGTTCTAGCACGCTATACCTATTTCTCTGTGGAAATGTTGAGAGTAAGGGGGTAAACTGCTGACAGCCCTCCCAAGATGTTGCTCCCTGTTGGGTTCCTGGATGGTAGAACGTTCCAGCCCCCATCTTGTTGGATACCTCTCTTCTGTCTAGTCCTCCACGAGGGAGTTGAGTAGAAGTATGACAGGTGACGGGGGAATATTTGGGTGTTAGACCAGGATGTCGACCTACTGCAGATATATTCTACAGAGCGTGGGTCCCTAAAGTTAATCACCACTCAGTTCCCCACAATGGTTTTAGGTCCAGTCCCAATCCAGTCTACTCTTCTGACGCACAATATTTCTCCGGAAACGTTAGGGGGGAGAGGCCTGTTGGAATTAAGCCATTGGATGCATTTGTTTTTTAGTTCAAAATAATCCTCACTTTTCCCATGGCTTAAAGGGGGGGACCCCAGCAAGGACCACAGTGCATGGAGAGGACTCAGGGGGGAGATCAAGAGTAGGTAAAGAAACTGAAGGGCCCTCCTCTACACTATTTCTGCTCACTTGAATTTGCTGTTTCGTTGAATTTGTTCTAGATTCAGTGATCCCCCTCGACACTGTATTATTACCATTATCTAATTTTCCAACCCCGGGCAAGGGTAGGATAGAGTCAGAAATAGAATTAACAGTTGCCCTAACCGGCACAGCTGCTATGTTTTGACTAGTTGTTGGAATATTGGGATTACAGGTAGAGCTGGGCTTATTGATTGCATCGTTCCCCGTAGAACTGATCATCGGGGTTTTCCCTAAACCTATATTGTTGACGATAGTAACTAATCTGTCAAGCCTAGATGTCAGTGGTTTTAAGATATGTACCAATAATCTTTTCCATGTGGGCTTCGAAGTCAGATAAAAGATGAGTAACCCAGACAGGAGCTCCCACGTTAGACAGAGAAGGCCCAACAACATCATGTACACTGTCATTTCTTGTTTTCCTTTTTTTACATCTCAATCGGGGCTTGGAGACTTTGCTTACTAGGGAAGGGGAAGGGGAATTAACAATCTCTGCAGAGTCATTAATATCAAGATCAATCTGTGCACAAGGCAACTCTGCGAAAGAGCACATAAGGGAGGAGCTAAAGTCCGGGGGATTGGCAGTAACTGATGAAAAGTCCCCAACAGTCTGAGGAGGGGGAATGGCTGGTAAAATAGATAATCGCCTCTCCGTATTCTCAATTGCAGATGCCACGACCCCAATCGTCTTTTGTAGCATCTTGTCTATTGCGGTGAGGCTTGGAAGGGGTGGTGCTGTTGCAGCCTGCAATCTAGTCACCCGTGCACAAAACTTATTTCTTTCAGTCACACAATATACAAATGGGACCAATCTAAGCAGAAAGATATAATTGGCATAAACGGTCCAGCAGCAATTAGTGCAAATGTCCGGAATGAGGTAATTTTATAAGTACCTGGGTATGTATCAATTCCAGATGAGATGGTGAGGCCTTTGGGCTCCTTTGTTTGCTGCTCTGTCTCAAAGCCTCCACAGGTAAATGTTCGTGATTCGTGTCTCTCTATCTCTCTTGCTCTCTCTCCCTCTGTCTCCCTCGCTCCCTCTACCTCACTCGGTCTGTCTCCCTCTCTCTCTGTCTCCCGCTCTCTGTCTCCCTCCCTCTGTCTTCCTCCCTCTCTCTTCCTCCCTCTCTCTGTCTCCCTCCTTCTCTCTCTGTCTCCCTCCCGCTGTCTGCCTCCCTCTGTCTCCCTCCCTCTGTCTGTCTCCCTCTGTCTGTCTGCCTCTGTCTGTCTCACTCTCCCTCCCCCTGAATCCCTCCCTCTGCCTCCCTCTGTCTCCCTCTCTCTCTTTCTCCCCCCGCTGTCTCCCTCTGCCTCCCTCCCTCCCTCTGTCTCCCTCTCTCTGGCTCCCTCTCTCAGGCTCCCTCTCTCTATCTCCCCCCCTCTGTCTCCCTCTAACTCTCTCCCTCTGTCTCCCTCTATCTCTCTCCCTCTGTCTCTCTCCCTCTGTCTCCATCCCGCTCTATCTCCCTCTTTCTCTGTCTCCCTCTCTCTCTGTCTCCCTCCCTCTGTCTCCCTCCCTCTGTATGTCTCCCTCTGTCCGTCTGCCTCTGTCTGTCTCACTCTCCCTCCCTCTGTCTCCCCCTGAATCCCTCCCTCTGCCTCCCTCTGTCTCCCTCTCTCTCCCTCTCTCTCTGTCTCCCTCTGTCTGTCTGCCCCTTTCTGTCTCACTCTCCCTCCCTCTGTCTCTCCCTGAATCCCTGCCTCTGCCTCCCTCTGGCTCCCTTTCTCTCTGTCTCCCTCTCGCTGTCTCCCTCTGCCTCCCTCTCTCTATCTTCCTCCCTCTGTCTCCCTCTATCTCTCTACATCTGTCTCTCTCCCTCTGTCTCCATACCTCTCTATCTCCCTCTCTCTCACTGTCTCCCTCCCTCTGTCTGTCTCCCTCTGCCTCCCCTGACTCCCTCCCTCTGTCTCCCTCCCTCTGTCCCCATCTCCCTCTGTCTCTCTCTCTCTGTCTCCCTCTGCCTCCCTCTCTCTCTGTCTCCCTCCCTCTCTCTCTCTGTTTCTCTCTCCCTCTCTGACTCTCTCTCTCTCTCTGTCTCCCTCTCTCTCTCTGCCTCTCTGTCTCTCTCAGTCTCTGTCTCTATATGTCTGTCCCTGTCTCTGCCTCTATCTGTCTGTCCCTGTCTCCCTCCCTATGTCTCCCTCTCTGTCTCTGTCTGTCTCTGCCTCTGTCTATCTGTCACTGTCTCTGCCTCTATCTGTCTCTGTCTCTATCTATGTCTGTCTCTGTCTCCCTCCCTCTGTCTCTCTCTCTCTGTCTCCCTCCCTCTCTCTCTGTCTCCCCCTCCCTCTCTGTCTCTCCCTCTCTCTCTCCCTCCCTGCCTCTCTCTCTCCCCCCCTCTGTCTCACCCACTCTCTCTGTCTCTCTCTCTCTGTCTCTATCCCTCTGTCTCCCTCCCTTTCTCTCCCTCTATCTCCCTCCCTCTGTCTGTCTTCGTCTGTCTCCCTTTATCTGCCTCCCTCCCTCTCTCTCCCTCCCTCGGTCTCCCTCTCTCTGTCTCCCTCTGTTTCCTCTCGCTCTGTCTCCCTCCCTCTCCCTCTATCTGTCTCCCTCTCCCTGTCTCCCTCCCTCTGTGTTCCTCCCTTGCTCTGTCTCCCTCCCTCTCTCTGTCTCCCTCCCTCTGTCTCCCTCCCGCTGTCTGCCTCCCTCTGTCTCCCTCCCTCTGTCTGTCTCCCTCGGTCTGTCTGCCTCTGTCTGTCTCACTCTCCCTCCCTCTGTCTCCCCCTGAATCCTTCCCTCTGCCTCCCTCTCTTTCTGTCTCCCTCTGCCTCTCTCCCTCTATTCTCCCTCTCTCTGTCTCCCTCTATCTATCTCCCTTGCTCTGTCTCCCTCTATCTCTCTCCCTCTGTCTCTCTCCCTCTGTCTCCATCCCTCTCTATCTCCCTCTCTCTCTTGTCTCCCTCCCTCTGTCTCCCTCCCGCTATCTGCCTCCCTCTGTCTGCCTCCCTCTGTCTGCCTCCCTCTGTCTGTCTCCCTCTGTCTGTCTCCCTCTGTCTGTCTGCCTCTGTCTATCTCACTCTCCCTCCCTCTGTCTCCCCTTGAATCCCTCCCTCTGCCTCCCTCTGTCTCACTCTCTCTCTCTATCTGCCTGTGTCTGTCTCACTCTCCCTCCCTCTGTCTCCCCCTGAATCCCTCCCTCTGTCTCCCTCTCTCTCTCTGTCTCCCTCTCGCTGTCTCCCTGTCTCCCTCCCTCTGTCTCCCTCTCTCTGTCTCTCTCTCTCTGTCTCCCTCTCTCTCTCTCCCTCCCTCCCTCTGTCTCTCTCCCTCTGTCTCTCTCCCTCTCCATCCCTCTCTATCACCCTCTCTCTCTTTGTCTCCCTCTCTCTCTGTCTCCCTCCCTCTGTCTGGCTCGCCCTGTCTGTCTGCCTCTGTCTGTCTTCCTCTCCCTCCCTCTGCCTCCCTCTCTCTGTCTCCATCTCCCTCTGTCTCCCTCTCTCTGTCTCCCGATGTCTCCCTCCCTCTCTCTCTCTGTCTCTCTCTCCCTCTCCGCCTCTCTGTCTCTGTCTCTCTCAGTCTCTGCCTCTATCTGTCTGTTCATGTCCCTGTCTCTGCCTCTATCTGTCTCTGTCTCTGTCTGTCTCTGTCTCTATCTATGTCTGTCTCTGTCTCCCTCCCTCTGTCTCTCTCTCTCTGTTTCCCTCCCTCTCCCTCTGTCTCCCTCCCTCTCTGTCTCTCTCTCTCCCCCTGTCTCCCCCTGTCTCACTCACTCTCTCTGTCTCCCTCTCTCTGTCTCTCTACCTCTATCTCCCCCCTCTGCCTGTCTCTGTCTGTCTCCCTTTATCTGTCTCCCTCCCTCTGTCTCCATCCCTCTGTCTTCCTCTCTCTGTCTCCCTCTGTTTCCTCTCTCTGTGTCTCGCTCTGTCTTCCTCCCTCTCCCTCTTTCTGTCTCCCTCCCTCTGTCTGTCTCCCTCCCTCTGTCACCCTCCCCCCTCTATCTCTCTCCCTCTGTCACCTCACCCCAGCTTCCTGGGCGCACACACACAGCCGCACCCAAGTTCTTCACAGGTCTTTAAAAGACCCTTCACTTGTTAATGAGACTTTGTTGTCGCCCGGCCCCATAGAGCGGAGTGTCGGGGAGTCCACGCTGCTGCTGCGGCGGTGTTTGCTGACTCTCTTAAATTATTATTTTTTTAAACACAGGTACAATGACTGCAAGGTCCGCGGGCTGCCAAGGAGGGCTTGCCGGGCCGCTGGCGGCCCATGGGCCGTACTATGAGTACCCATGACCTAGGGGATAAGAGAGAGAGAAAAAACATAGGGGAAAAATCAAGTTCAGTATTTAGCTCATACAAACCAAATATGCAGAGTCGAAGCATAAGGAGTCACAGGAATATGTCCAAAACTCTCCAAACGAAGAGTTATACCTGCTCACCTTACCAGCCAGTAAAGTACAGGTTGAGTCAGTTGAGAAATTCTGTTCAAATGGGTTTGGCATAGGAACAAGAAACCAAACTCAGTCCCGCAGTATGCCAGGCAAGGAAAGTGAAAATGATGGCCAGCCAGACTCCTCCTCCCAGGGGGCAGCAATTATACTTCCAAAAGTTCTCAGTTTACCCCCACAAAGTATCAGTTCCATCGTACTTTGATTTCCGTTGGTCGTCCACAGTGGGCTGCTCATGGTATATGTGAGAAGTTGGCCTGGTATATGATGTTCACTATTCTAGTGAACACCTTGCACCAGTCCAAACAACCCTTATGGTGATGGTTGTAAAGTTAACCTTCTAGACCAGCTATCCTAGGGGTAGCATGGACAAAGCAGTCTTAGGCTAAACTCAAGAGGGCATGTGAAGCCAGCTGTTTTACCATATGCAATCCCTTTAATACCAAATGAAAGGACACCACACAGGAAATGTATTCAAAATATATATATATATATTTATTTCTAAACAAACCCCTGAACTCTTTATGAGCACAGAAGCACAAGCGCAAAACAAGTAACTTAATAGAATAGACAAAAGTTGCACAATTATGGATAGGCCGGGGTGGCCCGTTAAACCATATATCAAAAAAGTAGTATAAGTACCATGTCACGAACAATGGTAAAGCCCTATGGCCATGGGAATCGCTGGGGCAACACTGTACAACAATGGTTAGGGAGCAGGAGGCCCACGGGATGCGTGTGCAGTGTCTAAAGGCACACACGTTCACACATAGAAGTCAATGGGTGCCTAAAAGTTATAAAGTTAAAGATTTAGGAGTCTTCCGACTGGAATAGAACTTAACCACTTGAAACTAGGACACTAGGAGTGGAAACCTCTACAGGAGCACCGTAGTACTCGCGTTACCTAACCCACAGGAAGCGGGTGCATAGGTCCCAAAGTGTGTCGGGTTTTGTCGTGGAGATCTATGGAGCCTTGGAGGAAAGATGCTGCAGGCGGCCAGAAGAGAAGAGTCCGGGTGGATCCAAGGGTGGATAGAAGATGTAGAGGATCTGAAAGCAGAGGGGACAGAGTCTGGGTCACTAGCCAGTGACCAGGATGGAACCAGGATGGAACCAGGTGATGTTGCGTTGCAATCAGGTGCTGATGGGAAGCTTGTCTCTGCAGCCATGTGGACCAGGAGGCGTCGATGACGACCAGGATGGAGGCACGGACTGTCCCACATAGGCTCTCGCTGTCAGCGGTGTCGGCTTTAAGATTGGAGGTAACAAGCCTTGGCAAAGGCAACCCACGCAGGAATCGGTGTAGGCTTCTTACTCAGACCAGCAAGGTCTGAGGGGCTGCTTCTTTTGAGGGAAGCAAGGGCCAGTCTGGAGCAACCAGACCAGCAGTGTAGTTTCACAGATTCGTCGCCAAGATGGCCACTAGCCAACGGGCAAGTGACCGGGCAGACGCGTCGAGCAGGAAAATGCAAAAGGGCCCCACGCAGAAGTCGTGGAGTGTGCAGGGCTGATCTTTGGTGCAGATGCTGCTCGGGGCTGGGGCTTCTCAATCCCCAAATGCACAGCTTCGAGGAGGCCTCGGAGGCTGCACGGTTAGCAGGTCGCAGACTTTTCAAGATGACCGGTCCCACTTCTCTCGTCGCCTCCACGGGTCTCAGCTTTGCAGGGACTGTGGATCGGGCTATTGGATGTCTGGGAATCCGGGTCTTGTCAGGCTCTGGGCTAGGGCTCCAGCGGAAGGCGGCGGCAAAGCAAGTCGTCGATCGCTGGATGGTGCCTGCTTGTGCAGGGTGGTCACTCCTTGACCACAAGGGAGATTCTTCAGTCGTCTTCTTCCAAAGTAGAGTGATGAAGGTCCAGATTTTTGTTTCAAAGTTTCAGTCAGGATAATCTAAAGTCTCTAGACTCAGCTCCTACCTATATACGAATCTTAGGGTCTGGATTACCTGCTAGGTCCCTCCTATGGATGGGACCAGGGAAGGGGGCGGTTACACCGCTTTCCCTTTGTCCAGTTTCGCGCCAGAGCTGGGTCAGGAAAGCCCCAGCACCGGTTTGAACTGGACTATGCATGGAACACCTTGTGTGCCCCAGGTATGTCTCAATCCTTTGAGCCCTCCCTGTCCCAATACACAAAATCCTGTCTGGGGTGGTGCTAGCACCTCCCAAGGCAGGAAACCTATTGTCCAAGCCTCCCTCGCTGGAAGGGCTCCCAGCAGCAGGAGGTCAGACTTGTGTCTGTGGCAGCAGCATCCATTTTGTGATGCTGAGGCTCTGGTTCACTTTAACCGGGAATAGTAGGAACAACATGTCTTCTCCCTCTAGAAGGCTGGAATGCTATCCCCGTCGCCAGGACTGGCGAGGGGGTAGTATTCCAAATCGTATGACACCTTACTCGACATGTTTTGATAAAGCCAAACCATAGTTAGCATTTAACCGGGAGGTTCATAATGCACTTAAGAGTATATGGTATGGCAATATCCTAGAACAGCTATAAGGACATGGTTCCGAAAGCTGCAGACAGGCTCAGCTCATGTTAGAGCACCATCTCACATAAAACCACGCACTCTGCCTTCAGGATTGTTAAGGCCTGCCATAGGAGTGACTTATAGGTGTCCAGATATAAGGTTAGATATAGTTATGCTATATCTAAGCAAGGGGTGATTACACCACCTTGCCCCAGCTGACTGATCAGCCAGTTGTGTCGATTTGAATGGCCAGCCAGGGGTGGCAAAAGATATGCTGCAGCCCCTGGTAGGCCTTGGATGCACCTATGCCCTGGGTACCTATGGTACACTGTACAGGGGCTCATAAGGAGATCCAGTATCCAATTGATAATATACCTAAAGTACATTGTAGTGAATTTAGAGAGAGAGCAGCTGGGCTGTGGGTCTGATTAGCAGGCCCACAGCCACATTAAGTCGAAAAACCAGTGAAGCAAAAAGAAAAAAGTGGGGTGACCATAGGAAAGCAGACCCTACTCTCCTACAGTATGATCAATACCTCACTAAGAAATCCGAAGCATTAAGTAATCCTTTTGCCAAATCATCAATTTCAACATCTGTTTTATCTCCATCCTTTCCTCCGAAGTAAGAAAATTCATTTGTTCACTGTCCGTTCCCAGACGCTCTCTCTCGGTTTGCAATTGTATTGATACATTTCTGTCAAAAGTGTTGCTGAATCAGAAAGGTACCTATTGTTCGTAAGACTAAAATGAAATTCTCAGAAAAGTTCTCGTAGCACTTGAAATGACTACTTCAGCTAGATTCTATTTCTTGAACGAGGAAAGAAGGCATTTTGAGGCTTACACAAAAACTTGTTAAATCATTACCACGCTATGATTAATGTAAATCACACATTAATATGAATAATTCCGTTTTCTTAATAAAATGTACTCATTACTCTTTTCTCCAGAAGTTACAAGTCAATATTTGATACTACTAAAAGAACAAACATTTCACATGTTTATATTTTCCAAACAGATTGCTATGCATCACTTTTGTTATTCACGATTATTTTCGCTTATTACTAGAATAAGACAGCAAATCTTGTACTGTCAAACATCTTTAAGCTCAGCATTTCAATCATTTTTCAAGTGTTTCGTTATGTAAGCATTCTTTTCATTTCTCACATTAGGTAATCAGCAGCATATTTTCTGAGTTAATCATTTTTGATTTCTTAAACGCCTTTTTACATTGCATAAGCAAAGAACAGTTTTTTTCTGCTCTTTATTTACGTCTTTTACATTTTCAAGTTTTCAGAACACTTCTGCATGCATTTACGATACAGTAAAAGAGGTCATGGTTTTTGTCATCATCTATTTTGCACCTTTTATTAAAATTAGTATTGTAAATCCCATTTAATAGTGAGATTTGATAGAGGCAATCGTCTTTAAACTTTTACGCTCCATCCCCGGAAACCACAAACTGGCATGGCGAGGGCGCAGGCATGTCGAGAGCCCTGCCTGTATCAGAATACTGCCCGTAGGAAGAGTGTAACAAAGAGAGCCCGTGCACAAACAGAGCCCCTCATATTCAGTGGCCCGGCATAAACAGGCCCTGTGATGCTTACAGTTCAGAATAATAAGAAGCCCCTGGCATAGTCAGAGCCTTGGAACAGTCTGATGCCTTACACTATCAGAGTCTTGGTAGCGTCAGAGCTCTGGTGTGTTTAAAACCCTGCCAGAGCCTGATCTGTGGTTTGCCAGCGCCAGGTATACCCAGATAATTGTAAGTATAGCACTGCCCCATAACCTGACCCCAACAGAATCTGAACCGAGTATCTTTAGAGCTGGGCCCGAAGCGGAACCATGACATAACCACTACCCGGGAATACTCGGATCCTGTTATAAATAAAAGCCTTTAGTAATCAGAGCACTGCCATAATCCGAGCCAGGCTGCATTCAGAGCCATTATATATTTAGACTATAGACAGCCCTACATACTTAGAAAAGTGGAATCCTGACAGCCCTGCATAAGGAGAGCCCAGGCATATCTGGAGCCCTGGCATATTTAAAGTGCTCGTAGAAAGAGAGGTTGTCTGTAAACCTAGCCCTATCACATACAGCGCCCTGGCATACAGATCAGTCTGTAGTATGCAGTGGTTGGCCCTTGCATATTAAATATCAGTAGGCCTACACTGTTACCACATTGTAAAAGCATCATAGGCCAAAGTATGTTAAAAGAATATGGCATACATGTCTGACTAACCAATCAAATGATGTTTGTGAGATAAACAAACATCTCTTCCATTTGGTTTGCTGCACAAAGAAGAGAAATGTGGGAATATGAAATGACAGCACATCTCACTTCTAATGATTTAAAGTCGTGTTGCAAAACACCATTATGGAATTGGAGTCATCCTGCATTACATCAAAGAAATACCACCAGCGAAAGTTAGTTCATAACTGCATGCAGAACAAGCATTGGAAATGCAATAGGTCTCGCATTAGAAAAGTTGGAGCTATTGGTCTTGTAAATGACAAATATTTTATTTATTTGTTGGTTTTTAAAATAGCTAAATTGATAGCTTTGTCATTTACAACGCCAATAGTTATAACTTACGCGAATGTGACACCTATAGCATTTGGAATGCAACATGTTTGTATTTACGTGACTTAGATGGCAGCTCTGGTCGTTAGGCCACATCTCTAGAGAGCAGGAGAGTGCAGCAGGGGAGAGAAACACAGCAATGCAATAGGCCTCGCATTAGGAAAGTTTGAGCTATTGGTATTGTAAAGGACACATTTTTTATTTATGTGCTTGTTTTGAAAATAGCGAAATTAATAGCTTTGTTAGTTACAATGCCAATAGTTTTATCTTTCGCAAATGTGACACCTATTGTAACACAATATGTGGTGTAGCACTGAGTGGGGTGAGGGGTGTGAGGGTGAGGGGGTGTGAGGGTGTGAGGGTGAGGGTGAGTGAGGGGGTGTGAGGGTGGGGGTGTGTGAGGGTGAGTGAGGGTGTGTGAGGGGGTGAGGGTGAGGGTTAGGGGGTGTGAGGGTGCGAGGGTGACTGAGGGTGTGTGAGGGTGAGGGAATGAGGGTAAGGGTGTGTGAGGGGGGTGATGGTGAGAGGGTGTGAGGGTGAGGGGGGGTGAGGGTGTGTGAGGGTGAGGGTGTGAGGCTGAGTGAGGGTGAGAGGGTTGTGAGGGTGAGTGAGGGGGTGTGAGGATGTGTGAGGGTGTGTGAGGGTGTGTGAGGGGGATGAGGGTGAGGAGGTGTGAGGGTGATGGGGTGAGGGTGTGAGAGGGTGTGAGGGTGAGATGGTGTGAGGGTGAGATGGTGTGAGGGTGAGGGGGTGTGTGAGGGTGAGGGGCTGTAGAAGCAAAAAAGGCTAGCCACCGAGCACGCCCAGTGGTCACGTGCTCTGCTCCACATAGAGAGGCGCAAGAGAAAATCTCAACGGCAGACAAGCCCTAGGGTCACGGAGGGCGCGCACGCGACCCCTGCGACTGTGAGGGGCCAAGCAGCCAGCCACGCAGAGAAAGGGAAAGTCGCGGACAGAGAGCACAACAAAAGCACCTGCGACAATACCGACCACCCACGAATCACAGGAGGAACTGAACAGGCCGCCAAGACGAGTGGGGAGAGCCGTACACATGCAGGCTATGGATAATTCAACACTGACAGGACCCCTGGCACCTGGCGCGTACTAATGGCGTACAACCACGACCCCCAGGAATGAGACACGAGAGCAGGAGTACCCGAGGATAATCGACCCCCAGGAGTACAGAACACATGGGAGCAGGAAGGAGTACAGCCCTGACCGTCCAACCACGAGAGAGGAGAGGAGCGTCTGATGTGAGCGGATAACCCGACTGACTCCATGCAGTACTCCTTCATTAACCCATGGCGGCCGCAGAAAGGGAGTACACTACGCGGGTGAAAACTACGGGACATAGACCGGGAAGTGTTTGTGATCGGCGGCCTAAAACCACCACTAACAGGCATTAGAGGGAAAAAAAAATACCCACCAGGAGCAAAGAGGAAACGTTTTAGTTGAAAGGTCTAACTTTTTCTAATACCTCATTTCTTTATATAAAAAAAAAACATTCACAGCCAAAAAGTGAAAGCAGAAACCACACCAATGGCTGTGCGCTGACCGCTGAGCATTTAAGAGGCAAAACACAGTTGTTGCAACCGAACCTCCGCACCCTCTTCCTCAAATGAGCGTGCTGTGCTTCCTGTCAAAAATGACAACTGCAAAGACATCAGTGACAGCCAAAGCATAATAACCACAAGAAATGCACTGCCTATTGGTGACAGTGGTGCACGTTTTTCTCTGCCGTCAATCAAGCCAACATGTTTAGTCTTAGAGAACGGATTTCCACAAAAATCGGGGCTATTGAGGCCCAAAAGTGCACAAGAATTGGACTGTAGGGGGTGTGCCCAAGGGGGTTCGCCCAAAATGTAGCGCATAAGAGAGGGAAAGTAATCTGCCCAAGTAAAATTCGAAAAAAGCCAATTTGGCCACTCGGACTGGCCAGCCACCTTTTAGGCGTGACACTCATTAAACGAGTGAAGACTCGCAATTTTTTTTTTAAGATAAAAGTTGCAGGAAGTGCGTTTTGATAAACGCGCCAGTTTTACGCCTATTTTGGAATTATTGATCCTGAGGTCCAATGCCCTCTTGTAAATACTGTTTTCTCTTCGAAATAGTATTATCACCTTAATCTAAAATTCATATGCTTTTGTTCACCTTTAAAAAGGTTTCATTTAAATGTTGTTTCTTACGTGTAATTCTGTCCTCTCTTCACCGAGAAGCGTACACGTAAAGCGCCCTGACACCCTAGGGATTATGAGGTGCCACATCAAAAACTATAAATAGAATATAAATAAGATGGCTGTTCTTGTTGCTGCTATCAAAGTCAGAATCCTGGCAATGCTTCAGAAATGCACACTGGTAACATGCATCAACAAATTTAATTAATTGTATATAGGTTTCGAGGTGCTTTCCATTGGTTTTGCGTGCATACTATTCCTCATGACCCCGCCTCCCTCTGCTTTTCAGCGGAGTGTACCATTTGCTGTGGTGTTGGGGTGTGTTTACATTCAAATCGTGCCGGCTGTTCTGGAGCCTAAGAACGCCAACGTTTGTGTTTTTTAAACGGTTCGAGTCGTACACACACATTTCTTGCAATCCGTCAACACCGGAGTGGCCAACGTGGGGGTTTTAATGAAGCACACCTGTGGCACCTACTGGCAAAATGTAGGCCACAGGGAAAATGCAACGGGTGGGTGGGGTTAAAAGATAGACACAACAGTGGTCGGGTGTGTGGCCATTCCACAAACGAAATAATGTATTTTTATGATAAAACTGCTCCGCAATTCCCTGCGACATAAAAAAAAATGAAAGCAAAAAAAAAATTGGCAAGAACACCGACGGGCGAGTAACCTGATCTATTTATATCCTTACGAATGTCAAAATAAAACCAGGACCTCCAATCAATTCGGTGGCAAGGTGAAAGAACCGTTCCTCAACATTATGAATCATAAAAGAGTAAATGCCACGGATTCGAAAAATGTACTAACAATAAGCAAGGGTTAGCATCCTGTTGATCGACGTATGTCACAAGGCATCAAAACAACACTGCTGAGAAACTCCCGGGGTCGGAAAAAAACGTAAAACAATAAACCAGAGCTCTTTATTTCAGATCCTCTGCATGCAAATAAAATGGAGGGGTAGAGGGGTGTGTACGGGGACATGTGTGTGGGAAAGGGAGGAGTATCAAAATGATTTAAAGTCACTGCCTAGCATTCAAGTGAAAAATTGCCCCTCTCCAAATATGTTTTTCAGGCTTCCGCCCCCCCTTCCGCTCTGTGCTACAAAGTTGTCTGACATTTCTTACCTTGCTTGGAAAGCACAAGCGGGGAGAGCGGCGATGAGGGTGTGAAGCAGCAGGGGCCTTTGAAGTGAAGCTATGCTTCACTTCAAAGGTGTGGGAGGAGTGCTGCTAAGGCAGAGCGCACGCTGGGGGAAGCTTGTGGGGCGGAGCTGGAAGAGCTGCTGGGGAACAGATGGCTGGCGATTTGATGCTGTGCACGAGCATTTTAGGTCAATGCGCTTGCGCATTGACCTAAAAGCGCACGGGCACAGCACCAAATCGCCAGTTGGGTAAAGTCTGTTTAAGTGCCTATAGTCTCGCTCTGCTCAATGCGCATGCGCATTGAGAGGCGAGACCTAAAAAACCTGTGGTAACATAATCACCACAAGAGAGTTCTACGTATGGGTACAAACCCTACATTCAGGGCTCTACCCTGCCTCTTGACAGCGGTAGCATTATCGCCACATTGAGGTTATCACCCCCTTGATTTAGCACATAAGAATATTGTGCTAAATGATCTGTCCCAAGAAAAATGCTTTTCAGATGTGCACTTTTCTCTTTTCCTTAGAGTAAGCATGTGTTTTTCCGTTGTGATATAACTTGTTTCTTCTTTTCTGGCAGATCGAATTTAATGGGCACCAAATTCACAGTTTTTGACAATGGAGCCAATCCTGACAAAGCCAATGCCGATTGGTCGAATGTGCGCCAGGAGTTGGCAGCAATTGCATATGTAAGTCATCGACTGACAATTGTTTTGAAAGGTATTTGATATAGCAAGGCCTAAGAATCATTGTACAAAGGAGCAGCTGGGCCCTGTGGAGATGATATTTTTAGCAGGGCTGCACAGTTTGGCCATGTTGCGATCCCATTAAAGAAACTAAGACCTGTGATGTGGAGGTGGGAGCAACATTTGGGACAGACAAATGCGATAAAGTTCTTTTTACGTATCTACTCTACATATATTTTCAGTTGAAGTTGACACAATTTGCGGGACCTGAAATAAATAAAAACCTGGATGGCTGAATAGTTGGAACCTAATGTGGGGAAAAATATGCAAATGTTTTCGGCAACAAAATCAACATCAATAGACACTGGTCCTCCTGTAAATGCAGACCACCTTTACTAAGACACGGGTAAAGATTAAGGGCCATATGTAGGTAGCTTAATACCGGTCGGTAACGGCCGAAAATCAGTAAATTTGCCGTTACCGACCGGTATTAAGCTTTTTCTAATGTAGGTGGCTTGATTTTAGGATTCGGTAATTTACCGATTCAGTAAATTACTGAATCCTTAAAATACAGAATCGGTAAATTACTGAATCCTAAAATCCTACGTAGGGAGCACTCATGTGAGTGCATTTTTGATTTAAGGATTCGTTATTTACCACCAACTACAAGTTGGTGGTAAATATCGAAAACCTTTAAAAAAGCAATTTTGTGCTCTTTTAAAAGTGCCATGTGGCAGACATACAGGCCCTTAGGGCATGTATGTGTGCCACATGTACACACATGCACGATTCAGGGGTGCGACAGGGTGTAAATGTGACACCCTGCCACCCTTGAATATGTTCCCCCTATTACCGATTCGGTATTTACCGAATCGGTAATGGTGAATGGCTTGGTGGCCCATAGGAATAAATGAGAATTACCGAAAAGGTAAATACCGAATCGGTAATACCGAATATTACCAATTCGGTAAAATTTACCGAATTTTTACGTACATACTATTTACCGATTCTTAAATACCAAATCGGTAAAATTCGGTATTTAAGAATCGGTAAATAGAGATTACCTACATATGGCCCTAAGAACCTTGTGGTTTGTCTGGACCCCGCTCTTTCTGTTGACCCCGGGCCATTTATGTAGTTAGCAATAGTATGGTCCACCTGAATTGTCTCCATATAGCCAACAACTTTATCTGCCAAGTACTCTGATTGGAGCTTTTGTAAATTTTAGGCTGGATTACTGTCATTGACGACATCTGGGTCTTCTTAAGGCTAGACTCATGCAAACAGAGAGGGTGCAAAACCCAGGGTTTTTGCCTGGCCCAATAATTTAACAAAAGAGGCCCTGTAACACCCATCAGAAAGAACCTCCACTACCAGTCGAAGCCAGAGTCCAAGTTAAATGCCTCTGTTTATATCACGGTTGTGTCAATGAGCTGCCCTAGATAACTTGAGGGATAGAATTCATTATTACTTACTAACCAGGTCTTTGAAATCTAGGGCTTAATATCTTCTCTTCCCTTGACCATGGGTGGACGTCGGCCGGAATCAGTGGGATTTAGTCTTAGGACCTTTCTCCTCTTGTCCATGAGTGGACATCCACTGGCATCAGTGGGATGCCGCTCTGGGAACTCTCTTCTCACTACCGCGGGTGGAAGTCGGCTGTGGACGTCTGCACTGAAAGTGCATTGCTGAGTCCTGAGTATGAAATAGGGCTGGTCTTAAGCTCAGGATACATCTTATTTTTGTTGTTGATTAGGCTGAGTACAAGACTGGCTCTAGGGCGGTGCGATCTGTGCCACTGCACTGGGCGCTGACTTGGGGGGCAGGGAGGTGCCGTGTTTTCAAGTACAATATGGTTTTAAAACCACCTGCTGCAGCGTTCCTTGCCTCCAGCAATTTTCAGGCATCAATACAAAATGGCAAGATAACTCCAGTGATTGATGGACCTGCTGCAGAGAGATCGGAGTTTTCTCTAGTGGAAGGTTTGATTCATCATAAAGTAGCATAGGAGGTTAAAATACCTGCTGCAAAGCACCTGTGCTATGCAGATTACATTACAAAGTGCATACAATGTAAATAGGTCAGTGCGTTACTGCTTCTGTCATAGAGCCCCTTTTGGTACTTGCATTTTATACAGTTAAATCCTAATATAGAACAGTGAGCTATTAACTACCGTCTAAGAGCTGCATGCAAACCGCAGGGTATAGATTAGAGGTTATGATTTTCCCCAGTCTTTAATTATCCTAATTTTGCAAAAAGGATTTACTTGGGTTGGAATCAATTTTTATTAGTAAAGCCAACCCTCAACCATGGTGTTACATTTTAAATTCTGAGTTTGTGCTTCTCCAGACCAAGCACTCTTAAACTATCCTACCTACCAGTAGGGGATGACCTGTGACTCCTACACATTGTAGTCCTCTTTCTGATGTAACATTTCCTATACACTGATTTACACACTTATGATTCATTGTCTCTGTTTTATGTGTATTTGATGTAAAGTGCTTTGACAACTTACACTGGTAGGAGTGGCACTATAAAAACAAAAGAAATGCACAAGAGAGTGTGTGGTTATGGAGGCTTGGGGAGCACAGTTACAAGGTGGTAGTGAAGGAATCTGTGGAGAAGGAGGTTTTTGGTAGGCACCAACAAACATTGTCACACCAGGCCCCATCAGCGCTAAAGCCAGCCCTGCTTGATTACATAACCACCTCTGATTGTATAGTTGAAATGTCTAATTGTGACTGTCTGGTCAAGTGAAGTGTCTGAACTTCAATGGTTGCACTACTGAAATAGCTCCCTGTCATTGATTGGACCCTTGTGGCCAGACCCCATGTTCTGTGTTTAAATCATGCAGAGCCGGTCAGCTGTAATCTGTTTGCAATCAGTAGATGGCAGGCAGGATACCCTTCCGCTCCTAGGCCCCTGTGCTACTGCACCGTTGCACCACTGATAGCTTCAGCCCTGAGAAAGACGGTGGAAAAGACTCTGTTTGGAAGGAGAAAGTGTTTTTGACAGGGCACAGGTAATTAAACCAAACCACACTTCAGCTTGGCTCAGCTCCCATTGGACGCTAGGCAGGACTGTTCAGCTGAAGTGCACTTTTGCATCAGGGCAAGGCTTCTTTCGGCCGTCCAACGTTGGGATCCCCCTCAGACAGGCTTCAACAGTGCAGTCTTTTTTCAGGGGGGCAGGGCTTCTTTAACACACTGACAAGCCAATAGGGTTTCTGTTTTAAAAAAGCCATTTCAGATTTCTATGCCCATCAAAAACTCCACTCTGACTTTCTCAGTACAGGCTGTCATACCTTAGGCTGTAACTAGAGGTTCCTCAAGTTCGACACAAGGTCTTTCTATAGAAGATAGGGTTGGTAGGTGAGGCACATAGGTAGGTATGCAAGATAGGAATTTGGAATGTTCAGTGTAATAGGTTGGCCAGTATGATAAGTTAGGTCTGGCAGGAAGGTATCGATGGTAGGTAGGTGTGGTAGGTTTGTTTGACAGGTATAGTAGGATATGATAGGTCAGGTGGTTGATATGGTAGGCAAGATACAGTAGCTGTGTTGTGTTAGATAGAGTAGGTTAAGTAAAGTAGATATAGTAGGTAGATATGGTAAGGTGTGTATGGGATGCTAGGTATCATAAGTAGGTAGGCACGGTAAGTAAGTAGGCTTGGTAGGATGGCTTGGTATGGTGAGTAGATATGCTAGTTTATGTATTGTAGGTTAGGCATGGTAGTTAGTTTAGGTAGGTACGGAAGGGATGGTAGGCTACGATGGGGGCATGATAGGTTAGGTATGGTAGGTTAAGTATGGTAGGTAGGCCTATAGGTAGGTATGGCTGGTTGGTATGGTAAGTTAAGCATGGTGGGTCTAGTAGGTTAGGTGTGGTAAGGAATAATAATTGTGTTTGATATTTAAAAGTTTGCACCGTTAAAGGATTTTCCAGACATCTTTTTTAATTATTATTATTCGTAGTAGTAGTAGTAGTGGTATCATAAAATAATAAAAAATTAAAAGGGACCCTTTGCTGAACACTAGAGTAAATCTGTACCCTCCAAGAAGAGAGGTGAAGTTTGTGCTGTAAGCGGTAAACTTAAAGGATGTTCACAGCAAACGCTTGCAAAGTAGATCCTTTGGACAAAAGCCAGCAGTTTTGTTGCTCTTTAAAAAAGCCTTTGTGTCCAAACATTTCTACTTTGTGAAGAAAACATATTGTTGAATTAAGAACTTTTTATCATGACAGCAAACAGAATGAACTGGCAAATGGCACTGTGACCTAATTTTAGTAAAGCTTTGGGCTTCTAAACAGCCATAAATCAACAATTAAAATGGCATTGTGGTGGCTTAGTAAATATGTTGAAGAACAAACTGGATCTCAGTTTCAAACTAGACGTAATGTTGCTTCTGGCATTTAACCAATTGACAGTTGCGGCTGCTACCGTATGGGGGTGGTGGAGCAGGGAGGAGGGGGGGGGGAGTATGAAAAAGATAACAAAAAAAAACACTTACTTGGGTACGGCCTGCTGCTGCCTCTCCTCTGTCCTCTTCATCTTCTTCCTGTCTGGAGTCCTGGCAACAAGAAGCACCTGGATCCCAGGCTTCCCTAAGCCAATCATAATGCTGCAATACAGCCTTGTGATTGGTTCGGCTCTCAGACGGGGACTGGGAGCATGGTCATGTTCTCCACCAGACTGTACAATACAGCCTGGTGGAGAACATGCAAAGTGCGCATGACTGTTTGGCCGGC
Source organism: Lissotriton vulgaris (assembly GCF_964263255.1). Lineage (NCBI taxonomy): Eukaryota > Metazoa > Chordata > Amphibia > Caudata > Salamandridae > Lissotriton > Lissotriton vulgaris. The sequence continues at coordinate 1,324,746,661 of NC_141693.1, read as the reverse complement.
CTAAGACGGCCTCTCAAACCGTCATGCGCACTTGGAAAGAGCCACCACTCCTCTCCTTGCGTAATGGAGCCCTGTACGAATCGAACTGAGCCACTGCAGTAGGAAAAATAAAATGATAATATTGTTGCATTATTATCATTTTCTTTTTCCTTTTTAAACTGCTCGGAGAGCAGTGGGGCCACGCTCCTCCGCCTTAGCGCAGAGGCCGCCGCTGCCAATAGACTATTTTATTGCATCACCAAGATCTAACGTAAACACAAATGGGACAATATAATTAATGGTCGGCAAAATGTGATGGCTTTAATGGACTGCCCATTCAAACAATGGCAAAATACGAAAATCAGATGAAAGCCAGTGGCAGAAGACAGCTGACCCAAAATTCCCCTCTCCCCTCTTCTCCCCCTTTGTGCTTCTTTTTTAGATCGAGCCTAGCAGCGCGCATGTGCTGCTCTACGAGGCATGTAGTATTTAGTCAGGTTGGTTAGGCCACGCCCACCGCTTTCCATTTGTTCCTTCTTGTGCCTTTCTTAATTCCTTTGTTCTTATTGGCAAGACGTTGCACTTTGGCCCGCCTTTTGGTGTGTTTTTTACTTTGTGGCGACCACCCATGTTACACGTCCCCTTACATTCTGATTGTATTTCCTGTGTTTGCTGCACTCTTTTTTTAGGTCGAAGCCTAGCGTAAACCTGCGCATATGCGCAGTCTTGCTGGCGAGATTTAGTGTCATTGGGGAGATTTCACTAGCGGGCTTTAACCCGTTGGCCGCTGGGCTAATTCCCCCGCTGTGCTGGGGGGCGCGCACAGCGCCCCGGTGCTCGTGACGAGCTCAGCTCGTCATGAGCCACGGTGGCCGTGTGCTCATGATGAGCTGAGCTAGTCATGGCCACACCCGTTTTCCTAGAACGTTCAGCACAGCAGGGGAATAGCCCCGTGTGCGAGCGTTCGGACCGTTATGACGAGCTCAGTTCGTCGTGAAAACACGGCAACCGTGGCTCATGACGAGCTCATCTCGCCATGAGCGTCCAACGGGTTAAGCCCCGCCCCTCTTTCCCATTGGCTGGCGCCACCGTTCATGCTAAACGGTGGCCAGCCATTGGGAAAGAGCGTCCTCTTGGATGGACTGCCCCGACTTACTGCTGGCGTAAAAGGTTTGTTACCTTCTTTATGGGTCCAAACAGATGGCCTCATAAAGAAGAAGATAGACCTTTTACGCCAGCAAGAAGTCCGGCCGAGCCCAGCAAAGTGGGACGGCAGAAAAAGAGAAACATCTACGCGAGCGCTTGTTTATACAAGAATCCCCTATTCGCAGGGCGGACGAAAAACAAGGTACTCCCACCTCCATGACAATGCCTTACGCTTCTACTACTTGGCATTTCCCACCACTTATATTATATATACCCCAACTCTCGCAACTTCAAGATCCATGTCTGATAGCACCACTTAGCCACTGCTCCCTGGCCCTGTTCACTAGCAGTACGTTTTAATTCTCTCGCCAAGACCCTCTCCGGTATTTGAAGCTTAATCCCCCACGATCGCTGCCCTCACGGTACTGCCATAGAAAGTCCTTCAGCCGACGCTTCACATGGCTTCGACGAGCGGGCACCTCGTCGCCGGTCCCTCCCTGGGAATCGCCACCCGGGCCCCCCAAGCTGTCACTGGTCGAAGCCTGACATGACTATAGTGTGCAGACACAGATACAGCGGCTTGAAACGAAAAGACTTGTGCACAATGTTAGTAGCCCCACAGCGACTAAGCTAGGAGAGTCCTCGGGCCAGTACGAACCAATCACAGCAGCCTCTGGGTTGAGTAGATGTGCGATGTGGCCAATCACAGAGAAAATTGCTGCAGTAGGCGGAGCCTCATCACTCTTTTTTTAACACGCGAATATAGGTAGTAATTTTGCCGTAAAAAACAAGGCACCGCCCCCATGATTAAGGATTGGTCCTTTTTGCATCTCCTTTCCGGTCTTTTGTTTCCATTATTGGTCAGCCAGAAAGAAGAGGAAGAGATCAAGAGACAGATGGCCTTGTTGGCGTGAGATTCCTTCCCTCAGATGTTCTGGTTAAAGCCAACCCCGCCTACCTTCTGCTGAACAAAATGTTGGTGAGTGAGACTCTGTCAAAATCAAAATTGCGGCCGAGTGGAAATCCGAATGTACATGGCACAAGCTAGAAAGCAGTATGTTTTAAAACTGTCCTGCATTTTCCAGGTTTGTCCTGCAATTGCGGTTTCTGTCCTACTCTGAGTTATTGCGGAGTCTCAGCTTCCGCGCGTTTTGGTTAATTTCCTTTTAACTCTCTCACCGACAGGACAAGGGACTTAAATTATTTTCTGAGCTCTAACAACAAAGTACCTGTAGTGACACTTGTTGATAACACTGAATATGTGAATGAAGACCATACTGGGGTCCTTGGGAGTTTGCACTTAGTGTTTATTTCTTTCCTTAAGTTTATATCAAAGAGCTCACATATTAACAGAGGCTGCTGCCATCTTTCGTTTTATGTCAATATGACCACTATTTTAATGTCCTGGCTCTGGACATGGCCGGGCAGGGAGACCCGTCTGATACCGTCCGGCGCCTCTTGACCTGAATTACAAAGGCCTTGACAGCTGCAAAGCAGTCTCTCCAGAGTCCAGACATCGAGGCTGTCACGTCCGATGCCTCCCGGCGCATCCTGAAGGAAGCCCTGCAGCTGGCGAACGCCGTTCACGGCTGCGCCTTGACTCTGTGCGGTGGAAGACTGGGGCACTGGGTGCTCTTTGAGGCCCGCAGCCTCTTGGTGACCCACGCAGGGCACTTGGGCAAAGCGGCCTCCATGGTGAGGTCCTACTGAGAAAGCAACGAAGAGCGGGGAACAGAGTCCAAAGGGAAGAATTTTACGGCTCGGGCCACCAAGCGCCTCTGGAGGCAACTTGAAGCGCTCTTGATTTCAATGAAATCTGACCTCAGGACTTGGGATGGGACCATACAGGGGCTAGTGGACCTCCAGGGAGATACCCCGAGTTCAAGCCCTGTGTCTGACGGGCAGGGAGGGGGCACCCCGAGTCAGGGAGGAGACACCGCAGGACAGAGAGGAGATGCCGGGGGCAGGCAGGAGACATCGGGGCAGGCAGGAGACATCGGGGCAGGGAGGAGACGCCAGGGGGCAGGGAGGAGACACCGCGGGGGAGAGTGACACATCTGATGCCTTCCGCCTCCTCTTGATGCCACTTGCAGAGCTCGAGAGCAGAGAACAAGACCCTGTCGTGACATTTCAGCATCTAACTGGGGATCAGAGATACACCCCGTGGGGCGCCAGGCACCTCTTCAGAGCCCTCACAGAGCACCTGAAGGAAGCGGCGTCCTCACTGTATTCTTACTGTGTAACCAAGGGATGGGGCGACGAGTCTGTGACCAGCCAGCTGCCTCTCCTGACGGGATCCGGTGTAGAAAAGCATAAGGATCCAGAGTCAACCTCCTGCGGTAAGTGCCCCGACCCCCATAGCATCACCCCCCGCCCGTACTGTGCGTCCAGGAGGGGCTGTGGTGAGCGCCTACTGATGTGGGGGGGTGTACTGAGCTGTTGGCACACGGGGCAGGTGCAATGACACAGGGCATTTGGTGGGTGGGCACAGAAGTGACTGGTAGTTATAGGAAGCTCTGCACATATACTCACCAGTGAGTGTACTCACTGGGTGAGTGCAGAGCGGGCCCCACCTACTGGAGGAGGGCTTTACACTTTCACATGTAGCCCAAGTCAAGTTAATTTAGAAATGCATCAATGACTCGTTACAGTTAGAATGACAATATTTGAACTATAATGATTTGATGTATGTCAAGCGATGCCAGTAAAAACAAGCATTTGCAATGCAATAGGTCTCGCATTTGCGAGAGTTTAAGCTATTGGCATTGTAAATGACAATGCCTTTCATTTATGTTTTAAAAACCAACACGTAAATAAAAGGCATTGCCATTTACAATGCCAGTAGCTCAAACTCTCACAACTGCGAGACCTATTACATTGAAAATGCTTGTTCACTCAGTTTCACCTGTGCCATGAACACAGCAGCTCTTTGTGTCTTCTCTGCCACACACCTTTCAAAGGTTCCTTGGTTATCTATGTTTTCGCTCCCCACCTTTCAAAAGTTCCTTGGTTATTTAAGTTTTCGCTCCCCTGCCGCATCAAAAGTTCCTTGATTATTTATGTTTTCTCTGCCACGCACCTTTCAAAAGTTCCTTGGTGTGAGAAGTTGGCCTGGTATATGATGATCACTATCCTAGTGAGCACCTTCCACCAGTCCAAACGACCCTTATGGTGATTGGTTGTAAGTCAACCTTATAGACCAGCTATCCTAGGGGTAGCATGGACAAAAGCAGTCTTCGGCTAAACTCAAGAGGGCATGTGAAGCCAGCTGTTTTACCATATGCAATCCTTTTAACATCAAATGAAAGGACACCACACAAGTTATATATTATAAAATATATGTATTTATTACTAGAATAATCCCATGTACTCTTTATGAGGACAGAAGCACAAGCGTTAAACAAAGAACTTCATATAACATACAAACGTTGCACAAATATGGATAGGCCGGGTGGCCCCTCAAACCATATACTAAAATAGTGGTATAAGAACCACGTCACGAATAATGGTAAGGCCTAGGGCCTTGAGAATCGCTGGGGCTACACTGGACTAACGAACGTTAGGTCGGGGGAGGCCCACAGGATACGGGTGCAGTGTCTATAGGCAACCGTTGCACCAATAGAAGTCAATGGTGCGTAAAAGTTAGAAAGTTACTGATTTAGAAGTCTTCCGACTGGACTAGAACTTAACCACTTAAAACTAGGACACTAGAGGTGTAAACCACTACAGGAGCACTGGAGTACTCTCGTTACCTCACCCACAGGAAGCGGGTGCATAGGTGTCAAAGTGCGTCGGGTTTCGTCGTGGAGTTCTATGGAGCCTGGAGGAAAAGATGCTGCAGGCGACAAGGAGAGAAGAGTCCGGTTAGATCCAAGGGTGAATCGAAGATGTAGAGTACCTGAAAGTAGAGGGGACAGAGTCTGGGTCGCTAGCCAGTGACAAGGATGGAACCAGGAAAGAACCAGGCGATGTCGGGTTGCGATCAGGTGATGTCGGGTAGTTTGTCTCCGCTGCCACGTGGACCAGGATGGATCGACGATGACCAGGAGGTGGACACGGACTGTGCCACAAAGGCTCTCGCTGTTGGCGGTGTCGGTTCTCGAATCGGAGTCAACAGGCATTGGCAAATGCAACTCACGCAGGAATCGGAGATGGCTTCTGGATCGGACCAGCAAGGTCAGATCAGCTGCTCCTTTTCAGGGGAGCGAGGGCCAGTCTGGAGCAACCAGACCAGCAGTGTAAATTCGAAGGATCGTCAACACAGAGGCCACTAGCCAACGGGCAAGTGACCGGACAACGTGTCGAGCAGGAAAAATGCAAAAGGGCCCCACGCAGCACTCGATGAGTGTTGAGAGGTGATCTTTGGTGCAAAAGCTGCTCGGGCTGGGGCTTCTCAATCCTCAATGCACAGCTTCGAGGGTGCCCCGGAGCTGCACAGGAAGCACTTCGCTGGCTTTCCAAGATGGCCGGTCCCACGTCTCATGTCACCTCCACGGGTCTCAGCTTTGCTGGTACTGTGGACAGGGCTGTTGGAAGTCTGGGAGTCCAGGTCTTGTCGGTCTCTGTTGTTCGAGGTCCGGCAGGAGCAACTGCAAAGAAAACCTTTGAGCGCTGATGGTGCCTGCTTGTGCAGGGTGGTCACTCCTTGACCACAAGGGAGATGCTTCAGTCTTCTACGTCGAGTAGGATGTCGAAGAGTCCAGAGTTTCGTATCAAAGTTTCAGTCAGGATGATCTAATGTCTATGGGCACAGCTCCTACCTTTATTCCAAATCAAGGGGCTGGATCTCCTGCTAGGTCCCTCCTATGGGTGGGACCCAGGAAGGGGGTGGTTACACCGCTGTCCCTTTGTCCAGTTTCGCACCAGAGCTGGGGCTGGAGTGCCCCAGCACCGGTTTGAACTGGACTTTGCATGGGACACCTTGTGTCCCCCAGGCAGTGTCTAGTTTCATTCAGCCCTCCCTGCCCCAATCCACTATCTCCTGTCTGGGTGGTGCTAGCACCTCCCTGTGACAGGAAACCTTTTGTCCAGGCCTCCCCTGCCGGAGTTTCGGTCAGCAGCAGGAGGCCAGACTTGTGTCTTTGGCAGCAGCATCCATTTTGTGATGCTGAGGCTCTGGTTAGATTTAACCGCGTTTAAGGAAAGTAATATGTCTTCTCCCTCTAGAAGGGTGGAATGCTACCCCCGTCGCCAGGACTGGCGAGGGGGTAGTATTCCAAAGCATATGACACCTTACACAACATGTTTTGATAAAGCCAAACCATAGATAGCATTTAACCGCGAGGTTCATATTGCACTTAAGAGTATATGGTATGGCAATATCCCAGAACAGCTCTAAGGACATGGTTCCGAAAGCTGCAGACAGGCTCAGCTCATGCTAGAGCACCCCCTTCCTGGTGGGACCCAGGAAGGGGGTGGTTACACCGCTGTCCCTTTGTCCAGTTTCGCACCAGAGCTGGGGCTGGAGTGCCCCAGCACCGGTTTGAACTGGACTTTGCATGGGACACCTTGTGTCCCCCAGGCAGTGTCTAGTTTCATTCAGCCCTCCCTGCCCCAATCCACTATCTCCTGTCTGGGTGGTGCTAGCACCTCCCTGTGACAGGAAACCTTTTGTCCAGGCCTCCCCTGCCGGAGTTTCGGTCAGCAGCAGGAGGCCAGACTTGTGTCTTTGGCAGCAGCATCCATTTTGTGATGCTGAGGCTCTGGTTAGATTTAACCGCGTTTAAGGAAAGTAATATGTCTTCTCCCTCTAGAAGGGTGGAATGCTACCCCCGTCGCCAGGACTGGCGAGGGGGTAGTATTCCAAAGCATATGACACCTTACACAACATGTTTTGATAAAGCCAATCCATAGATAGCATTTAACCGCGAGGTTCATATTGCACTTAAGAGTATATGGTATGGCAATATCCCAGAACAGCTCTAAGGACATGGTTCCGAAAGCTGCAGACAGGCTCAGCTCATGCTAGAGCACCATCTCACATAAAACCAAGGACTCTCCCTCCAGGATTGTTAAGGCCTGCCATAGGAGTGACTTATAGGTGCATATGTGTCCAGATATAGGTATACTATATCTAAGAAAGTGGTGATTACACCACCTTGCCCCAGCTGAGTGCTCAGCCAGTTGTGCCAGTTTGGGTGGCCAGCCAGGGGTGGCAAAAGATATGCTGCAGCCCCTGGTAGGCCTTGGATGCACCTATGCCCTGGGTACCTATAGTACACTATACAGGGGCTGATAAGGTGACCCAATACCCAATTGGTAATGTACCTAAAGTACATGGTTGTGAAGTTAGAGAGAGAACAGCAGGGCTGTGGGTCTGATTAGCAGGCCCACAGCCACATTAAGTCGAAAACCAGTGAAGCAAAAAGCAAAAAGTGGGGTGACCACAGGAAATCAGACGGTACTCTCCTACACTTGGTTATTTATGTTTTCGCTCCCCTGCCGCACACGTTTCAAAAGTCCCTTGTTTTTTTATTTCTTTGCTCCGTATTTCATTTTGGTTTCATTACTTTTGTTATAATTGCGGCACCCATACGGGTGCCACGATTGCATCAAAAGTAAAAAATAGAAAAAAAGTGATTTTCTATTTCTTTACTTTTGATGCAATCGTGGCACATCTGCAGTTGATGCGAATGTAACACAAATAATTAAAACGAAAGGAAATGGCAGGCGGCCGCTTTCAGCATGTAAAGAAATAGAAAACTAGCATTTGCAATGCAATGGGTCTCACATTTACGCGAGTTGAAACTATTGACATTGTTAAATGTCAATGACTTTTATTTATGTTTTAAAAGCCAAAACATAAGTAAAAGGCATCCATGACAATGGTTCGAAGTCGCGTAAATGCGAGACCTGTTGCATTGCGAATGCTTATTATGTACTGAAGTCAAGAACTGTATCGAGACCTAGTAACAGCCTGGCTCTCTGTAAAAGAAGGGGCATTTGAGTCGCCTTCTTCCAGCAGCCCATTAAATGGCTAAAGGGCTCGCCATTTGAGTCGGGAGAATAAAGCCACGCCTGGAAGGCTGTGTCCTCGCCTTCCTAGCCAGCTTAACCTGACCTACAAGTGCGTGGGACTCGCTCGTGAAGAAGGAGACGTGAGGGGCAGCGCTCTCTTCAGAAGGCCGCCGCCGGAGTAGGCTTTTCCCAGAGCGCTGTGCAGGTCGGGCTGTCCCGGCACCGGGCAGGGCACTCTTCCTTGGACAGGGTAGGGTGTCTCGCCCTCGGTAGGAGCTCTAGGCCTCAGTCCGTATACTCGTGCAGCCTCGGCTCTCCGATGGAGGCCCCTCGCGGCTCTCGCCTGCTGCCGGCCGCGCTGTATTTTGGGCCTCTGAGTGGAACCAGCTGGACCCTCCGTTGGTCCTTGAACCCGCGCCAAGTTTCCGCTTCTCCCCGGCCCCTGCCTCTGTTCTCACAGGCCTTTGGAGTCGTGTTACCCCGCGCGATGAGAGGCCTGCGTGTCGGGCCTGACACTTGTTTATCCCCGGGGCTGGAGAGGTGCCACGCTAGCCCCCTCCCCTAGACGCCCCTTCCTGCCATGTGCCAGGCATGACTCTTGTTCGTGCCTGTGAAAACCCTGACCTTCCAGGCTTAAGCATGGCAGCAGCCCTTCCCTCCTCCCCCTCTGCGACGACATGGTGTCCGCCCCATCCAGCCCCCGTGTGCCAAGGGAATCCCCTGCCCTGTGTGCACTTCACCGATCTTCCCTGGAGCACAGGACTCACAGTCGCCGTACTCACCACAGCCTACTACGAGTATTTAATCTATCTTCCTATTTGCTGACACTCTGCTTACTATAAGACATGAAAGGCCGGTAGGGCTGGGACGGAGTCAGTCTCTGCTGCCTCGTTAGTGCCGTGGAAGGAGCAGCCGGGCCCAGCTCTCACCCTGACATTAGGGTCGGCAGACAGCAAGATCACGGGCCAGCCTCAGGTGTCCGTTGAAACGCATTAGACATATTTGGAGAATAACAACAGGAAACTGCCTATTATTCTAAAAAAAAAAAGAAAAAAGAATAAGGGTTCGTGCAGTTGAATACCTATCAATGGTGACTTTTCTCCATCAGACTCGCTTCTGTAGATCTAGTCATTCACGCGCCGGAAATGACATTTCAAGACAAGCTAGTTCCCCTGAAGGCCGCAACTGTGTTAGGTTTCCAGTTCTGGATAGGCAGAGTCCAAGGACTGGGGCTATTGTTTATCTGTTAGGAATGAGATTTATCAACCAATGAAACGTTATATTTGAGTATTGAATAAAGCCTTGAGTGCACTTAAATAATTCACAAACACCGATACTCCTTAGGGCTGCCCCCTTTTTTATAAGATTGGATAGCGTTATTACCAATTTAGGCCACGTCAGTCAGCTCCCACAGCCCCTCCATTCCAAGATGGAAACTGGTCGTACACAGCTCATGTTTCTCTGAGCAAAAAGTAGTTTACTTGATAGACTAATAGTCTCCTGGTACATAATATAGGCCTCAAATCTCCAGGAAACACACTGCATTCTCAGAAATCTCCTTGAAATAGGGAAAGCAAGATTGGTTTATGTGCCACCTGAGAAGATGAATCATTGGATGGTGGATTCCTTCTCATGCTTGAGGCCTCAAGTCATGGTTTGGGATCCAGTCATGATCCCGGATTCTTCAGTTACAACCCCACCAACTCCACACCTACCCAGAGCTACCCATGAAAACCTAGACATTCTCTATATGAATCAAGAACCATGATGAAAAAAACAAAAACATACATTTTATGTTTAAACACGGATTAATTTATATACAGACTATGCGCATTTTCTTGCCATGTCATTCACATCAACAGGAATAAGGACAAATGTGTGACTTCAAGAGAAAATCTGAGCCGTAAAGTGACTTCCTCTGTCTGTCCTTGTCTTTTGGCAGTTTCTCGCATTGATCTATCCATGGACCATGTCTCTCTGAGCACAAGGGATAATATTCGGTTCACAACTCCAGCGTGCACCCCAGAAACATGCACATAAAACTAGCATGAACATAACATTAAGAGGCTGGCTTAGTGTATGGTACACCTTTATTTAAGTGAAGCACTTTGCACTAATCCAGACAACCCTTACGGTGGTTGTAGTGGTCCTAGTCAACCATAAAAAGCTCTCTAAGTGGTAGCTGTGGAGAGCAGCCTTCAGGCTTAGTCCAGAGTGAGTGTTAAGCAGCTTGTTTTACCAGATCTAATCATGTAGTTTAGAATATGAAAATAAACCACACAGTGTAGTTGTAAAAATATGTCTATTTATTATACAACACTCACTGATACATTGGTATATCTCCTAGCCAGAGATACCAACTCATATAAACCATAATACTTACATTGTAAAAGGTAAGGACGCACAATACACAGTGGTCTTCAGGGGGAGACCAAACCATATACCAAAGAAGTGGAATGTGAACTGCGCCCAAAGTCGTGACTTAAATCAGTAGACTCAGAAGTGCTGGGGACACAAGGAACCACCCAAGGTAAGAACCCAGGCACCACATGCAAGCAGAGGGGACTGAGTCCATGCCACTCGGAGGTGGCCAGGAGGCACGGAAGAGCAATGACCACTGATGACGGAAGTTGCTGAAGTGGTTGACGGAGACCTTGTCGCTGCAGCCGCGAGGACCAGGTGACACTTCAAAAGACCAGGAGCTGTGCACATCGGAAGTCGAAAACCAGGGGGGCAGTGTCCAGCAGGAGCACCATAAAGCCTTGGCAGCAGCAACAGATGTGGTAAACAAAAAAGGAGCAATATTGGGACCATCAAGGTCCAAGGTACTCACCAATTTGAGGAGAGTCAGAGCAGGCCAGAGCAAGCACTGAAGCCAAAAAAGACCCTCAAGAGGACCCACAGGCCGAAGGCACAGGAGTCGCAAGAGAACTTCGAGCACCTCACCAAAGATATAGGCCCTTGGTGCAGTGAATGTGGTGAGGATGAAGATCTTGACAGGAAGAGATGCCGGAGGGTAGAGCATCAGGTAGCCTGAAGATCTCTGGAGTACAGACCCAACAAGCCTTGGCAACGGCAAGTTGATGCAGTGCACAAGGGCTCTGTTCCAGTGGTTCCGACGAGACAGGCTTGCTGAGAGGACAGGTCTGGCTTCAAGGGAGGTGCAGAACCACAACCTGTGTTGCTGAGCCTTTCAAAGTCCATGGGACATCAGGAGCAGCAGACTGGTCAGATTCATTGCGGTGCCTGCAGATGCAGGGGAGTGACTCATTTACTAAACAGGAGATTACTTTGGGTGTCCTTGATGCCCACAGGCCTGCAGAGGAACCTGGAAAAAGCACAGGCACAGATGATGAAGAAGACGTGCAGAATAGCAAGACGAGGAGCAGTAGGAGCCTTCCTTTGTGCAGTCTTGGTTCCAGGCGAAATCCAGGTGCCCAGACGATCGAAGTTGAAGTAGTTTAGGGTTTGAATCTTGTCCCACGACAAATCTTAAGAGCTACCCACAGGTAAGCCCTTAAGTACCCTAGAGAAAGGGTTGGAACTATTCAGGAGTCCCTCCCAGAGGAGTAACTGGACAGAGGGGAGGATACTCCCATGTCCTTTGACCAGTTTTGCGACAGAGCAGGAGCCAAGGGCTCCCTGAATTTGCTCAAACTGGAGTATGCAAGGAAGGGCACCAAATGTGCCCTTCAAAGCAGTCTGGTGGCACTGGCAAGCACCCCCACCTCAGCCCAATACACAAAGTCCTCTCTGGGGGGTGGTCACACCTCCCTTTGACAGAAAATCTATTGTTATCTCCTCTCCTGCTTGAGCTCAGTTCAGCAGCAAGAGGGTAAAACATGTCTGTGGTAGGCAGCAGCACTAGCTTGCTGTTGTACCATGAAAGGCTGGTACCGGAAATACAGGGGGGGCACCCTAGGGGAGCCCCCAGTACATGGGATCCTACATTCAACACTGGAATCTATGTTGGGTAGGATTCCAACATGTTTAATACCAAACATGACCGGTTTTGGTGCAGCCAATATATAGTTAGACACATCGTAATTGGCTTGATGTCCACAATATGTATTCAATGTCTGACTGCACTTACAAAGCCTAACCTGGAGATTTGACTCCGGGATTTGTAGGGGTGTCCTGCTCATGCAGGGGCACCCTCACACTTATAACCACGTACCCTGCCACCAGGACCGAAGAGCCTGCCATAGGGATGAATTTACAGGTTTTAAGTGTAGTGACCTCAGATATAACAAAACTTATATCTGTTGTGAGAAGTGCAAGCGCCAGCTTACACAGGCTGCAATGGCAGGCCTGAGGTCACAGTTTAAGTGGACTCTCCTGGGTGTCATAATACATGATGCGGCCCAGGGGAGACCCCTGGTGTAACTATGCCCTGGGTACCTCAGTATCATGTACTAGGGACTTAGAAGGGAACACCAGTAGCCAATTGGGGAGGTACAAAAGCACTTACCACTGTGAAATTTAGGGAGAAAGCACAGTGATTAGGGTCCTGACTACTCATGAAACAGAATAACACCTGCAAAAAGTGGGGGTAATCAAGAAAGCAGATCCTACTTTCCTACAATAACTCATCCTCACATGCACAACATCCCCTCATAAGACGCCAACCAAAGTTGTCATGCATATATGAAAACACCATGGACAATGAACACTTGATCCCCCCCACACCCTACTTTAAAAAAACAGAGATGTTTCAACACACTCACATATGCACATTAAAAACCACAAAAATCTTCCTATGTTAAACTCATTTTATTATTCCCCTAACCTACAATGTATTTTAATACTTTACCCTGAGCCAACTCTCAACTAAACCCAGACAACCAAACAACGTAAATCAACAGGCACATTCAAATAATTGTTGTACCAGTTTAAAAGAATGTGCTACATGTGTGCCAAGAGCTTACAGGAGATTGCAAGCACTGAGGAGAAGATGTTGCACTCCTTTGCAGCTAGTTGGCATGCTGCAGGTGCCACACTCAGAGCATGGTAACAGATCCTTGCTGCTTAAACCGCACTAGCATTTCTGCAGTCAAGGTCACCTGGAGAGGTGTTCCTCGAGGGGAGAAGGGTGGCAGCACTTTTATGAAGCTCTGCGCTGGACAAATGATATCATACTTGGGCTTCTTCTAAGTGTACAACAACAACTAAAGAGTGACTCAAAGGTGCTGTAGTCATGTTAATACACCAAGCAACCAGAAAAAACTCAAACCATAAGTGAACAGACGTTATCAAAAAACCTAAAAAGTGCTACACACACGATGAAAAATATACCTTATTTATAAGAAGAACCCTCACTCACCCTAGTGGTGACATGCTTCATCATGGGGTTCCCACTGGAGGGACCGAATGTTCCTCCAGTGTGCTTCCACGCCTGAATTACAGCGGAGCTGATTGTTGTGAAAAAGGTTTTGGGTGTGTGTTAAGTGTACAGTGATAGTGAGATTAAAAAATACAAGCTGTACCCGAAATAATTTTATTCAGAGGTCAGCTAGTATTAGCAAAAACCGTGTACAGGATACCTTAGTGGCTATTTTATTGACCCCTTGTATCCTCAAGGGTGAAGGTCGACATGTTTCAGCTGTCTTTTAGATTTATGCAGCTTTCTTCAGGACCAAAAAGTGAATAACCCCGGTGGTCCACGCTCGCTAAGGCGTGTCCTATCCGTGCGGATATGATATGTGAAAAATTAAACAAAATTTAAAAACAACAACTCACGGTATTACCCGTGTTGGCACTCCTAGAATTCCCAGGGGCCACAACCTGTGGAAAAACAAATCACAGCAATAAGGACATACAAATAGTTATTTGCTCTGTGACCCTTTAGTTCCCATGCATTCCAGGCACACTCCATTGCAGCACCTAGGTTCACCATAAAGTGGTATGATGTAAGGCATTCACCCTAAGCCTTCGTAATCAAGTTATTAGGCCCCATGCCCCATTTTGCGGACAAGGAGTACCTTCTTTATCTTTAAATTTGTCAATAATTATGCCCGCTCATTGTCGCCAGCAGAAAAGTACGTTTTAGAGCGTCAGCGGGGTGGTCGATTCCTGACCCATTAGTGCAACAAGACCCATGTCCGAAGACAAACAACATAAAACCCCAAAATTCCCCAAATGGGGAATGATTGAGAAACTGCAAAAGTTTTAAAATGAAAAATGAAAAGTAACTTGGCTCACTTACAACACTTGTTTATAGTGTTTTCGTCATGGGTTAGCGGGGGGGGGGGTATTCTTCACGCTACTTATTCTCTGTAAAATAATTAAAGAGATGGCATTTAGCAGCGCAGTGTTCAGACAGGTTGCGCCCTCGATATTCATAATATCCACAACGCATCAAAAGTATCACTATCTCACTGCTTACTTGCAAAGCAACGGCTCCCCGCCCACAACCTGTTTCAATCGCTTCCGCCGCCCGAATGGTGAACTCCACGGGAGCAACGCGGAAGTAGAAGAAGGCTGGGGTCCGGTCACGTGATCAACGTGACCGACGTATTTTTACCCGCATGTTCCTACGCTCTTAAAGGAACATAATCGAGTGTCCTCCCGTCTTATAGGATTATGATCACAACGTATGCTATTAGTATTTTACCCGTAACTCATCTTACTTTTATAAACATATCAGCACGATTTAAGTTTATCGCAGACAGTCTCAAATATAACACTGGATTCCATCACTGTCTATTGTTGGGATCACAGCTTTTCTTTATGCATAAAAACTTATTGAGTGCCCCATGGTGGACCACCGGGGACAAATCTAGCTTTATTGGGACTGTTCTAAGTGACAGCATCTAGTCTCTGGCCACTTAAATTTAACTTATCCTAAGCAAAACACACCTTCTAAGTGTGCCAGATCAACTGCATGCGTTTCAGGAAAGGGGTGTGGACAAGCCTTATCAATTACCCTTTTCAAGGTGCCAAAGAATTCTATCTGAGGTTTCCAATTCAAATTGAGGTAGAGTGTTTTACTGTGATGTCAGTTACTTTTTCAATCATCTATAAGGCTCCCTGTTTTCCGTTTTTACTGATTATTACACGTAAATACAAACAGAAAACAATGTGTTTTCTGTCTGCATTTATTTTTAAAAGTGAATACAGAACATTGTACTTCTTTTAAGCGACTCTCCGAGCTGTCTTTCATGAATTATAGGCCAGCAGCTGAGCAGATGGACAGCATAGGAAATTGAAAAACAGGATGAAATTTCTTTAAATAAAGGCATATGGCAACATACATTCATGGTATAATGCTAGTATTTACCAAGTGAATGTATTGGTATGTAATATTTGGCAGCTTAAATAGCTAAAACACAACAGATATCAAAGTATGAGTGTGCGTCTACCAGTTAAATAGATATGGAAATGTACAGTATTACAACTTCATTTATACGCAAAACTCAAAATAAAAGTGGATAAATTCAGATAAAATGGCCATAAAATTAATATGGATAAATACAGACGGAAATGGACAAAAAATAAATACCATAAAACCGGGAGCCTTAATCATATATAAGAAGGCCTTTACATGTAAAAGATCAGTTGCAACTCAACTGTCCCCTTATTTTTCCTCATATTTTACTTGCTTCTCTTTTCTCTAAGATTTTTGCTTTTAATAGTTGAAACTTCTGCTAGATTTATTCATGAATATTCTCAGTTGTCTCCTTTCTCTTCCCTGATGCCAAGAGGAGTTCGGTGCCTCGCTAATGACTTCTGTATTAATCTTCATCTTCAATTAGAAGCTTCTGATTTGCCAAGGAAGTTTTTTCGTTTTGTGTTTTTTCCTCTTGACTGGGAACCTCCTAAGCAGACAATCAGCTCTTTTAATTTTTACCAGGATGCCTAATTGGAGAATACAGAATGCTCTATGTTGCCATATTAATGGTTAATGGAGCTATATAAATGTAAATAATAACATAACCGTCAAAGACCCCTCCACCTACTGACTTAGTGATAGCTTGTACCCTCCATACACAAAAATTCAAGCACCATTATATGAGCAATACAGTCCTCCAAACCTGAAACCTCTCCACTGTGGTACATCTGTTAATACTCCAAGAGCAAGTGCATTATTCATAGACAAGAAAAGAAATGGAGGTAGACCAATCTCCCAGATAATCTCAACCAACTCAAAGCACTTCACTCTATTTGCCGGATCTTCATCACGACAATTAAAGCCATGTTCATCAGCTGTTAGAAGTGGATATAAGTTTTAAAGTCATTAAGCACTTCTTCAGTTTACTACAGACCCTCCAATTCCTCCATCAGTCAACAAATGCAACATTATCAACCCAAAAAGATCCACAAAATCAGATCCCTAATCAGCAACATCAATCAAACATCCACAATACCTACTATCCCCTATTGCTTCACCCTTCCTTCGCATAGATAACTTTAAACCTCCTATTGCATGCTGAATTCATGAACATCCTGAACTCACTAAAGGCTGTCTCATTTGAAGACATAATACTGCCTTCATTCCATTGTGAAACCTCTTGTAGTAGATCCTCTCACATCCCATCTCAATGTTAGCAATACTTCTTTCAGCCAAGGAACCTTCACCGACTCCCTCAATGCAAAAAAGATGCAATATCTGCTAAATAAACTGACCCTGGAGCAGATGGTCTCTCTCGCGTCCTCTGCCCCATCATCTACCTACACTTTATAGGAACATTTTGGAACAAGCAGCATCCTGCCAATCACAGGTGTAGATCAACAAGAAAAATATTTTACAGGGCTGCCAATCTTGTTTCAGATTCAGAAAAGGGGGTGGTGATGGACAGAGTATCTGAATTGAACAGAACATTCATACCCAGTCAAGAGATCAGGGCTTGATCCATCACCGTTTTTTAGCTCACTGCACCATCCCAGCTCAGAACCTGGCTATATGCAAATTAGTCTGTCCCTGGCCCAGTGCATCATGGGAACAGGGCAGACCAAACTACCAAGCCAATTCTTATACTGGGAAGGAAACAAGCTTCCCGGGACCGGTTTCTGGCATTACAGCCGTCTTCGGCCCGGCTTGCTTGAATCCTGTTGGTGCAATGAGCCTTTTCTGAATCGTTTTTGGCCACTATAGGTGTGGCAGGGTATACTCAGACATGAGTCCCTTTCTCACTGCACCATCAGGATTCAAGCAAGCCGGGGCGAAGACGGCTGAAATGCCAGAAACCGGTCCCCGGTAGCTTGTCTCCTTTCTGGTGAAGAATTGGCTTGGTAGTTTAGTCTGCCCTGTTCCCATGATGCACTGGGCCAGGGACAGACTGATTTGCATATAGCCAGGTTCTGAGCTGGGATGGTGCAGTTAGATAAATAACGGTGATGGATCAAGCCCTGATCTTTGGACTGGGTAAGAGTGGTCTGCTTAATTCAGACACTCTGTTCATCACCACCCCCTTTTCTGAATCATCTTGTTTCAGAGCATACTGTACTAAAGATACACTGTAATAAGTTGATGGCACCTAGATCAAATTTATTTTCATACTCAACCTCTCTACAGCCATCAACACAGTCAACCACCAATCCCTCATCCACATCCTGGAAGCATATATGCATTTCTCTGACACAGTGCAATGGTTCAACTCTGATCTAGACAACATTCATCATCTTGTCATACAGGAACCTCATAATTCCTGAATTCCTTTTCTCTTGCAGAAGCACCCAAGGGTTTCATTCTTTCCCTATCATTATCAGGCTCTATATAGAGCCCCTCAGACCCATTCTCATCAACAACCACACCAAGATCCATTAACAAACTCGCAACATTTAATGCTACACCAAAATCTCCTCTTTCAATGACATTCACTGGGTCAAACCTGCCTTACTCTAGTTAGATTTGGTCCTCTTGTTCTTTAATAGCTCCAAATGACCACACAATTGTGCTCCAAAATGAACCTGGATGGCTTCAACCCAGCAAACGGCACAACATCAAATGTATTCAACCTCAATATTAACCTCATATTCAAAGAACACATTACCAGAAGAAATCCAAGACTGAATGGTACCAGTTCTTCTTTCTGAAGAAGCCAGTTTCAGAACAACAGTAAAAGGCATGGTCCTCTCCACTGAGATAATATAACAGTCTGCTAAGCAACCTCCTACACACCACGTTGGCACCCTTGAAAGATGTCCTTCACACACTGGCACATCTCATTGAGGGCTTCAAGAAATTCCACCACAAGACCACATTGCTGGCAAGTATACACTGTCTTCCCCTTCAGGCCTGTATCCTCCTCAGGACCAGCTGTATCACCTAGGGGTCCCATCGCAAGTACACCCTGACATACCTGTTCTCACAAAAGGAGAGTGAGAGATGTTCCTAGTTGCGTTCTCCCACACAAGGTATCTCATACACAAAGGCGCTACTAGGCTAGAAGAGACAAAACATAGGGGGTGAAAAAAACACTAGATGGTCTAAATTAGACTTCCATAGAAAAAAGAAAATTGGAGTCGATGCCTCTCCCACTAAATACTGATACCGTGGGTATGTGCCCAGTGGATCGTGGAATTCATCTTTTTCTCTCCAACTGACAATCTGTTACCTTGGACCTGTGAGTCCTGAAATCATCCAGGTTGGCTGTGCTTTACCTTCACCGCCATATATGTGGAAACACCATGCGAGTATCAAAGAATCAGCAGTAACACTGTGAAATCACTTGAACTCTGCCTATTTAATGCATTGAATACCAAAACTTTAAATCCACCCATCACCTAACAAGGAGCCCAAAGAAATCTTTATTTTCACAACTAGGTTAATGCACAATGCTACAGTTGTTTTCTTGACACCTACGGTTCCTTTCTCGATTTTACAGTAGACATATTCCTACTCTGTAAACATTTGAAGCACTCATGTCTCCTCCAGTATATATAACATGAACAGTCCTTCAACTGTAGTATTTCCTCCTGTTTATATCAACTCACTCCCAAAAACAGAGATACCAAGATTCCGACACAGCTTTATTCTGAAACCTTCCAACTGTATTAGGCCTGTAGCCATATTTCCAGGGTCCTCCATTAATAACTGTGGTCTCAAACCAACCTGAGACTGATCTGACCAGCCAAAGCGAGGTTAGCAATGTGAAGGGTGAGAAAACCGCCCCGATGCCAACTACCCATTCACAACACTAACTACAAGAAATGCCATAATGATTTACAAGCTTGGCACGAGTAGAATGAAAATGCTAAAGCCACTGATCTACCACGTACATGTGCACAAACAAATCTAGTACACACAAGTTAATTATTAAAACATGGAGGTTTCCTACGCGCTGAGCATACGGATTCTTCTGCACAGAAGTCTAACTAAGAAATGAAAAACTGAGCGCTGCCTTAAACCCATCACCTCACACATGTTTCGCTCAAACACTTCATGTGACCCAGATTGAGGGACAAGCTCAATTTCTCCCCAAACCACACTCCCACCAATCCAAACTCAGCCTGATTGACAAGACAGTTGTTCCCAGCCTAGTCGAGCACCTGACTGATGACGCCCCTTGGCAGGTATGGGCACTAGAAGGACTTCTGATGTTCCTACAGAACTGCTGACTGTACCACTGTTTTCTCCTTGTCCCTGCTTCGGAATAGTTTCCTGAAGAGTCATCTTTCTCAGATAGTGAACAAAGCCTTATTCTGTCCAGCACTTTATTCATTTCTTTGGTGGCCTGTCCCCTCCACACCCCCACACTTCAGCACCTTGAGACCCTTTTGGGAGAGTAGTTGTGCTTTACAAACCCCCTGATTGATTAATTGATTGATATTCGGGCAGAGTTCTCCTCTTAAGATCAGAGAGTATTAGTGAATCTGTAGCATGAGCCTCTGTTTTTACACGCACCAGTGGGGCCTGCCGGTTTGTTGCCTCAATTTCATAATTTCTTCATTTGTCAACATTAGACTGTAGGCAGCAGACACAAGAGGAGACTCAGTAGGTACAAACAATGTGTCATCCCGGTATTAGTTACATATATACAGCAGGTAAAGAGGCTCCACCAGCAGCAGTGCCCACTCCCTTCCACGCTCCCTTACAACAGCCATCTCTATCCCAGTGATGTCATCAACATTACACATGACAACACAGGAGGCAGGTTGAGCAAGTCAAGCTGGGGATCACGTTCAGGGGATAAAGACAACACATAGAATTGTCTTTTCCTATTTCATTAGTTGTTTTATAAAGTGTTGTGAACATGCTACCTTGCAGCCACTTGAGATGCAAGCAAGCAGAAATGCCAAAACAACATCAAGGCTCAGACATGATGGTATCAGAGCAAGCAGTTCATATGTATATGCTGGCAGCGAAAACGTTGAAGTGCCACCTTCTTGCTTCCCTCAAATGCTGTCAGCCAACCACAAATTCCCAGCTTGTATTAGTAATTTAGTAGGGTGGAACTAGGCATGGATCTGAGATTCCCCTGCTGGGTGCAGTTTAGTGATCCAGGTCGTATGCCCCACTTCAGTCTGGACTCTCAAGCATGTTTTTGTGGAGTGCTGAGGTGATGCAGAGACCACCAGTCTCTCGCTCCCTTCCTGAGTGTAGTGAAATGCCTCCAGGGAGCTCCAGTAGAAAAATAAAATACTTAAACGGTGAGTTGTTAGTAAATATTATCAAGTAGATCATCAGCTTAAAGGAACCCATCAGCCTGCGCTTGTCACCCAAGATCTGGATCTCGGTGTAGTAAGCATCCATATGAAGAAGTCCAAGAAATCCAATAACGAGGTTATTCAATTGATAGTAGGTTTTATAGGAGAAAAAGAACCACGACCACCTGCAATCTCAGTCCAACAGTTCCAATAATGCCAAATTCTCACATTCTAATGACCTAAGTTCTACGTACAACATTCCTAAAATGACATTCAATACATTCCTAAAATGACATACAATAATTCTATTTACAGCATTCTATTTAGATAACAATAAAATACATTACAATATATTACACACCCCCTTTCCTCAGAAATAAAATAAAATAATTAAAATAAACAAAAATATACAATCAATAATACACATAATCCCTTGAGTGGATTGGATCAGATTTTACTCTCGAACTGCTCCTGATGATATTGTCTCCATCTGGTCCAAGAAGAGTGTTGGGCGATGTAGAAGATGTAGTTGCTGCATCATTATTAACAACAAAATCACCTCTATTCAAGTTACTTTCTCCTCCAGAAATTTGCACACTGCGATCATGGTCAGAATGTGAAAAAGATTGTACAGATCCATCAAGACTAGAGTGTGTTAAAGAATCTAAATCAAACCAATCATGTACTTCTGAGGAACCAAGTTTTTGTAAAATGATTCTTGCCTCATCTCTGGTTACTTTAACTAAAGCATTACTATTCCTCTATCCCCTGTTCTGTAATAAGACAGCTGTCTTGTTGATTTTCAAGACTTTTACCGATTCAGAAAATGTTGACTGTCCTTTGCTAACATTATTAGGCTTCTTGATTAAAACCCAATCTCCAATGTTCAACATTCCTTCTTTCACATGCATTCTACTATCATAACTCAGTTTATAACAATTTTGTTTTTCCTTAACATGTTCTCGCTCACCCTGTAAGTTAATATTGTGATAACTTTCAACTTTGTCTAATTACCATGTTGGACTAATAGAAGTAATTGGTTTTCTACCTCTTAGCAAAACAAAAGGAAAAACATCAGTGGTACTTTGTGGAGTGATGTTGTAATTCCACACTTTAAAATGTAGATAATCTGCTACATTAAGATTGTTAGCAACAGCTGTCTGAACACCTTCTTTAATTAATCTATTGGCCCTCTCGACCAAACCGTTAGAAGCTGGACTATATAATGGCACAAGAATATGTCTTACATCATGTTGGTTCAAATAATTTGAAAACTTCTGAAATAAAATGAGAACCATTATCCGTAACAATTTCCTTAACTCTGCCCTCAATACCAAATAGGTGTTTCAAAAATGAAATCACAGAAAAAGAATCCGCACTACTCACAAAAGAAAAGTATAATCATTTAGAATAGTAATCAATTGCCACTATCAAAAATATTTTGTCACAACCAAAAACATAGAAAGGACCAGTGAAATCGACACCAATTTTTTCCCAGGCATTGTTTGGCCAATTAACAGGACACAACAGAGCTGTTGAAGTTTTCCAGTGTTTATCCGATCATAAGCACTTAGGACATGCTTCCACATTCCTTTTGACTTGACCATCAATACCAGGCCACCAATAAATTTGTTTGATTTTCTTCACAGTAGCTGAAATACCTAAATGTCCCCAGGGGCTAAAGAAATGATTTTGGCCTGAGACTGAATGGAGGAACAAATAAGTCTTGTCTAACCAAGATGTTATTAACTAGAGACAATTCTGATGCAACCTGATGAAAACATTTTAAATCCATAGACATACATCTATCGCCAGGCCAACCTTTGATGAGAAATTTCTTTACTTGAACCATGCAATCATCATTGTCACAACACTCTAACCACTCTTTCTCTGAAATCTTGAATTGTTCATTTATGTCACTTACAGTGAATACATACTCCAAATCTTTCCAATTCATTTTCTCACTTTCCTGAATACAATCATCTTCTACAGGTAGACGTGACAAGCAATCAGCCCTTACATTTTTGCCTCCTGGAATATATTTTATATCAAAGTTAAATTCTTGTAGTCTAGCCAACAACCTTATCAAACTAGAGGAAGCCTTATTCGAACAACTATCACCTAACATATATATATAATAGGTTTGTGATCAGTATGTAGTTCATATTTTGTTCCCCAAATGTACATCTTGAATTTCTCTGAAGCCTATGAACACGCTAGTGCTTCACGTTTAATCGTGCTATAGTTTTTTCAGCAGCATTCAATGCACGTGAAGCAAAAGCAACAGTTTTCTCCTGACCTTCAATCATTTGGCTAAGAACCGCCCCTAAACCTCTAGCACTAACATCTACAGTAATAATACATTTTGCACCGTGCATAAATGGTTTGATGGCAGGAGCTGATGTGATCAATTTCTTAACAGATAGAAAAGCTTGTTGACATTCCTCAGACCATATAAATGTAGCATTTTTCTTCAACCAATTCCTTAAAGGTTGGACAATAACAGCATATCCCTGAACAAAACGTGCGTAATATTCACTTAAGCCTAGGAAAGCTCTAAGTGAATCTTTATCAATGGGAATAGGTGCTTCATTGATTCCTTTCAACAAGGACACTTTAGGTTTTATGCCTTCTCCAGAAATATTATGTCCTAAGTAATTTACTTCTTGTCATAAAAATTTACACTTGTCGAAATTTACTGTCATGCAATGAGAACCTAATTTGCTAATAACATCCTCTAACAATGTAATATGTTGACTCAAACTATCAGTATGAACTAAAATATCATCCTGAAAGGCTTGAACACCCTTTTGGTCCCCAAATGTTTGATCCATTACACGTCGAAAAACACTGGCAGCGGATGCCAAGCCAAATGGCATACGCTTATACCTATATACACCAAAAGGTTTTACAAAGGTAGTAAGGTGTTGTGACTTTTCAGATAAAGGTATTTGATGATACGCAGAGCGTAAATCAATTGTTGACCAATAGATACTACTACATATTTTAGCTGACATTTCCTGAATTCTCGGAAGGGGGTGGCAGTCGACAACGATGTTTCGATTAAGGACTCTCAGATCAGCACACAAGCGTATATCGCCAGAACTTTTTCGTGCGACAACGGCAGCCGAAATCCATTCTGAGGACTCAACTTGTTTGATAATGTCCTGAGAGCACATCATCAAGAAGTTTTTTAAGATCTTCTCTGGCTGTATGACCGGAATGGCATTACTTGTTAATACAATAGAATGTTGAAAAGAATTTAATAACACCAATTTTATTTGAAAACACTTCAGGGAATTTAGCTTGTAACCTTTTAGTTAAATCATTATCAAAATTCGTCTTGTGAATTGCCAAAATAGGCATTCACCAAGTGTGACAGGTTCGTCATGACCAGGTCTTAAAATGATTCCTAATTTTGCTTGATCCTGCCATCCTAAAATATCACGCCCATGAGCTGCAACATACATTTTTGTGAAGATATTTCTTCCTTTAAACAAAATGCTGTGATCAAAGTATCCCCTCATTATTATGTCATATTCGCCAAAAGCTTTCGGGTTGATGGTAGTAGATTTCAATAACTTTCCTGACCAAAACTTATAAAAGGTGTTCTCCGCTAAAATTGTAATGGGAGACCCTGAATCTGCCATAACATCTAAATCAATAGCACCAATTTTTATATCACATATAGGACCCTTACAACGTTTCTCAGAATCCCATAATGCATTAATTTCTACAGATGATACGGAAAATATCATTTTCAACATCAAGTTGACTGACTTTAACTCTTGTCTTGTTCTCATGACAAACATTATAAAAATGCCCAATTTTTTTTACAATTGTTACAACGCTTCCCTTGAGCAGGACAATTAGGAAAGTTACCTAAGTGAAACTTTGAACCACATCGATAGCAAGTTCCATTCATTCTTTTATCATTACCTTTTTTAACCACATTACTAGATGATGACATTTCTACAGTTGCCACTTTCGAAGTGTCAACAGACAAATTAATGGGAGATTCAGACAACATTTTTGAAGAGACTACTGAGCGTTCTATACTCCTTGCTATATCCATGACTTCATCAAGAGATGGATTCTTAGACGTCAAAATACGTTCCTGAATTTTCTTATTAAAACAATTGAAAACTAATTGGTCACGTAAAGCAGTGTCCAAATAATTTCCAAAACTACATTTAGAGGCTAAAACACGCAATACTGCTAGATAATCTTCAATAGACTCCTCAGAAGATTGCGTTCAAAAAATGTATGGATGTCCTCCTGTTTACTGTTTACCAATACGTGCCAATGCTTCTTTAAAAACATTCCATGAATCATCTCCAGATGGCGCACAGAAACTATAGGCAAATTATCAAAAATGTCTTGTCCAGCATTGCCTAAATGGTTAAATAATAACGCTTTCTTACGAGAAGCTGAATATTTGCTAGCATCTATAGCCTCAAGATAGTTTTCAAAAATTCTAAACCATTTGTGCCAAGGCTTCACAGGCTTACCTGGTAACTCAAGAAATGGTGGTGGTTGCATCACATTGTTACTGCTACTAGTAGCCATTGTATACAATAATAATATTTTAAAATTACTTATAAAAGAGTACCATAAAATAGGACCAAATTATAAATTGTATGTAGCCTCTTTTAAAATAATCGACTTTAAAATGCTATAATTGGTACTATACACTTGTCATAAATGATGAATCACTATTAAAAATGGAGCGTTTCAAGAAAAGAGAATACTACAAGAATATCAGTGCTTCCCAAATATCTTAACTGCGTAGACACGCTATTTAAATTGTTGCTAGGTAACCAATATTGTTTTTCTCAATTAAAAAATGGCGGCTCGCACGGTCGCGTATCGTGATTTCGTCTCAATTCCTACGTTGCTAATCATGCGTCAGTTTCCATGCGATTTGTATTGCTCCAGTGCGCGTAAGCTTGAGTGTTCCAGACTCTAATAGTTACGCTCCTGTGTGCGCACTTCAACTTGAAAGATGCCGGCACGCGCTGCAATTCAAAATATGCAGAAAGAAATCTTCTTCACTGCTCGACTAATGCGGTCGACAACAGTCACACCAACAGTGACAGACGCAGGTAGCAGGCCTCAATGAGATTAAACCCGCAGCCGCTTGCACAATCAAACGAATGCTGCATGCATACGCAAATGTTCAAGCAACCGTCAGCGCTAAGGTTGAATGTAAAGCGCTAGGTTCAGCGATTTTAAAATGTGCAAACACAGCAAATATAGTAGTTACATTACCCAATGGTTTTCTACTTCGTTCTTGTTAATGTTCCCAGTTTTTTTGCGGTGAACAATAAAATTCTCGCAGTTTAAACTTCTGTTGGTGGGTTGAATTGTAGATCTCCTTTGGTAGATCGTCGCCAATAAATGTATTATGCATCCATATGAAGAAGTCCAAGAAATCCAATAACGAGGTTATTCATTTGATAGGTTTAATAGGAGAAAAAGACCCATGGCCACTTGCAATCTCCTTCCAACAGTTCCAATAATGCCAAGTTCTCACATTCTAATGACCTAAGTTCTACGTACAACAATCCTAAAATGACATACCATACATTCCTCAAATGACATACAATAATTCTATTTACAGCATTCTATTTAGATAACACTAAGATACATTACAATATATTACACTCAGCTCTCAAGATCCAGAACTGGAATGCATGACGACAAGAGAGAAGCAAGCATGTGCAATACATACATAAACAATGAATAGTGAGCTTGCAGGGATAGAACACTGACCAGCAGCTGAATTCTTCCTCTCTGGCAAGAATCCACAAGGTAGTTGTGGAGGGAGGCTTAAAGTAAAAAAAACAACCTATGACGCGGCCAGCGTTGACTACATCATAGAACTTTTTTTTTTACCTTTAAGCCATGTTGAACAGCAGCTAGGGCTGTTGTGCAACATGTACAAAAAAAGCAGAATGGGGTGTTTGAGGGAGGAACACATCAGAGACCAGCAAAAGGGTGGGTGGGTGAAAATCAATAGAGAACAAGACTGGTGGGCGAAAGTTACTTTTTGTAATCCCTGGCTGACCTCGGGATCGGGTTCTGGCCGTAGAACCAAGACCTACAATATACGATAGCAGTAAGGCACCAACAGACCAGAAGTAGTTATAAGGCTTTATTGGATAACAATGATGCTCCGGTTAAAGCACTCCAAATATCTACTGAGAAATGGGTTCTAGTCACCCAATCAATCCACATATACTTACACTGTCCTCCGCATTAATGCCGGTCCTGGCACTCCCCAACGGAGGGCACCTTGCTAAGTAATGGCCGACAATGCCTCTCGAGCTTTGTCTGTCTGTCAATGGTTGTGATCGGTAAGTACCTGGTCTAACCGCCCCCCGCAAGAATGCCGGTCCCGACACTCGCCAACGAGGGGTACATTGATACTTAGTAGCCTGTAATGCCACTCTAGTGCAAGGTTCCTAACTCTTGGGGTTGAGCAAGTGACCTTTGCTCCCCAACAATGTCTGGCTGTGGGACCTATGTAGTCACGTGGTTATCAGCATACAGGAACTCCACTGGAGGCTTCCTCTTAAGTCTGCCGTCAAGGTTTGCGGTATTGAAAGCCCTCAGGTGGTCTTGCCCTTCTGACAGGACGCGCAGGAGCAGCCGCTCGACTCGCGCTATAATCCCGTAAAGTCAGACAAATGGAAATACACTGCCCAAGCGCAAGCAACAACTAAGTCCCCAGTGTACTCCCGCACAGTCCAGGTCGCGTAGAGGCAGCCGCTCTAATCGCGTGAATCACCCGCACTACAGCACGCTCAGACGAGATGTAGAAAGGAACACTGTTCCTTACCTCACGGTGATGCCCAGAAACGTCGGCTCCGGTACTGCAATATCCGACGCTGTTTTAGGCGGCCGTCATCATTTTATTCCCTTCCAAGCTTGCGCATGCGCGGCACACGGCATCTCGGGATTTGTAGTTCTTCCGCTGCCGCTGCTGGGGATTGTAGTTCGGGTTTCGACCGCTATCGCAGTACAGGTTATTTGTCGTCCCGCTTGCTGCTCCGTACTCCTACAACCCTTGACCCTTTTGGAGTGGGAGGAGGACGGGGATTTAGGAGAGGGACTATGGAGCATGCCCTCTCTGAGTGCGTGCTGGTGAGCAAAAAACAAATTGTACCTGCTGGTCAGTAGAAGGACACTTTCCACAGGAAGCAGTACTTAAAAAAAAAAAATCTTTATTTTCACGTTTTCACATACAATAATCGGGAAAAGATGCTGAAATGGGACATTGTTAAGCAAGTCATCACATGGCTGACACATTCATAACATCAGTGAAACAGCATTTGGCATCAGTACAGCAAGTAATTTAGGCCCAAAAATAGATAAGGAGTGCACAGGTAAGACAATTCGGTATTATTGATCAGGAGAGTCTTGATGCAGCTGTACTTCATAGGTTAAGGCCTGTATTATAACCAGAATCTATGGTAGACAAATAGTTCAAAGTAATAAAGAGGTGCAAACATAAAACACATTAAATAGCCAAAGTTGCCCTTTCCTATCGCATTGCATCAGCCCACCCCTTCAGGTACAATGCCATTTTCAATTTGAGAGCCAGTGTCTCTGCATCTCTCGGCGACATATGCATGGTACGGGCCCCTTATGTCTTTTAGGCGTGAAGAGTTAAGCATTAGCGAAGCGTAGATTTCACTATTTACATTACAATATGCTAGGCTATGCAGCCAAGCCTTCAGTGTTAGGGCTGTCCTTATGCCCCACACCAGCGCTATTTCCCGCTTAGCCAGCAGGAACCCAAGTGCAGCAAACCTCCTTGTCTTTTGGGGAAAATTAACCATGTAACCCATGAGTGCGATCTCTGGGATGGGGTAAGAGACAGGGAGATCATTTCGCCTAATGTAGCACGTACTTGCTCTCAATACGGCTGTAGCTTAGGGCATGTCCACGTTAAATTGTCAAAATCCGCATGTGGGGCAAAACACTCCAAGCAATGGTGGGGCCTAGACGGGTCTACTTTATGTGACCAAGCGTGAGTGTGATATATTCTGCAAAGGAATTTAAAATGAACGAGTTTGTGCCTACTATTAAGAGATATTTCCTTTTGTGGCCCTACAGCACTGTTCCCATTGATCGTCCGATATGGGCCGACGAAGGTCATGTTCCCATGCAATGCGAATCTTAGCATCTAAGATCGGGCATATCTTAAGGCATGCTTTGTACATTTTAGAAATCTAATTGGCACCTGTCTCACTCTCTATTAGCAGTATTAATGGGGCTGCCGGTTCTGGTGCTACTGGGTATGTAGGCAGAGTGGCACGTAGTGCGGAATGTATGTGCCTCATAATGAAGGCGTCCATAAAAGTACTGCCCTGAAACCTAGCGTCCTCAGACATCGAGAATATATGCTTATTGGGGAAAGAGAGCTCATATTTGTCGGATATCAAATTTAGTTAGTGTGCGCTGCACCAGTGTTTCCTCCGTAATTGAGAGGCATAGAGGGCTTGGAAGTGGCAACGCTGGTGAATAGAGAAGAGCTAGTCGTGACACCACTCGGCTTACAACCACAGTCCCATGGCACAGTGCTGCGCGTCAGTGGAAAAATTACAGACTTGTGCCAGTTTATGCTGAGTCCCGAAAAATGGCCAAACCGCAAAATTTCCCTGATTATTGGCTCGAAGTTAGTCTGGGGATGTCTCATATATAAGATAGTATCATCTGCATAAAGTGAAACCAATAATGGACCAGTATTGAACTGCAACCCCCAGTGTAGGTGACATTCTGAAAATGTCTTACCAAGGCTAAAATAAACAATAAGGGGGATAACGGGCATTCCTGCCATGTTCCGCTGGCCAAGCTAATGGGAGGAGACAGCGTGTCGTTAATGCGCAATCAAGCAGTGGGCCTAGGGTATAATAGAGCAGTGGTGGTAACAAAATCCTCTGGCATCCCCATGTGGCGCATTACTGAAATAAAAAATGGCCATTCCAGTGAATCAAAAGCTTTTTCGGTATCCAATAGCACTGCCGCTGCCGGGACCATTGGATCTATCCTGTGTAGGACTGAAAAAAGGGTTCTGAGATTAAGCGAAGTAGAGCGATGAGGAACCAACCCTGATTGTGCAGGGGAAATAATATACTCCATCAGCAAAGCCAATCTGATTGCTATCACCTTGGCCAGAATTTTATCATCCTGATTCAATAAAGAAAGGGGCCTAAACTAACCACATTGAAAGGGTCCTTGCCAGGCTTGGGGTGTAGTATAATAACAGCCTCTCTAAAAGTGGGAGGGAGAATGTGTTTTTCCAGCGCTTCCGCGTATACCTCTATCCGTCGGGGGACTAGAATGTCTTTGTATGCCTTGTAGAAATCTGCCATAAACCCATCTAGACCCGGCGCAGAGGAACTCCGAAGTGTGTTCATGGCTTCTACAACACTGTCCTGGGCTATTGGGATGGCCAGGAAGTCTTGCATGTGTTTCTCGAGGTAAACTAGTGCAATTTCGGACAAGTATTCTTCTTGAGCGTTTAGGTCTCCGCCTAGTTTGGAACTGCATAGGGATTTAAAATGAGTAAGGAACGTGGAACTTATCTCTGGTGTGGAGTATACGGAATGACCAGTGGGAGTTTTAATTTCAGTTATGTATGCCCTGCTTTAGGGGGGCGAAGCACTTGTGCAAGGATTCTGCCAGGGCGCTCACCCTCGCTGTATCCCCTGGCTGTGTGGTATTTACCCATATACAATATTTCCCTATCCGCTATGTCCCGGAATTCCACTAATATAGCCAGGCGTCGACTTTCTGCCTCAGTAGAGGCGTTCTGTAGTATCTCGGCATCCAAAGCCGAAATGTCTATCTTAATGCGTGCCAGGGAGTTACGTAAGTCTTTAAGTACACCTGAGTTTTTGGCAATACAGACCCCACGAATGTACGCTTTAAAACCCTCCCAGAGGACCGCCCATGTATCTACTGATCCAGTGTTAATTTCAAAATAGTCCTCTATCGCATTTCTAATTTCCTCGAGGAATACTGGGTCTTGGAGTGCTCTGCTCGGAAACCTCCACTGCTGTTCGAACCCCCGGGTCGCGGGACAGCAAGCCTGAGTACCACAGGAAGCAATACTTGGTTGATGCTCCATAGCATTGACGAAGACCCACAAAGACTCTGAAACCCTGGAGGAAGCCGGATGCCAGTTGGGCAGCGGACCAATGGGAAGCAAGGAAACTAAAGTGACTTGGGAGCTAACCAATGGTAAGTAAAGTTAAATAACGGGAAGGCTCTAAGCCCCCTTTGAGATTTTTTTATTTGAAGTACAATAGCTTTCTCTTACAGCGCATGCACTCGCTGTAGGCAAAACCTGAAAAGGAGCATTGACAACTTAACAGAATTTTTTTTATCTCAAACACCCTCCCACAAACCTATGCTATAAATCACTAGTTCAAATCCTAAGGATGGCTGAATGATGAGTTAAACACTTCAAAGGAGTAAATGACCCAGATTTAATGGCATCCCTATCCCAGTACTTTCCTCTATCCAACAGTATATTTTATCTGAAGTTGCTATATCCTATCTTATAGTTCATACTAGATATTGTGCGAACCTGGGCAGTGTTGTACAGATAAGATTTGTATCACAACATGGGCATTTCACACATGTGGTCTATGTGACAGTGTAATACAGAGATCAAGATGTACAGGACCACACATTTTAACAGTTTCAAGAACAGAAAAATGAAGTGTTTTGGCTAGAATGACACAATATTGTTGATCAAGTGCCAGAACAAGCAGTATAACCCATGGTTTCGTGTTTACGGTCAATAATGTATCCACTTCGCCACACTTCCTCCTCGCCACTGGACCACACATCCTCCTTCATTAGAATATTTTTGAGCAACCTGTAATAAACACTGGCCCAATAGTGAATGCTCTTTTGCACACTGTGGCCTCCAGTATATTGATTTCGTACTGTGTCGTAATCTGTGGCTATACTTCTTCCAGTTTTATTATTACCCACCTCAGTAATGTTCATTTTTAGGTCTCGCCTGCCTGGGCTGCGCACATGCGCAGTTTTGCTGGCGAGATTTTATGTTTTTGAGGGCTTTCATGTATCAGGCTTTAAGCCCCGCCCCTCTTTCCCATTGGCTGGCGCCACTGTTTATGCTAAACGGTGGCCAGTCATTGGGAAAGAGCTTTTGGTGACGTGGACTTTTCTCTTTTTCTGCCCCCCACTTGGACTGCCTAGCCTGCTTTCCTCCTGAAGTAAAAGGTTTCTTATCTTTATGGGACCAAGCACATGGCCCCATAAAGATAAGAAACCTTTTACTTTTTGTGCCGTTCCAAGTGGGACGGCAAAAAAAGAGAAAAGTAACATGCCACCAGATCCGATTCAGAAGGGAGTCTCCAAATTTTAAAGACAAAAATGGCTTTATTTTCGCTGCCTCCCGCCTGGTTTACTCTTGTGACTACCTCCCATCAATATGCGCCCACCTACTAGTTTCGGTATTCTTAGAACCATCATAAGTGCCACCCTCACCTGTATGGCTATCTGAAAGGGAATTGCCAAAATGCGAGAAAGAGACGCAGTGAAAGCTGGCAGTGAGAGAAGCAAACCCAATCACCCGTCATCCAATGCCTCTTTTCTACCTCCCTCCAGGACATCATGGTGGTGTTTTCCTTGTCCTTGCTCACCTTTCAATAAGAATTCTTGCCTACTGAAAACGGCCAAGATATGGAAGACCCTCGCTCCCTGAGGCACTCCCAGCGGTGTTAGTCCTAGTTCATGCCCTGCCTCAGCACACCTGAGAGCACTTCGGCCACCAGTGCTCAAAGGGAAAAATTATTCCGTAACAGCGGCACGAAACTGGGCTCAGGACTGAGGCAACATATAGAGACAGTGCCCTCAGATTAGCTGCACGAGACGTGATCCCCACCTGTCCTGCGGCTAAATTACACTTTATTGTCACTCCTCAATAAGAACTAGACGGTATCAAAGGCATGCCAGAAGGAGCCACTGAAAGCGACGTGCTCGTGATGCAAGATTCTGCTGGGTGGTTCTCGTCGGTGGTACTCTTCTCACCATAGCTGTGATGCACGGAGACGAGGGATGGTGAGGCCACAGGAAGCTAACTACTCATAACACAGTGAACAGGCCAGGTGGTTCTCACCGGCGGACGTCAACTCACCATAGTCGTTGTGCATGGAAAAGAGTGTTCCAAGGAGCTACAATCTTCTCACCAATAGCGGCCCCGTCGTATGGCCGGGTCACAGGAGTGTTCCAGCTGTCTCTGTTCAAGACACTGGTGAGAGGAACCAACAGAGGCGGGACGCACATCAGGTACATTTCTGTGCCAAGTGCACCTCTGCATTGTATTGCATTGTGATGCATTTGTATTTCTACAGCGACTCGTTCCTTAGAGGCAATACCAAAGAATCCTGAAGTGAGGAATCCTGTTTCCTCAAGCTATGTGGAAAGTCGCGGCCTCGCTATACATCCTCCATTCCTGATCTAGCAGGGCTACAGTGATGTGCCGAAGTGCAATGCTAGCCCACCGACTGATCAGGGCAGAGCAGCTATGTTCAGTGTCACCCATGACCCGCACAGCATTGGACCGCTGCTGGTATGTTCAGGTCTCTGCAACTGGCTCCGGCCCGAAACGAAATCGATGACATGACAAGTATTTCCCCCTTACGTTTTCTCAGTTTCAAAATGATACTTTTGTGTGGCTTAGACCAAATGATTTAGTAGGATGTCATATTGATGGAAATCTCCAGCCAGCATCCATCCTTTATTGGTTTGTATTTCAGTCAATCCAGTGTACTAAAGGGGAATTTTAAGTACCACGTACGTGAGACTCAACTGTCACATACGATTTTTCCAGAATTAGAAGCCTAATTTAAAAGAAGTGACATCCAAAGTGAAGTTTGTGAGAAAACAACTTTACTCAGGCCAGCCCCCTACACCTCAGGAAGGACCTAACCCAAAAGCCATCTCCCCAGCTCCTGAAAACATGGCGCACCGTCTGACCTTCTTAGAGAGTCAGCTAGAAATAATTTTTCTGGGCCTAAACGAAATCCTAGCCAACCTAAATCCCAAAAACACCAGCAACATCAACCTTGGTCTCCTTCTCTGTCCAACTCTAACCTTCCAAAACACCAGATAGGATCTTCAACCACCCGCGAGACACAGTTACAGCGTCCTACTAGGTCTGACGTAGAGACCTTGCTACAGAGTCACACAAAATCCAGAGCCACAGCTCCACTGAAACAAAGTCTCCCAAATAAGGAGGTCGAGACCCAGACACGCAGACTTACTAGCATCATAGCTGCAACCTCTGGAGAGACCCAGACAAGTAGACTCACCAGACCCATAGCGGCAATGTCTGAAGAAGAAGCAGCAGCTCTAGCCTCCACTTACATTCCACCTCCCACAACCTACCAAAATTCTAAAATTCAAGTAATCACAGGCGTCAGAAGAAACTTCCGCCCACAAAACCCCCCGACCACCACCCCTCCTCACCTCCATTCCTAGGGCCCCTCTGGGTAACAGTCTCAGCAAATCAGGGTTCTCCACCAACTGTATGCTCATCAATTGCAGATCAGCCACTAAACACGCAACAGAATTAGCAGAAGCCATCCTCTCTCAAGACATTGACATTGCGTTTATCACGGAGACTTGGCTAAATGAGATCTCCCCACCATGCCTAGATAGGCTTGCGCCTTCTGGTTTCACTCTCATCAACAAAGATAGGAAAGATCAACGTGGTGGAGGTATAGCTATCATTCACAAGGATCACATCGACATCATGGAAATGGACGTATGTAACAACTCCTTTGAATGCCTTACTGTTAACATCAAAACTAAGGCCAACAATCCAATAATCTGTCACCTTCTCTACCACCCTCCAGGTAACAATCCCACATTCTGGGAACATTTCTACGACCTGATTTCACATTGCGCACTCGGAGACACCAACAACCTAATCATGGGTGATCTGAACCTACGTTGGAACGAATCGAGCAACACGCTAATTCAATCCCTAAGCAATCTTCTATGTGACAACAATCTATTCCAACACTGTAGATAGGAAACTCACAACAAAGGAGCCACCTTGGATGCCATCATCGCTCACTGAGATGCTATCACAATTGACTACACTCTTCCTGTGGACTGGTCGGACCACCACATGATCCTATTCCATATCAACCAAAAAGTGCTATTCCGCCCTCCCACACAAGGCCCACCCAAATGGTCCAGAAATCTTCCCAAGTTTCCTCTGGACGTCATGGAAGAAAGGCTAAGTATGCTACTCCCCAGCGGCAATGAGCTTTTCTCTACAACAGGTCTCACCTCGCTCTACAACTCGAACATGGGGGACCTGCTAGATCAACTAGCTCCCTTGAAGAAAAAAAAAGCAGAGCCTTCCCTTCCAGATCATGGTTTGACTCAGACATAAACGAAGAAAGGAGACTATAAGAGCCTCTGAAAGACGCTGGAGGAATAATCCTACCAATTTCCACCACAATCAACTCCGATCAGTCCGGAAGAAGTCCAACATCCACATCAAGGACAGAAAATCTGCGTTTTTCCGCTCCGCACTGGACAATGCAAAGAACAGACCCAAGGAGCTCTTTAATATCATCAGAAAGCAAACATCCAAACCAGCCGCGTCCACTGTTCAAGCATCCAAAGATCTTTGCGAAAACTTCGCCAACTTCTTCAATGACAAGCTCTCCAAGATAGAGCTCTCTCTGGTCCATAACAGCTCCCTTCTCAATAGCTGAATGACTGGATCCCTTGACACCGCTCTCTCATCCACACCAAACCCTGGCTACTCTTCCACCCCATTCATGAAGCCAAGATAATCAACTTGATCTCCAACTGAAAGCCCTTCGCGCACGTCTTAGACCCTTTACCTACGCAACTGAAATGCGCCCTAGCCCCACTTTGGTGTAAGATCATAAACAGTTCCCTCAATACCAGAAGCGTCACCAACTGCCTCAAAGTTGGTAAAGTCACCCCTCTGCTGAAAAAACCTGGCCTAGACACGTCAGATCTGAACAACTTCAGGCCTTTCTCCAACCTGCCTTTTCTTTCCAAAATCTTAGAAAAATGTGTATTATAATGACTAACGCAATACTTGGAGAGTATCAACTTTCTTGACTCCCATCAATCTGGCTTCAGGAAAGGGTGCAGCACAGAAACCGCGATCCTCGACGACATCCACAAATCTCTGGACTCAGATCAATGCTGCCTTCTCATTCTCCTCGACCTATCGGCTGCATTCGATACGGTTGACAACAAACTTCTCATCAAAGCTCTGCAAGAAAGGGCAAGGCTTGACGAGATAGTCCTCAAATGGTTCTCCTCTTTCCTACACAACCGCTCCCAGAGAATCAAAATCAACAACTTTGAATCGGACCTGCATCCAATCAACAGGGGAGTTCCTCAAGGGTCAGTGCTCTCCCCTCAACTATTCAACATCTACATGCTACCCTTCACCACCCTACTCAAAAAAGCCAACATTCCCTTCCATCTGTATGCAGACGATACGCAGATCTACTTGGAAATCTCATCTGCGAAGGACATTCAAAGACTCAATGGCATACTGAAGGAAGTTCAATTCTGGTTGACAAGCAATCACCTAAAACTGAACCCCAACAAAACTGAACTACTCCTCATTTCTAACAAAGCAGAGAACCCCTAAATGGTAGATTGGCTGAAAACCATCGATGCGCTCAATGGAAACCTCACCCTGGCGGACTCGGTTAAATCACTAAGCATCACGCTAGACCCAAAACTGGACATGACTAAACATATAAAAAACTCAGCAAGAGCGCCTTCCACAGCCTAAGGTTATTGAACAAAATTAAACCTTTCATCCCTCTCAAAGATCTCAAACAAGCTACTCAATCATTGGTGCTGTCAAGACTTGACTATGGTAATGCAGCCCTCACAGTAATTCCTAAAGAACATCTTGCCGCCCTCAAAACGACCCTCAACGCGGCTGCCAGAATGTTCACTGGACTCAAGAAATTTGAGCACATCTCACCGGCACTAAGAGAACTCAAATGGCTCCCAGTCGAAATGTGGGCTAATTTCAGAACAGCTTGTCTGACTCACAAAGCCCTACTCGCCGGCAAACCCGAATACCTGGCTGCCAAACTCAAAAAAGCAGGACAAAACAGGAACCTCAGAAGCTCAAACACCCTTCTACTCATTCCACTGAAAGCTCGTAAGCAAAAAACAGCAGCCAGATCATTTGCAGGAAAGACGCCCAAAATATGGAACTCTATTCCTCCCCACATCAGAACTAACCCCTCCTTTATGAACTTCAAAAGCCAGCTCAAAATCATTCAAAATCCTGTTCCTCGACCGATCCCTAGTGAACCGATAGGTCTTGTTGGGGCGCTAACTATTGACTCAACACTCTGCCTTGCTTATACGTCAGCTAGCCCATATCCTTTTCTCTGGCATTGTATCTTCCCAGTTTCTGTATTTCGGGATTGTCCGCATCATTGTATTTGTGTTTAACAAGTCCGGTAATTATTGTAAAGCGCTCCGATACCCACTGGTCAGCCAGCGCTATAAAAAAACTCAGAAAATAAAAACAAAAACAAAAATCAGACCAACTGCACGCCCCGTGTAAGGGATTTGTTTGGCATGGTGCAATGCCAGCTCTGGCTGTATGTCAGACAAGCAGTGGCGAGCCTCAACATTTTGAATAGTGCACACGCATTCCAAACTTTGTCAAAGAGGTTGACACGTGTGTGCCTGTATAGAGCATACTTAAGCCATGGTTTGTTTACTTCTCTTTTTATGGAAGACCAAAGTATCAAAACAAGCAGCAGCTTCAGGTTGCCGATGTAAACTATCACACAATTGATAACGGTGTCAAAACTCACATATCCAGTCTCTGTTCCTTTTGTAAATTCCTATGAGTTAAGCATCTGCTGCAGAGATCAGTCTGTAACCCACATGTCACTCATGCCTTAAATGTAGTGGTCTGTGAATGATTACAGCTAGTACCAATCTGCCCTGCTGTGAGTGTTCTGGTGGGAATAGAAGATTGCATTTGCTGTCTGCTGCGAGAGAGGGAAGCTTGCTTTGTTATGCCCACGTTTACCTGTTCTGTGAGGATACAAAACTTGCACTGCTCCTACCTGATTTGTATGTGTCCTGTGATGGGGAAAGATTATTCTGTTACTGCTGCACCTTTCCTCTGAAGGAGGGAAGCTTGCACTATTTATGCCCGTGGTGTACCTGTTCTATAAATAAGGGGTATTTCCACTGTTGCTGCCCCATCGTATTACAAAACAAACTGTATATTGAATGCACTGGCATATTATGCCTTTTAAACCATGGCCTGTATTACAATATTTGATGTGAGATACTGAGATCTGTGATCCTGAAGTAGGCACCTTCCTCCATGGGTCAATATTTGAGTGTTGACACATGTCTATAGGCAAGAGAACAATGTCTGTTGCTTGACCCTTACGTTTTTAAACTTATGTTAGGGAAGCACAAGTAAAAACATGTTAGCTCAATTACACACACTTTTAAGTTAGGTTTGACATCTGTCAAAGGGATAACATAAATGTTGAATAAAGGACATAACCTCACCCAAAAAGTGGAACCCATAGCCAAAACCAGTAAACAGTAGCACTCTTGGATTCTTTCTAGTGCTAGATGTGGTACCCATTGATAAAACGTGCCATGCTAGGTGGGTGAGGATTCATCATCCTATGTGAGTACATGAATGTACGGTAATTCCATAAGAGGTTTACTGTTTCTTCGGCATTACTGTACTTCTTGTAGTTTTATACCCTTTACAGAGAACGTGCAACAGTCCTTTAACTCACCACTCTCTCTTTAGTGCATTAGCTACTAGTGTTGCGCTTGGTCTGTATGTGTGAGAGAACAGTATGATGTTACTCCTGCTACATGGCCTTCACTTATTTTTTTGAGTTGGTGAAGGTTTGCTCTGCAACTGCCTATGTTGTACCTTTGTGTGTTGCAAACCTCAAAGCAAATATTTCCACTACAAAAGTGACAACATAATTTGGATTGCCAATGTTTTTAATGCATGAAGTGAATGAAGGAGTGAACCTACGTACAATATGGGAGCAGTTTACTTTTGGTTTTGTATATGAAACAAGCAGCTTCTGTTTTGGAGTAGACGACTTTGTCAAATTTTAAAATATAACTGACCAGTGGCTCCCT
Organism: Lissotriton vulgaris; assembly: GCF_964263255.1. Taxonomy (NCBI): domain Eukaryota; kingdom Metazoa; phylum Chordata; class Amphibia; order Caudata; family Salamandridae; genus Lissotriton; species Lissotriton vulgaris. The sequence goes on along the minus strand of NC_141693.1, from coordinate 1,324,707,769 downwards.
GTTATATATAACACCTTTGGGCATTTTTAGCCAAAATCACTTTGCATACAGGAGTTTTGAGCCCAGAATGAAAGTTTGCAGTCTTAATTTATACGCCCCACAATGTAACACAGTGTTTGCTGAAAAGTCAGGACTGTATTGTATGTTATCAAGTGTACTTGTGATCCAACGGGTTACCATCCTCAGATACTCAAACACCATATACTCTCCTGTGCCCATAAACACACACACACACACTCACATAGGCTAGCACATACCGCTGGAAGGTCAATTTTTAAAAAAATGTTCTATAAGGTTAGATACCTGTCTAATTTAACTAATCTTTCACTGATCAAAAAGTTCTTTCCTCAGGTCAATGGACCTATTAGTTGGAACTAATTGATGGTTAAATGACATACATTTTTATTTCATATTATTTGAAAATAACCACATGTAAGGAAGTGGCTCTATATATACTGGACCAAAGTAAGGTATAGTGTATATAGAGTCCCCAGTCCCCAGAGGTATGACAGAGGTTAAAGTTAGATATAACCTTACTCTCCAAAGTGATAGCTTGGTCGAGCAGTAAGGCAGTATCAGAAGACAGTGGAAAGCATTTGTTGTACACCCTCAGTCAGCAAAAGGTTTCACACACTCAAGAACTGAACTCTAGGCCAATTGTTTTTATATCAAAAGATATAGTTGTTTTATTTTAGAACCAACAGGTATCAAAATATAGGTGTGTGTGAAAACTTTTGCTGACTGAGGGTGCACAACAAATGCTTTACACTGTCCTCTGATACTGCCTTACAGCTCGACCAAGCTACCACTTTGGAGAGTAAGGTTATATCTAACTTTAACCTCTGTCATACCTCTGGGGACTGGGGACTCTATACACACTGTACCTTACTTTGGTCCAGTATATATAGAGCCACTTTCTAACATTGGTGCCAGCAGCTGGATCTTGGAGAAGAGGTAGGTACCCCAAAGGAGGGCACAGGGGGTCGCAGGGCGCCAGGTGTCTTTTGGTGTCGGGAAATCTTACCCTCGGCTGGTCGCGGTTGGAGGGCTACCTGGTTCTGAGACTGCAGACGTTGTCTGGTTCGTCGAGGAGGGTCTTTGGGCACTGGACTTCGGGTCCCAGTCGCCGGGGGGACGTCCTCGTGGTCTTGGGTCACTCATGCACAGGCCTGGTTTGGCGGGTGCAGAGTGGGCTGGATTCGCGGTTCTCAACTGGTACCAGGGGTATTCGTGTTAGAGCAGAACCACTACTCGTGGGAGTCCCAGTCTTTTGGAAGTTTCAATGCATGCAGGTCCTCCAGGGTTGTCGAGGTTGCTGTCCGCCGGAGATGCCGGAGTTTCACAGGAGCAGGTTCAAGGATCAACAGGCCTGTAGGGTTCTGGGGCCAAGTCAGTGGGCGTCTTCCTTTTGTCAGCAGCTGCGCGGCAGGTCTTCTTGTTTCTTGGTCTTCTTGTTGTTGCAATCGGGATCTGAGGAAGGAAGGTTCAGGGTGCCCCCAAATACTAAATTTAGGGGAGTTACAGGTAAGGCAAGGGCAGGGACCAATGGGTCCCTGTCCTGGGGTTGGTACACCCGCTAGCCTGCTCCTCTCCAGTGGGAGGGGGACAGGAGCCTAGCTGTGATTGGGCAGGGCTCCCCATCTTCAAGATGGCCGGAGCCCAGAGTCGTGCTTCACCCCCCCCATCTGAGGGGTGGTGTTGGCATAGGCTGGCACACCCCCTTTCCTCACTTGGGTTTTCCCGCCATTCTTCCCGCCAGAGTGGGGGGTCAGAATCGGTGGGGGCAAGTTGCTGAGTACAGCAAGTGGCCTGGAGAAGCTCACAAAGGCGGTATGCCTTTAGAGCTTCCCCTGCCCATCCTGGGGAGGAGGCTTGGCACCTTGTCCCAGGATGTGCATTGTTTCATGCCCCCGAGAGCGGCAGGCTCCCGATCCAGGGGTGCAGAAACATGTCTGGTAGTGGCAGCCTCGGTAGCCACACAGTCAGAATACCGGGAGTTGGTTACGTTTCAGGGGGCATCTCTAAGATGCCCTCTGGCGTGCACTTTACATTAAATCCCACACTGGCATCAGTGCCAGTTTAATGTGCTTAGATGTTTGATATCAAACTTCTCAGTCTTCAGTGAAGCCATCATGGTGCTTTGAAGTTCGTAATGGCGACCTCCTAGCACCATATACTCTTAATGGCATCACTGCACTTACAGTGCCCAGGAATGGCCCTGGGTACTGTAGGGGCACAGGGCTCATGCACCTGTTCCCACACCACTGGCATAGGGCACCCAGCTAGAGGGGTGACTGATGGGTGCCAGTGCAGTGAGCTTGTGGGCATGGCACACAGGGATGTGTGCCATGTCGACTCTCTGTTGAGTTTTGTACTTAGACACTCAGCCTGCAAAGGCAGTGTGTGGGTGTCAGGGTACAGGGTCCCTGAAGGTGGCACAGTAGGTGCTGCAGCCCTTAGGGTTCTTCTCTGGTCACCATGCCCTGGGTACCTAGGGTACTATTTACTAGGGGCTTACAGGTGGCCAGAGATGCCAATTGAGTTTTAGTTTCAACACAGTTTTAGGGAAGTAACACAGGCCCTGGGCACCTGGTTGGCAGGAGCCTAGGGCACACTCAGTCAAAGCACACATCAGCAATTCAGCAAAAAGTGAGGGCATACCCATGCAAGAAAGATGGCACTTTCTCACACAAACCTCTCCCCGCCCCCCAAATGAAAGGTGATGAGACTAACCTTGCCCTAGGGAGTCTTCATTGTCTAAGTGGAAGAACCTGGAAAGTCCATCTGCATCGGCATGTGCAGTCCCTGGTTGGCGTTCCACTTCAAAGTCCATTCCCTGTAGGGAGATGGACCATCTTAGTATTTTTGGAATTTCCCCTTTCATTTGCATTAGCCATCTGAAAGGTCTGTGGTCAGTTTGAACCAGGAAGTGAGTTCCAAACAACTAGGGCCTTAAGTTCTTCAGGGACTAAACCACAGCAAAGGCCTCCCTCTCAATGGCACTCCAACGTTGCTCTCTTGGGAGTAGCCTCCTGCTTATAAAAGCAACAGGTTGGTCTTGGCCTTCTTCATTGACCTGGGTAGAACTGCTCCTATCCCTAGCTCAGAGTCATCAGTCTGCACTGTGAAGTGCTTGGAATAGTCTGGTGCTTTTAGAATTGGTGCTGAGCACATTGCTTCTTTTAGGGTGTCAAAAGCCTTTTGGCAACTAATAGTCCAGTTTATTTTCTTGGGCATTTTCTTGGAGATGAGTTCTGTGAGGGGAGACACAATGGACCCATATCCCTTCACAAACGTCCTGTAGTACTCAGTCAAGCCAAGGAATACCCTGACTTGGGTCTGGGTTGTTGGAGGTGCCCATTCCATGATAATCTGGATCTTGGGCTGTAAGGGTTGTACCTGGCCTCCACCATTAAGGTGGCCCAAGTACACCACAGTGCCCTGCCCTATCCGGCATTTGGATGCCTTGATAGTTAGGCCTGCAGACTGCAGGGCTTGTGAAACCTTCCCAAGGTGGACCAGGTGATCCTGCCAGGTGGAGCTAAAGACATCAATATCATCAAGATAAGCTGCACTAAAGGGCTCCAGCCCAGTCAGGACTTGATTCACCAACCTCTGTAAGGTGACAGGGGCATTCTGTAACCCCAAAGGCATTACAGTAAACTGATAGTGCCCATCAGGTGTGGAGAATTCTGTTTTCTCTTTTGCTCCTGGGGCCTTGCCAATCTGCCAGTACCCTGCAGTTAAGTCAAAGGTACTGAGAAATTTGGCTGCCTCCAACTTGTCTATCAACTCATCTGGTCTTGGAATGGGGTGAGCATTTGTCTTGGTGACAGAGCTGAGCCCTCTATAGTCCATACAGAACGTCATCTCTCTCTTTCCACCCTGTGGATGAGGCTTGGGGATCAGATCCACTGGGCTAGCCCAGGGGATCTGAGCGGGTTCAATAACCCCTATCTCCAGCATCTTCCTCACTTCAGCTTAGATGCTTTTCTTGACTTGGTCTGATTGTCAATAGATCTTGTTTTTGACAGGGCTACTGTCACCAGTGTCCACATCATGGGTACACCAGTTGGTCAGACCAGGGGTCAGGGAAAAGAGACTAGCATACTGTTGCAAGACTTGCTTGCAGTCAGTCTACTGTTGGGCAGAGAGGGTGTCTGAAAAGACTACTCCATCCACTGACCCATCTTTTGGGCTGTGAGAGAGGAGACCAGGGAGAGGTGCACTCTCTGCTTCCTGTTCCTCATCAGTCACCACCAGTATGGTGATGTCAGCCCTGTCATTGTAGAGTTTAAGGCGGTTTACATGAATAACCCTTACCCTTTTGAGTGTCCTGCTTGTGCCCAGGTCCACTAAATAAGTGACCTCACTCTTTTACTCCGCGATGGGGTAAGGGCCACTCCATCTGTCTTGGAGGGCCCTTGGTGCCACTGGCTCCAAACCCCTCACCTGTTGCCCAGGTTGAAATTCAACCAGTGCAGCTTTTTGGTCATACCAGTGCTTCTAAAGCTACTGGCTGGCCTCAAGATTCTTGGATGCCTTTTCCATATACTTAGCCATTCTGGACCTTAGGCCAAGCACATCGTCCACAATGTCTTGCTTGGGTTCTTGGAGAGGCCTCTCCCAACCATCTTTTACAAGACACAGTGGTCCCCTTACAAGATGACTAAACAGAAGTTCAAAGGGGTAAAACCCTACTCCCGTCTGTGGCACTTCCCTATAAGCGAAAAGCAGTCATGGCAACAGGACATCCCATCTTCTTATGAGTTTTTCAGGGAGTCCCATGATCATGCCTTTCAATGTCTTGTTTAATCTCTCAACAAGGGCATTGGTTTGTAGATGGTATGGGGTAGTAAATCTGTACTGCACACCACACTCCTTCCACATGTGTTTCAGGTAAGCAGACATGAAGTTGGAACCTCTGTCTGAAACCACCTCCTTAGGAAACCCTACCCTGGTGAAGACACCCAGAAGGGCCTTGGCTACTGCAGGAGCTGTAGTTGTCCTAAGGGGAATTGCTTCAGGGTACCTAGTAGCATGAGCCACTACTACTAGAATGAATTTGTTCCCTGAAGCAGTGGGAGGTTCAAGTGGACCCACAATGCCCACGCCTACCCTTTCAAAGGGGCCTCCACCACTGGCAGTGGTATCAGGAAGGCCTTTGGGTGGCCAGTCCCGGAATCTATGTAATCCTTAAAGTAATCAACTGCATTTATGTAGGAAAACCCCATTGAGCTCAATGTTAAATTGTGTTTAGAATTGCCTTTCTGCAAAGTAATTACCTAAAGTCACTCATATTGAGAAAAGTATATTTTGATACCTGAAGATTCTAAAATAAAACAACCATATCTTTTGATATAAAAACAATTGGCCTAGAGTTCAGTTCTTGAGTGTGTGAAACCTTTTGCTGACTGAGGGTGTACAACAAATGCTTTACACTGTCCTCTGATACTGCCTTACTGCTCGACCAAGATACCACTTTGGAGATTAAGGTTATATCTAACTTTAACCTCTGTCATACCTCTGGGGACTGTCGACTCTATACACACTGTACCTTACTTTGGTCCAGTATATATAGAGCCACTTTCTTACATTGGTGGCAGCGGTGGGATCTTGGAGAAGAGGTAGGTACCCCAAAGGAGGGCACAGGGGGTCGCAAGGCACCGGGTGCAGGGGAGTCTTTTGGTGTCAGGAAATCTTACCCTCGGCTGGTCGCGGTTGTAGGGGTCCCTGGTTCTGAGGCTGCAGGCGTCATTTGGTTGGTCGAGGAGGGTCTTTGGGCGCTGAACTTCGGGTCCCAATCGCCGGGGGGACGTCCTCGTGGTACTGGGTCACTCAGGCACAGGCCGGGCTTGGCTTGGTGGGTTCAGAGTGGGCTGGATTTGCGATTCCTGGCTGGCACCAGGGGTTTTTCTGTTGGAGCAGAACAACTGCTCGTGGGATCCCAGTCTTTTGGATGGTTCAAGGCAGGCAGTTCCTCCTGGGATGTCGAGGTTGCTGTCCTTTTGTTAGTAGCTGCGCTGCAGGCCTTCTTGTTTCTTGGTCTTCTTGTTGTTGCAATCGGGATTTGAGGAAGGAAGGTTCAGGGTGCCCCTAAATACTAAATCTAGGGGCGTTACAGTTTGGGCAAGGGCAGGGACCAATGGGTCCCTGTCCTGGGGTGGGTACTCCCCCTAGCCTGCTCCTCTCCTATAGGAGGGGGACAGGAGCCTAGCTGTGATTGGGCAGGTCTCCCGATCTTCAAGATGGCCGGAGCCCGGAGTCGTGCTTCACCTCGCCTCCCCCACCTGGAGGGTAGGGTTGGCATAGGCTGGCACACCCCCTTTCCTCACTTATGTTTTCCCGCCATTCTTCCCACCAGAGTGGGGGCCAGAACCGGTGGGGGCCAGTTGCTGAGTACAGCAAGTGGCCTGGAGAAGCTCACAAAGGCGATATGCCTTTGAAGCTTCCCCTTCCCATCCTGGGGGAGGAGGCTTGGCACCTTGTCCCAGGATGTGCATTGTTCCAGGCCCCCGAGAGTGGCAAGCTCTCGACCCAGGGATCCAGAAACATGTCTGGTGGTGGCAGCCTCGGTAGCTACACAGTCAGGACACTGGGAGTTGGTTAGGTTTCAGGATGTATCTCTAAAATGCCCTCTGTCATGCATTTTACATTAAATCCCACACTGGCATCAGTGCGGGTTTAATGTGCTTAGAAGTTTGATATCAAACTTCTCAGTCTTCAGTGAAGCCATCATGGTGCTTTGGAGTTCATAATGACGACCTCCCAGCACCATATACCCTTAAATGGCGTCACTGCACTTACAGTGCCCAGGAATGGCCCTGAGTACTGTAGGGGCACAGGGCTCATGCACCTGTGCCCACACCACTGGCATAGGGCATCCAGCTAGAGGGGTGACTGATGGGTGCCAGGGCAGTGAGCTTGTGGGCATGGCACACAGGGATGTGTGCCATGTCAACTCTCTGTTTAGTTCTGTACTTAGACACTCAGCCTGCAAAGGCAGTGTGTGGGTGTCAGGGTACAGGGTCCCTAAGGCTGGCACAATAAGTGCTGCAGTCCTTAGGGGTCTTCTCTGGTCACCATGCCCTGGGTACCTAGGGTGCTATTTACTAGGGGCTGACAGGTGGCCAGAAATGCCAATTGGGTTTTAGTTGCAACACAGTTTTAGGGAAAGAACACAGGCCCTCGGCACCTGGTTGGCAGGAGCCTAGGGCACACTCTGCCAAAGCACATCAGCAATTCAGCAAAAATTCAGCAAAAAGTGGGGGCATACCCATGCAAGGAAGATGGTACTTTTTCACACCACAGACTCGGGGAAAAGTTTAAATGTTTTATCTGGTTAATTAATGTGAGTCAAAACAAGAATACAGTACGAGCTCCGTCTTCCCAGGAAAGAAAAATCAATTAATTTATTAATCAGTCACCTATATTAGAATGAGGTTTCAAAATGACAGTCTCTGAAAAAAGAGGATAGTGAGGGTAGTACATTGACATACTTCATAGAATTTTAATGACCTAGAATGGTGTGGAAACCAACCCCTTGGCCAAGGAGCTGGAAGGGTCCCCTGAAAAGGATCAGGAGACAAAGACTTCAGGACAGGTCTCAGGACAGGATAGATGACCACTTCTAGATGCAGCGCCTGCGTCGCACTCTTCTCTGACACTATCTTCCTCCTCGATTCTTCTGCAATCTTATTATTATTATTATTATATTCTTATATAGCGCCAGATTCGACCCCCGAAGGGGTATCTCCGCGCTTGCCTTGGGAACCCGTCCCGGCTTTTCCCTGTAAGATAGCCCCTACAGGGCATCCCCAAGGTGAAAGCCAGGCATCCCGCCGCGGGGGACCATTGTGGAGATTAAGCAAGCTTAATGCCCAGAGTTGCAGAGTGTGAACCCATGATTAGGTCAGGCACCGAAGCGAGAATTATTGAGTCCATGGACATTTGAGCTCAAGACCCAGCCGCGTTGGGAATTGAACCCTGGTCCCGGGTCTGACCTCTGCTTCAGGGTCTGCCTGCTCTAACCAGTGAGCCACACTTCTCCATCTTCTTCTAATTATTTTTGTTAAAATTCTAAATCTGCAAATCGATTCTTCTTCAGCATTCGTTCAGCTCTTGGACAGCACCCCGGTCTTTCATCATCTCAGCATCACGAGCCAATCTAAGTAACTAACTAACTAACCTACCTCAATTATACCTTTCTTTGCTCATGTACCACCCGTCAACAGCATGTTGTATTCAGGGCCTTGTAGTTTTGCTTTTAATATTCTTATGGGCTCAAAATCTCCAACATGGAAAGTGAGGTTTGCTAAACAGGTGTCACATATGACATGGAGACTCTTGGTAGCTGTAGTTCAATATTGTACAATGTGTTCTAGTTTATGGCAAAAAGATCTGCTCGCTTCACACTCAAAACCAAAGGTATTTTGTAAGAGTTCGCTCTTTCATTAACATCACCAATTTAAACAAGCACTGACAATGCCAAACATTTTTGGCTTTTGGACGGGCCAGTTACAGCTGGGCCAACAGCAGTGGAATATTTCATTCCTCAGGGAACATTTAAAGCATGGCTGCAGCAGAGGAAGCTTTACCTCACAAAAAAGTGTCCCCAGTCCAAGGGCCCCTTCCTGCAGAACAGCAGGAGTAATAATGCAAACCTCTGCCACTAAGGTATGAGTGGCATGCTGGTTGCACATAGCTCTCTGGAGCAGGTGCTTAATCCACTGATGTGCGTGTATAGATGCTTGAGTGAGAGAATCTGCCACCACTCCAACCTACGTCAAATTTATTTTTAAAAAAACAACAACAAAAACTAATTGAGATATGGAACAAAATAATAGATATCAAAAGAAAATGTTAGGTACAGTAAATACATTGATGGCAGGAAAAAAAGTGTCTATGTTAATGACGATATGTGAGAGGGTCGTCTTGTACCTGTGCACAGCAGTGGGTTCAGCATTTGTCAGGGGTCAATGTCCCCAGATCTCTCTTCCAGTCCAACCAGCTTCAATGGGACTGTCCCAGGGTTTGGAAAAAGATTTTTGCATTCAGAAACAAAATAGATCGGCTCATGTCCCCTCTTTGCATGTAATGCATAAGTGCTTCAAATTCAGGTGATGGACTGGGTAAGCAACTCGCTGTGGAGCGTAGTCGATAGTAGATAAAGTAAGCATGGGACATGGTCTTGCATGGCCAAGAAAACTGGCCCGACTATTGAATTCCTCCTAGGGAAAAGGTCACCCGGAGTGTCAAAATCTGCCTGCATTAAAGTGTGTAGTGTTAGTCTTTCTAAAGGGGGGAGGAAGTAAGGGATTGCACCCAGCCGAAAGAAGTGGAGAATATGAAATTAGTTGGTTCTCACCAGTCCACACATGTCATTCCAATGGTGTCAACATAGGTTATTTGTTCATAGGGTTTCTTGCAAAGTGCACTCAATGAAGGATTGGGACGCATGATGGTAGGCTCGATTTGAGCACGCATCGTCACTTCAGTACTCTGGAGTCAATATTTAATATAGTGTGCCTATACCACAACATAATAGGCCTTCAAGCCCTGTACTGCCAGACTACCGGCTTTCATAGTCTGGGTCAACACACCCTATTGGGGACACGGCTGTTTAGCTCCCCAAAGGCTGCCAGAATTCTGTCCGGGATATTGGTAAAGCCTTAAGGAGCACAACCATCTTAATAATCTAATTACGACCTAGTAGAGGCAATGGCAGTCATATTCAACGTTCCTCCCGTGTTTTGAGTACTTCTAGTGCTAAACCAAATTTTAGGCCAAGTAGTTCCTTGAGGTCACAGGTAATGCGCACACCCAGTATCTCATCTCATTAGTACTCCATGCCAAGGGACTTTCAGGGACGCAGGAGTCGTTCAATCCATCTAGGGAAAAATCTCTGACTTTTTTCCATTAATATGGAGCCCTTAGTGACCGTTGAACTGAAGACCCTCACTCTTGACCAGGGTGAGGTTTTCCCTGGGCCTCTAAATATAGAGTTCCAGGTGAACTGCATATAGGGAGACTATTAGCGGCCGTCCCCTTATAGTATCCCATGTTTTGAATGAAAGTTCTGACGGAAACATGCATGTGGCTGTATCTGCAAGGCAAAAATAAGGGGGGTTTGGGGACAGCCCTGACGGTTGCCTCTAGCGATGGCGATAGTTTGTGAGTACTGGCCATTAAACCAAAGCCTAGCTCATGGTGCACTGCACAACAACCGGATGTACTGCAAAAAACAACAAGCATTTGCAATGCAATAGGTCCCGCATTTGCGAGAGTGTAACCTATTGGCATTGTAAATGACAATGCCTTTTATTTACGTTTTAAAAACCAACACATAAAAGGCATTGCCATTTACAATGCCAATGGCTCAAACTCTAACAACTGCGAGTCCTATTGCATTGCAAATGCTTGTTATCAATCTGACAAGGATGAAATGCTCAGAGTCATGCTTAACATGTAAATAACACTGCCGATGTGAAATTCGACCCTGTAACTCCCATTGAATGTAATTACTTATTTGTGAATGTGTCTTAACTAGCCCTAACAGGCCGCATTAGGGCCGCTAGTGAGCTCTCTTGAGATCCGTAAATGTGCCACTATCAACAGAAGATCCACAAACTCTCAGGAAGGCTCCAAGTAGGAATGCTCTTACACGGGCTATGCCACCTAATTGAAAATGTCTGCCAAATTTATAGCACATATATTGCAAGTACTGCTTTTCTCATAAAAGAACATTTTGAAATTGTGTATTTCATAAAGAGAGAAGTTGTTTGAACTACTCTTATACCCATTTCACAGCTGAGGAATCATCATAAATTCTTGAAGAAGCTTTGGGTCGAAGGGATTTTAGTTTCATATCACCAACCGATCTCATAAAGAGCAAGCATGCATTGTGTATCTGGCATTTCATGCCTATGCTAAACTACAGTCCTCAAAAAACTTTTGATAGCCAGGAAGATAAGTGCCATAGTGACAAACTCCAGTTCGCCTCATTGAGGGGAACTGTTTGAATCCCTTTAGGAAAAGATTCAGTATCCAAGCGTCAAAATTATACCAGTAATGTTGGCAGTCTATCAGTGTGGAGATTTATGCCTATAGATTAGATTGTAATATGCATGTATTGAGCTATTTATCTTCATTTTTTATTTTTTTATATTCTTTTAACATTAACAGTGTTATACCTTTATTTATTTCACTTATTCAGTTTTCTATATAACATTCGAAAATCAATAAAGAATACATCTAAAAAAATGCATGAGAACTGGAGCAGGGGTTTGCTCAGTGGTACTTGGCGGAACCTTGGAAGCCAATTGAGTTTGTGTGGTGGGATTATTTGACTGGTGGCTGTCAGTCAGTCAGATCCTCCCCAGGCAATAGTTTGATGCACATGATTTGTGTCATGAGCCCCAGTGGAGCTGTGATTGAGTATAATTATTCAGCGTTACAGAGTAAATACTTTCAATCAAGGACCTGGGTCCCAACATTTGGGCGTGGAACCTCTGGAGCTTATCTAATTGGCAGAGAAAGCTGGTTTGAACTATAAAATTATCCCTCAGCTTCAATCAGCATTCCACTTCCTGTACACATTGCAACCTTAGTCTAATAGCTGGAATAGGAGACTTAAGCGACAAAAACCCAATAGAGATATGAATTTTGAGAGACTATAAACCCCTGCTTTTTCGTTCAAAACAATAAATCATTGTGATGGACCACACTCGTGCTTAAACTTTGCAAGGATTGGAAAACATTTATAAAGTTGTAAACTACTACTCTGGCCCACTTTGGGCAACCAACTCTGGCAGGGAGCTAGTCCCAGAGGCCAGAGAGGCTTGTTTGAATATTTATCTCGGAGTCAAAGCAGTCTCCAGGATCTATGGACAAACTGCCGTAGACGTAACTGGAGTGGTCCTTGATGCAAGGGATACAGGATCCTAAGATGCTCAGGGATGCAGAGAATACCTAACCAGTGACAAGGGTCTTCCTGGGGCTACTCCTCAGTCCACGAGCACGGTGGGGCGACTTTGGCCACAGGGGTGGATTTCCCTCGAAATCCAGTTGAATTCCAGCCAAAAACCAGTTTCGACTGATATATTGGTCTCGAGTTACAGTTAAAGTGAAACCAGCATCTCCCTTTAACTGGGGATAACTTCCATACTGGGTAACTACACTTTGATAACTCTCCCTGATCCAGCAAACGCAGGTTCAACTTTTGAGGGTCAGGACTAGGGGCCAGATGTAGGTAGACATTTACCGACCGGTAAATGGCTATTCTAGATGTGGTTGGCCTATTTTACCAAATCGGTAAATTTACAGAATCGGTAAAATACCGAATCAGTATTTTTACAGAATCGGTAATTTTGAAATATAGGTGGGACTCTAGTCCCACAGGCCTTACCGAATCAGTATTTTACCACCCAATCCAATTGGGTGGTAAAATACCGATTCCATGTGTGCATGTACATGTGTGCATGCACACCTATGGCATGTGACAGACGGACATGCCCTTAGGGCATGTCTGTGTGCCACATTTCACACATGCCTTAAATCGGGGTGCTAGAGGGTGTCAAAGTGACACCCTTTGCACCCTTGCAAAATTCGGTATTTACCGAATCGGTAAATACCGATTTGGTAATGCCCGTTGATTCCAATGGGCTTCAATGCCCATAGGAAACAATGGTTACAAAGTGGTCCCAGATACTAAAACTACTAAACCATAAATCAAAAATAATTGAAAGAAAATATAACAGCATTGTTTTTATTCACAACGTGTATCATAGAAAATTATTCATAAAATACATCCATAGTTGATCACATTTAATAAAAAATTGGAAAGGGAAGGGTAGTGGTTGGATGGTAAAGGTACTGAATGGATAAAGCAATGGTCACTATGACCTTAATAAACCAGAAATAATAATTGATTAACGCCGATTCATGTGGACTAATTGAACCCCCGTGGCAATTCGCATTCATCCTCTGAAGATGACTTAGCTACTAGTGTGCACACCCAGATACCGTCTTTCCCTGTGACAGCTCGTGATCCTGCTTCTTTTAAGAAGTTGGATACCACTCGCTGAGTGCCACTATTTTAAATCAACGGCCAATCCAGATTCCCTCATTTGACAACAGCTTCTTGACTGTGTCAGAACACGACTGATTATATGAGTGGAGATACCAATTGCGTAGGAACTCTGTTGGCCCCACAGTTCTGTTAAGAGTTTTTTCAGGATCCTAATGTTTGTGACGGATTACCTTTTCATCGCCTGATTACGCTTTTTATATCAAGATTCACTGCCCCTTTTTGCGCCCTTGTCCTGATGAAGACCTTCTAGCAAGGTCACATCCCACACCTGCACGTATCTGGGTCGAAACGTTGACACTCTTCCTCATTTTCAGCCTCCTCTCCTGAACCATCATTTGTGATTTTCCGAGGCATGATTTTGCTCCAATCAATGTATGAATTGTGATTTTCAGTTTGTTAATCAATTATTATTTCTGGTTTATTGAGGTCATAGTGACCATTGCTTTATCCATTCAGTACCTTCACCATCCAACCACTACCCTTCCCTTTCCAATTTTTTAGGGGCATTAAATGTGATCAACTATGGATGTATTTTATGAATAGTTTTCTATGATACACGTTGTGAATAAAAACAATGCTGTTATATTTTCTTTGAATTTTTTTTGATTTATTGTTTAGTAGTTTTAGTATCTGGGGCCCCTTTGTTTGTATCAATTATCCACCCAGGTCCCAGCGACTTATTGGGTTAACCCGTGTTTTTACAGCACATAGGAATCAATGGGCATTACCGAATCGGTATTTACCGATTCGGTAAATACCGATTCCTACAGAATCGGTAATTCAATTACCGATTTTCCCTACATCTCCCCCCTTCTATTTTACCGATTCATAAATACTGAATCAGTAAAATTCTGTATTTATGAATCGGTAAAATATACTTACCTACATCTGGCCCCAGGTCTCCTAGGCTGCATGTTGGCAGTCAGCGGTGGTCAGGTGATCTTGGCTACCAACCTACAAGGCAGGCATCTTTTGATTTTTTTGGCAAAGTAGCTATAACAGGTACTCAACCAACTGACTCTTGGAGTCAGTTCTTCTGTCTGAGACTTAGGAATGACTTTTACTCGTTTTACATGTAAAACTGCTCTGCCAGTTAGTAATGGTAGGCTGGGAGTCAAACTTTGCTTTGTCACATTCTTGTTGGCACAATAAATGCTTCAGTTCACGAAGCAAGCACAGGGCAGCGTTTTTTTACGAGGAAGGCAATCATGAATCTACAGACGGCAGTATAACTACGAAGATAAGAGTATCCTGGTTAAAAGAATAAGAATACTCGCGGTCGAGGTGGATATTTGCATTATTATGACAATACAAAATAGTTGCTGTTCACAGAGTCGCCCCTGATGAAGGCGCCACGTAGGTGCCGAAATGCATTGGGCTCAACAATGAATGAATGATTATACATGTTATATAAAGTGTTGAAAAAGAAAACATGCTATTTGCAAAGCAAAAGATACAAATGCATATTGTTATGAAAAATGAGAATAACAAGGATAAATGCTAAATGAAAAATGAATGATTAAAAGCAAATGTGCTAATGAGAAAATCAGTTTGTTTACAGTGTGGTGATATAAACACATGCGGAGCACCAGGTGAACAGTGCGCGATTAGGTGGGCACCAAAACCCATCATAACTCATCAGTTCACGAGAGACATTTTAACTTACAGGCCTTGGTTACCCCGGGTACCTCATACTAGGGACTTATAAGTGAGTTATTGCATGCCACTTGTGAGTGAACCAGTTCGACACATATTTTTATGGTCACACCACTGGCACTGTGGTCTGTTTAGCAGGCCTCAGTGCACCTTCAGTGTCAAAAGCACAGCAACATTAGTTCAAAACTTGGGCAGGATCATGCAAAAAGAGACATGTCCATACAAATATCATAAGTACAATTTGCAATGCACCACTAATACTGAACCCCATCTGTGACACCACCAATGATGATGCTCTCAGCTGTTGTAATGGTTTGGCCATCATAGGTGAATATCCAGAGAGTTGGCTAGTTTAGTGGTGATGTGGTTCTTTTTCACCATGTGCAATAATTACCTGGTCCTTTTCACAGGAGTCTGAAAAAAGCGGTGCACTTCGAATAACACTCCTAACATAACAAGCATTGGCAAAGCCAATGCAAACAGCTATTTGGCTTTGCCAATGTGTTTTAGCCATGTTCTACATAAGGGTGACTGCTGTTCAGCATGGCTAAATGTTAGTAGTTTAGAGGAGAGTGGCGTAGAGTGAATTACGGTGGCATGCAGTGTTGTAGAGTAGAGTGGAGTGTTGTAGAGTGAAGTGGTATAGAGTGCCATGGAGTGGGACCCAGTGAAGTAAAGTAGAGTGGAGTGGCTTAGGGTGTAGTGGCGTACAGTGGAGGGGCTTAAGGTGGAATAGAGTAGAGTTTTGTCAAGTGGGTTGTCATAGGGTGGAGTGACGTAAAGTGTAATGGCTTAGAGTACAGTAAAGTGGCATGTAGTAGGGTGGGGTGCATGGTTTAGTTGTGCACTGCCATTACAGACAATACATTTTCAATTGAAATTACTATTATATTTCCACAGACATACAGTGTAACTGATAAAACTATACAGCACACAAACGATGTGTGAACGTCTTCATCATGTAGTGTATTGATTTGTTTTGATCGTATTAAAATATTTGTTCCCATCACACTTGAGAATTACAAAAAGATTTGCTTCATTTGTGCTTTCCTAATTATAATATATTCTTAATATTTGTACAGTTCATTTACTGGCCTGTAAATGTTTTTGTGTACTAGAAAAAGACAACATACTACAGCATTTCCTTGCACACTCCAGTACCTAGCAAGATCATCACATACATCCTCACACTTTGCTGTCAGAGAAACAAAAGTAAACTCCAGCTTCCCTCGGAAGACCGAGCCTGACATTTGACCTCTGTGCATGCACAGCAAATGTGTGCCAATGAGCAAGGCACTGAAAGTGGAAAGCATTATGCTGTTCTTTATTTCGAAGTTCTCTTTGGCTACCAGGGAGTAGTGCTGCGTTTAGCATATGTAGACTGTTTTCAGTGGTGGACATTGTAAGCCAGAAAAGAATGGTCAAGCAGGGCAAATAGAGTTAGTTTGGAGACTGTCTTGAGAGTAAAGGAATTGATGGGTTTAGGAGAAAAACTATTTGGTCAACACAAAAATATTGGTCATGTCAGTGAAAAGGCTTGGTGGTTAAAAGCATGTACATGTATTAAATTTGCAGTGACACTAAACATGCCTCTTTTCTGCACTCCTGGCGGAGGAGTCCTGAATGAAAACACATGGCACTTGCCACCATAGCTCCCTGAGAGTTCCCTCACCCAATGTATGTTTGCGTTTTTAGCATGTTAGGCTGATACTGGCTAACGGAACTTCAATTTCTTTTTCAGGAGACCAATGTCTTAGGATTCAAGGGGCCCCGAAAGATGACAGTATTAATCCCAGGAATGAATTCTGACAATGAGAGAGTCCCGATCCGTCCTCGTAACGTAAGTTAAATTGAGAACCAGGCTAACATGTCAGCGGAAGTCCTACTCCAGTACCAACTTCCCACTTGTACCAAACCTTTTATTGATTCTTACAGCAGAATAAATGTGGTTTTCATAGTTGTG
Source organism: Lissotriton vulgaris (assembly GCF_964263255.1). NCBI lineage: Eukaryota > Metazoa > Chordata > Amphibia > Caudata > Salamandridae > Lissotriton > Lissotriton vulgaris. The sequence goes on along the minus strand of NC_141693.1, from coordinate 1,324,691,060 downwards.
CATTCAAGTCAGCCTAGCTAGGAAAGTTATGAGGATTAAAAGGGGCTCGGTATACAGCAAACAAAAGGTGCAGGTGTGTCCGGACTCTGGAAGGTCAGTAATCCAGCTGTTTACACAATTGGATCTAGCTCACAGACACAGTTGGGCCCAATTCAAGGATGCAAATTGGTGTATCTGTTGGGCAGTAAAGGGTATGAGTGGTATAGCAGAGCACAGAACTTGATCCACCTTACTCACAAACCTCGGTCTAGCAAAGAATGCATGTGGGTGTTGCTGTGGGAAGGTAAGTGTTCTAGCTGAGCGCACATTGAGTCCAGCTCAGGGACATAACTGGGTCTAGTGAAGAATGCACATGAGTGCAACTGGGAGGTAAGTCCTTAGCACAGACATACAGTTTTACTGATAAAACTATACAGTTCACAAATGATAATGTGTGAAAATCAGTATCATCTAATGTACTGATTTGTTCTGATCATATTAAAATCTTTGATTCTACCTCACCTCAGAATTACAAAATAAATGTGCTCCATTTGTGCTTTCCTAGTTTTTATACATTCTTAAATATGTGTACAGTTAATATACTGGCATTTAAATGTTGTTGTGTGCTAGAAAAAGACACCATACTACAGCATTTCCTTACACACACACAATACCCAGCAAGATTATCACATAAATCTTCTCACCTTTCTGACAGAGAAATTAAAGAAAACACCAACCTCCCTCGGAAGACAAAGCCGGACATTTGACTTCTTTGAATGCACAGCAAATGTTACGAGATAAACACAAAATGAAAAGGCCTGTTTATTGTTCATTGACTTCTGAACTCCAGCATGGTTATTTTGGGAGTGCTTCTGCACCTCCTACTACCCTACTTCCAGCGGCAATGGCATGGTCATGAAATTGAGGAAGTGTTGGACTTGGCCCTTTCACCAAAAATGTTCACTTTTCACCCCCCTGTTTAGGATGTCTCCCCCATGATAAAGAACACTGTAAAGGCCATGTGTGGTGTGAAACGCCATGTTCAATGTGACGAAATGGTGTGCGCACCTGTAATACCCCTATTGTAAATATGCACATTACTAAAATTATGCTTTTAAAATGAATGCCATGGCTGTGTGTTGTGCCACCTGACTGCAGTGGGTTAGCGGTCTAGTTGTTTGGTACCCATTCATCCCAGCATTTGGAGGGAAAGCCTGGCACCCAGGGTGCTCTACTCCTCCCCCTGAGCCAGTTAAGACAAGTTCTCCTGAGGATTCTAGAAGCTTCCGGCACTGCCTGGTAGGTGGGGTGAGCGGGGTTGTGCCACCATGTGCTCAGACAGAGCAGGGACAGGAACGTGAGCGGACCTGCTGCCAGGGGATACATCCACTGGGGCCTGTGTGCTGGACCCTGCACCCAACCAAAACACCTCTGCTACCCCCCAATGCTAGTGGAAGACCCACTGCAGGAGTACAGGCTGCTGAACAGGAGGAGTGCCACGCTACAGTAGAGGATGGTGGAAGCCTACCGCCCTGTCTTGATGAGTACCCACTGCCTGCTGACCTGGCCCGGTAGTGCCTGCTGCTCTGCCCCATGGCCCCTGAAGGAGGAGCGCCATCCTAGGTCCCTGAGGCTGCTGGGACCTTGCACCACACAAGCGCTGCGCCTAAAAAACCCTGAAGCGGAGGAGAGCGCTATATTGGGGCTGGACTGGACCCCCCAGGAGGTGAGGAGGGTTACCCTGGGGCCCCTGAGGTTTGCTGTTGGGACTGTCTGCCCACCTGAAGAGCTGAGCCCCCGAAGCGCTGTGCTCCCTACGCGCTACTTGGTCCAGAACTGCTGCCTTCCAAGCGCTGTGTGTGAGGGGAAGGACTGTGGTCTCCTAAGCGCTAGCCTTTTCAAGCGCTGTGCCTGTTAAGCGCTGTGTGGCCGACAAGGAACTGTCTGATTGGAAAGCGCTGCGGGAGCCTACCCCGTGTTTTGGGCGCTCTTGGGCTAATGAAGACTGGCGGGTGCCTACCACCCGATCTCAGCAAGGAAGGAGCCCGAGGCAGAACCGAGTGCACCCGGTGAGTGGGGCGTGTGGCAGAGTTGCGATGTGCTAATCATGCATACCCTTACCTACAGTGCCGACATGTTTCACTGCTGTATTGCGTAGAGCAGTTTCATCAGGGCTGCACTCAAGTGCTGCCACTTCACTCTCTTTGGACACTTAGTTCTGTTTCGTGCCGGAAGCAGCAAAGCTATGCATACCAGCTGCTCCGGTATCAACAAGGCCACTAGGTACTCCTAACGTGAGTTTGCCCCTTGTTTTTTGGTAAAGATATTTTATCTGGCGCGTGGTTAAAGAACACCGCCTCACCGTGACAGGCTCGGAAGACGCCTTTCCTCAGCCGTTGGGCCAAGTGGAGTCCCCGAGAAGGGGCTCCCCGGTGGCAGTGGCAGACCAGGACTGCTTCCACACAATGGCCCCTCCGGACTGAGGGCAGTCGCCATCGTTGGGGGCATTATCAATTTGAGGGCATCCCTAGGCAGGATGCCTGTTATGTTTGGAAGTGATGGGGTTATGGCCCCCACTCCTGGTTTTGCACCTGATGTTAGAGGCCAGATAGGTGCCCCCCTAATGTGTTCCTGCCTGACGTTCTAGGCCAAAGGATAAGGTCTGATGTGAATGTGCGGCTATGCCGATGGTGTCACACCTGGTGGGTTGAAGGCCTTCCCTAATGCGCGCACTACTGGAAATGTTTTAGGCCCCATGCCCCAGAGGACCCTGCCTAATCAGACCTATGCCTGTATGTTGCCTAAGGCGCTGATATGCCCAACGGTTGATTCCTAGTGTTTCTTCCCCTCACGCTTATATTGCTGATGTTCTATGCCATTTTTTTATGCGCACTGGGTTTCCTGCCCCATGATTTAGGTATATGCCTGATGTTAATGCGGGGCGCTTAATGTTCCTTTTTGCAGGGGATGCTGATGCCATGCATAATTTGCTTTTAAGCCTGAGGTTAATGCTTTATGTTTTTATTTCAGCCCTGAAACTGGTGGACTTACCCTTTTCAGTTACCCTGTAAATAATCCCCCTTGTAAATATTGCCGCGGAGTATAGTGATTACTGTGTTTGCTTTTGCATATTTGAGACAATACAAAAGTTATTCTTTTCCATCTGAACTGGTGTCGTGTCTCTTTTTGGGGCGTGTTGTCTGTGTGTACCACGTGGATGCTTCACACATGTCCTCAGGAGTTTGGCCTGCCCGCTCTGCACCATGCTACCCCCGTAGAATTGGTCACCCCATTTCTAACAGGAAGTTTAAGTTATGCTACTAGTAAAGAGTACCAACAAAAATAAACAAGGTTGTAGCCAGAGCATTTTTCATCACAGGCCTGAAGATTAGTGGCAGAAATAAGTAGAATTATTCAAGCAGAAAGATAGAAGGCAGGAAACATCTTCCATGGAGTGCCTTATGAAAAAGAAAAAAAGAGTTTCCAGAAAGCAAGCACTCATGGAGGAATGCAAGAAGCCAGATAGGTGGAAAAAAGTCTTTGTTCCACTGGAGGGACAAAGACATGCTGGACAGCCTAAAACAAATAAAGCCAGCACAAATAAAGCAAGCACATGTGAGTTACAAAACACAAAGGCAATGGTAAGCAATGGGCGAATGTATTCCCTGGGAAGTTTTGAGAATGTCGGTAAGAAGGCTTTAGCAACCAGAAAGCTGTGCTGTCTGCTAGGCTGTCTGCTTACAGGGGGTTTCTCTTTTACCTCTTCCCTGTTTTCTTTAAACTTCAAAGCTCGTCTTCAGCTTACACATGAAAACAGCCACCATGTTAGATAAGTGCTGACTGTGACTAACTACCCCTCATGGTTACTGTCATGGACAAACTGATGTCTAGGTAGGTCTCACTGACCCCTGGGTGGCTGGTACCTGCGAGGTGACCTGGAGGATTAGCAGACTCTCCTTCTAATCTATATTGAGTAGAAATCTTAGGTTGAGGTTCAGGTTGATTTCAAGATTACACAAAGAAATAAAATAATAAGTTATTGGAAGTAGATAAAACGGAAAGGATTACGAATTAAGTGTTGTCAGGTGACTTCTCGCACTGGCAGGCCTGTGTGACTACTCACACAAACCTCAGCTGATTTGATGGATAACTTAAAACAGAATTCAAGGCTGTTTGTGGTAGGCAGGGCAAGACTAGCTGCCGTGGATCCAATATTGTGACTAGTCCTTAAGTCCCTTGACCCAAGTTGAACCCTGAACCCTCCATGCCTAGGGTAACCGTACCCCTTTGTGGTGGTGAATGACACGAGGCTCGTACCAGGAAGCCCAACCCCTGAGAATGTGTCCTTGCCCAGCTGACAACTGGTCTTCCCGCTCACCCAAAATCTCCTTCTCATGCAGGATTTGATTAGTTACACTTAAGGTACTTTGAGATTTCTCAGAAAATAATCAACAAATGGAATGGAATGGAATGGAATGAGATTTTTAAAGCGCATGGCTGCCCAAGAGCGTCCCAGCGCTGACAGAAAATCCAAGTGGTCAGGTCAGGCGGAAGCATGAAGAAGGTCAAGGGAACAGCCACGTCTTCAAGGATTTGCGAAAGGACAGGAGGTTAGGTTGGGCACGAAGGTCCAGTGGGAGAGCATTCCACATCTTGGACGCCTGGTAGGAAAACCGCCGGCCTCCGGAGCGTGTTTTCTTAATCCTAGGTATTTGAGTGAGGTGGACATTAGAGGATCGGAGGGTTCTGTTTGTGATATAAGGCGTCACAATATCTTTTAAGAACAGGCGGGGCGAAGACTTACCACTTACCACTTTCGGCAGAGATGATGGATGCTGTTTCACAGACACAAGAGAGGTGATCAGGACATCATTTCACCTATACTTGCATGTTTCACTATACTAATTCAACACTAATCCTCTATGGGTCCCGGAGTAGTGTGCTACTCGTCGAAAAAGCGATTTGACGCCTCGTCAGGGGTAGTAAGCACTATATAAATGCAATTACAATACAATACAATACAATTATGCAATGACGCTTAATGGCGTAATTTGGGCAAATTTGCTGTACATACATAACGTGAACTTCCCAAAATTAGGTTTAGGCTTACTCACTATGCCAGGGCAAGACTGGAAGCCAAAATCGGCACTGGCAACATTATTCAAACCAGCCCACACTGCAAGAGACTGCTACTAGAATGGGGCAGTGGGGACATGTTTCAGTCCTGGCAACCTTTCCTGCTCTGTAAACAGCCCCATGGCCTGCAGCCCTCTGGGAAAATGCCCGAGAAGCAGAATTACCTGTCCTGTCCTGCCAGGGATACTGTTGTTTGTAAAAGATAGCCCAAACTTCCTTAATTTATTTCAATCTCAAGAGTAGTCATGGGGTGTATCTTGGACCGTATTAACTGTGGGGTGTGTGCTGTGCTTGTGAATTCCCAGCAGTCACTGTGGTGTACCCAACTGAAGAACATGATTGATGGATATAAGGTGTATTGGGTTGTGTAGAGGTGTCAGAGGGAGAAAAATCAGCATTTGAAAAGTAAACATTCTTGAAGCCCTTCATGTTTATCCGATCATTGAGACATCTGTGTGTTAGACGAAAAGGGAAAGGGAAATATGCCACTGACACTTCTCCCCTGCACGTGCCAGACACCAATACCTATAGGATTACTCAGGAGTCCTAGTGCTAGTTGCTGGTACAAGTGTGTAACTCAGGTCTCAGGTTCCAATACCAGTACGATGACTTGGTTGGTTAATGCACCTGTTTTACACGTGTGTGAGTGTAGCTGCAAGGTTACTTTGATTTTATGTTGGGTAGACAAAGTGGGATTTCAGGGTACAGTGAAGCCCTTTAATCCCTTTAAATAGATTATTTTTTCTGTCAGGAGTTTCTGATGCTTACGGTATTGCACTTGTGTGTGCGTGTGTGTGAGGGCGTGGAGGGAAGACGGGCTCAATTCAAACTACGTCATAGAAAACAGAATGTGACAAGGCAGTGGGGAACTAGCATAGGGTGACCAGGCGTCCCCGTTTTGCCAGGACGGTCCCAGTTTTTAACCAGCTGTCCCAGCAAATTTCAAGAAATATAGCTCATGTCCCTGTTTTTAAAGAGGGCCGACTGAAAACGGTGGGAGGTGTTTTTTATGTTTTACAAAGCAGGGATGGTTATCAGTTGTTTCAAGAAAGCAATTTAATTAACAGGCAAGCTACTGGGTTTAAAATTTGCATTTTATGTATGTTCTTACTGCCTGTTCTGTAATTCCCTGCTGAGGAGCGATCTCATCGCCTGAAGTAAAATTGTAGTCCTTCTTCTACTTTTGTGAAATGTCCCGGTTTTTGGCTTTAAAATTCTGGTCACCCTAAACTAGCATCATATTGAAACATTACAAAGAACCCCACTCTCATGGGGACAAGAAACCATGCCTCGGGTGATGCAGCATCCAGGTGAACTGTAACATAGACACACCAGAGAAAGCATTTATTAGGGGGTGTAACCCCAACAAACAATCCACCTGAAGATATGCATCTGCAAGTCGAGGCTGGGGTTCGGCAAGACAAGTATTATTCATATGAGACGCAGGCTGGTCTCATCATTATTATTTGAACATGTCAGACCCACAGCGAAGAAACTGATCACCATCTAACATTCTGTAACCTCTAATTGTGGAGGGTTGTGGCCGATGGGGGAGGGTAACAGCTTGGAAATAGATGACACCCTCGTAGACATTCAGGAAGGGATTAAGAAATACTTCAGGTGGTTTGCCCTGTAAAAAAAAAGCAACAGTGATCAATATAATAATAAAAGAAGCATTGGGAAAGCCAATTGGTCACACCTTTAAAGGGTGAGTGCCAACCTATTGGCAATGTGTTTGTGTTCTTACTTAACTGATCTAGAATGGACATCGACCAAGTTGAAACTGTAAAGCAGAAAAGCCAAAATGGCCAATGGTGGGTCACGTAGTTGACATCTTTGAATGGTTTGTAACTATTCCAAGTTGGTAGCCATGTGTGTTCACGCCTGCGCCTGCAACATATGCAAACACACAGCAAGCATCTAGGAATATGTTTTATTCATTCCAAACAAGGCAATGTGAGCGCGCCTCTGTAACGACCCATTTACTCACATTAATCATAACGCGGTAGTGGCCATTTTGCCGGCCAGCTATTCTAGAACATAAACTTAAAATAGGCAAATAAAGTGCAAGGAAGTGCAGAACCTAAAGCCACGGTATCACTGAACACTGCTGGGCCCTTTACAAAATACATTTAGAAAATATATAGCACAGGGTAGTAAATGGTGGGGAAAGCTATGAATGCACATGAGTAAACAGAACGTGGGAACCATTGGGGGATTATGTGAAACTACTTTTAAAATGTTAACTTCCACGAAATGCTGTGGGCTGTACCAATTCTGATGGTCGGACAACCATTTTTAGCTAATGCCGGCTGGAAAACAGAAGCCAATGGCTCAAAGGGGCTGTCCAAAAGCCCCCTTCTGTGTATAAATCCCTGTGTAAATCTGTGTATATTGTTTATTGTTGCATTGTGTGTTGTGTGATAACAATAGCTCTCACAAGACAAAGGGAGACCTAAAAAGGAGATGATAAATGTCTTGTTTTTTCCAAATAGAATCAAACTTGTATACAAATAACAAAACAGTTACCGCACAAAAAATATAAATGTCCAACCAGAGGTGTTTTTATAAAAATAAATAAATCTTTCATACTCTAATAGATCAGTTGAGCACATACAGTTTAGCCCAGTCGCTGTTCGGAGGAGCTACTCCTCTAAACAGCTTTTACAGGTCCCAGGACTCGGTCTTACAATGTTTAACCTCTTCGCTGCTGATGACGAGCTCAGCTCGTCATCAGCCACGGTGGTCGTGTGCTGATGACGAGCTGAGCTCGTCATCTAACGCGGCTTTTTGAAATTTGCCGGGAAAAGCCGCCGCAGCGATGCGGTTAACATCTACATGACTCCTTTGGCTACTTTGGGCGAGTCCTTTGTGGCCAAGCTACTCTTCCCATTTAGGAAAGATGAGTCATTGGATCTCCCATCAGACCCAGCCTTTCTGCAGTCTTTCAGTGGATGGCTTTTAACCAACTCAAATGCAACCGTGACAAGACTGATAGTCTCTGCTTTGGTCACAATTTCTCCCTGGACTTACAAACTCACTGGCCAGATGTGGCTCCTCCACCTAATGCCCAAGTTGATGTAGTAAAGAACTTGGGCGTCAAAACTGACACACATCTGACCCTTCAAACCCAAATCGACACAGTTGTTGGCACTTGTTTTGATTTGATGCACATGGCCTAGAATTCCTACAATTTCTTGCCCTACCAGATAGGACTACCATTCCCCTCACCCTGGTAGTGTCCAGATTAGATTATGCCGATGTTCTTTATATAGGACTCCACAATATCTGCTGCAGGAATTGCAGACTGTCCAGAATTCATCAGCTGGTCTGGTACTTTATCAACTGAGGTGAGCTTCGATGATGACCCATTTGAATAACCTACACTGGTTACTGGTCAAAAAAGGATCATGTTAATAAACTTTGACACTCAAGCACTGGGCTCTCCACGAGTCTGGTCCTGAATACTTGTCCTCTAGGAATCAATTTTACTCCTCCCGTAGAACTTTGCGGTCATCTTCTGGCCATTTTGCCAAAGTTCCTAGGGTAAAGTAAGTAAAAAGGGGAGGCAGATCATTTTGCCTACTGGGCCCACATGCTTGGAATAGCTTGCCAGACGATGTACGTCAAGTAGTTAATGAATGTACTTTTGAAAAACAGCTGAAAACCTGGCTTTTTATTTTTTAAATACATCTCCACTTCTCTCTCTTTTACTTATCCACTTGCGCCAGAACACTCCTGGGAGTAGCCGTACGCTTTATAAATGTCGCTATTCATTCATTCATACATTCTGTAATATGACATAGCAAATGCATTGGCTGCAGCGTTTCCATCACGTGGGACAGTTTTATCCATTAGGGCAACGGAGTCAGCTTTGTATGTACCTAGACCTGCCCAAGCCTTCGGGGATCACTAATGTATTTACTACCATGAAAGTGAAAAGGTTTGCAAAGTATTAATGTGTGGCAAGCACAACACTCCAACAGTGATGCGCACAGATATACAGAGCAATACATACCTACATATACAAATCAAACCACATTGACACTCACACACACCGCCTTTTCCTTATACACACATCTCTTTCAAACACAAACTCACACTCCACACACCACGTTACCTCCTCTGCACACATACACTCTCCCTCACATACACACTACACCATTCTCTCCCCCACATGCACATTCTCAGCATCACTCTCCACCCACGCACACACACATGTTAGCATATTCAAATTTGGGTGACTCTCTGCATTCTTCTTGCTCCCAGGACAGTGACGGGCTGCTTGTTAGGTGGCAGAACAAGAATATGGATAATATGATTGAACTTCACAACAAGTCTCCGGTGTGGAACGATGACACCCAGTCCTACGTCTTGAATTTCCATGGTAGAGTCACTCATGCATCCGTCAAGAACTTCCAGATTGTTCACAGCAATGACCGTAAGTGACCAGGAACACCTGAATTGCACCCTACAATTACTGTACATCACCACCACTTTCTAAAGCATATATAGACATTGAAAATACAATGCAAATTGCAAAATATCAATTTCAAATTTTTGACTCCACAGTAATGCTGTATGTCATAGAGGTCTTTTATTCCACAAAGTCCACTCCTTGCGCCAACGCGTTTCGCCTAGGTTCAAGACACCTACGGCTTCATTAAGGGTGGAAATAATGCAAAGAACTTATATTTGTAATCATTTCTTACAAGTGGTTTCTTAAGACCAACCACCAATTTAACATGCAGACCGTGTCAGGACTGTAAACAACCTAAGTGTAATGTAACCATACATGCTTCTGTTCAAAACATTATTTTAGTGTGGATAATACAGTTAAAATCAGGGTTTAACAATATTATTTTAAATACTGCAACATGTGTAATTTATGGTGTCTAATAGTATTTAATAGACCCATGATGTACCGTAATACATATATATTTTTTTATACAACCCAAGTGCACGTGAGAAAAGACAAATGCATCAAAATGATGCCAGTACCTTCACAATGTCAGGATAAGCCCTAAAATCCCAAAAATTGAAAGAAATCTAAAATGTTTGTACCCAAATTTTCAAGTGGCATGTAAGTGAAGATCTAGTGTAAAGATATAGAAGGAAGCTGTGTCCTACCTTATCATGTGTCCCCTCCTATGTGGATAATGTTGTCTGTCCGATACCATACAAGTGTTTATGGAGTAGCAGTATATTCCTGCTGCTTACTCCCATACATTAACATTCCTGCCCAAAAATAAGTAATGTCCACATTAGTGGATCCATATAAAATTCTAATGCCACATACAGAGTTAATATATTCTGTATGACAGTTGTCTATAAAGTGGAATTACGGACGCTTACCTCCAATGATAAAGGCTAGGTAAGGAATTCCAAAACTTATTAAGGGTCAGGTATCCGTAGTGGCTTGTATCTCATATGATCCGAAATCGTAATATCCCTGCAAACCCAAATATGAGTAAGTCATTAGCCAATATCCGGTCACAGAGCAGAGGCTGTTAGAATCTACCCGTATTTGTCAACAAGTACTCTGTCTGATTCTTACCGTGTTCGGTTACGGCTGCTGCTCGATCCGTGCGTCCTGCCCGTGTACAGGCAAGCGTGCACGGCTTCCGTGTATGCGCCGCAATAAGAGTGTACGTGGAAGTAAAAAGAGGACAAGTATCTTGTTTCAGAGCATGTCCGCCATGATGGAGTTCCACAAACCGCATGGAAAATGCGTGTTCGTGGATATCGATAAAGGACCGCGTTGTAGTGTACGCGAGCGGTCGCCATTATAGAATGGAACCAAGTAATATTCACACACAGGTCCACACAGGTCGTGTGCTTGAAAAGAAACCCTCTGAGTAAAAACGGGTCATGAGAGTCAAGTGTTTAAATTAGTCCATGTAATAATATTAATTACTAAGAGATGTAATGGAGCCACTATTGGTGGAAAGCTACACCCTTGCCATATATTGCACCCATAGTATTCATCATCGACCAAGCATTTCGAGATCTATAAAACGTACCCTTTTATATCATTTAAGCAAGAGAATCTGTAAGAGTTAAAACCCAATGGCTATTACAGACATGTAAGTTGTTCAACTTAGGTAACCTGATTCTACTTAATGATCTAGGTTAAGTTGGACAAACTTGTGAGCAATGATGAGTATTATTAAATAGGAGGCTTGAGACATGCGGTATCCAAATAACTTCTGGACGCATTTGGGTTGTACAAAATACTGTAACAGAGTGCTGTTACATATTACCTCAAAGTATATCTAAATTCAATAAATCAATTAAATATCAAGTACATCATATATTTATACAGAGAGTCATTACATAGTCAGATAAGGTATATTTCTTCCTTGAGAGAGAGTGACCATAGATTGTGCATCATGCCCCACTTAAGATCCACTGTCAGCCATACTATGATTCTATATCAATCATATTTCAATCTCCCAGAAAATACTGTAGCTCATGATCAAAATGTATGCCGTTATCCACGGCTTTTAAGCGCATAATCCATTTGGCTTCACATCTGCGTAATAACAGTTCCCTATTCCCACCCCGTGGGTTAGGTTTGATTTGATCAATCCCAAAATATACAAAGCTTTTACTCTCATTTTGTGCTGGACAGTTATTAATGTGTTCCGCCGTAGGGTATCTTGGAACAATATCTTTGTGCCAAATGGGAGATGAGAATTTACTAAGTGAGTACCGCTGACTCAGTTCAGTGTTCCACATCAATAAAACTGAAAATGCACATCGATCCCCATGGAGTCTCATGAGGGTCATATGCTTGCTGAAAACAGCTGTTGTGAGTTCGGGAGAGCTTTGCGTGTTCTGTTATGGCATTTGTTGTTGATGCTGTATGACATCAAGTAGATGGGGACTCGTGGTGCCTTTGATAAGATGGCTGTGAAGCCAGTAAGCAGACAAGGAAAAGAGAACATGGTAAGTCAGCCTGGCGGCTTTGCTGATGAGACTGTGTCAAAGATCTTCAATTTTCGTGGTTGTTTCTCAATCTGGTAGATTCAAAGAGAATTAGCATTTCAGTAGGCGACAACCCTTACAGACCTGCCAACTCCACACAGTAAGAAACGGAAGCTTAGGAGTTTCAAGATACAGAGGTTTGGGGAATGGTGGAACTTTACATTATTGTGATGCACAGGGTCGTGATCTGGTGAAGTGCCTTAAAGAGTGTAGTGATGGATCTGTGTTGGTCAGTATAGCTGTGGAGAAACATTGTTACACTCTGCCCTTGTTGCCATCGTTAGATCTGGAAGGAAAAAGAAGCCTAGACTGGTGACTTGGTCTTTGCCACATTCGGTGGAAAGCCGAAAAGAAAGAAATTGTCTACGGAGCATTTTTACAGAGCAGCGCTACAACAGAGGTGACCTACCAGATAGTGGTGAAGCTCTAGTCTAAACGTATCACACAGTTAATGCTGGGGGGAAGGAGGGGAGGCAGTTAGTCTGTTGTTTGGTACAGATGGCATTGGTCTAGATGTGAGACCCACGAAGATCCCAGTCTTGTTTGGGTTCAATTAGCCTTCATCTTGGTCTTAATTGCTTTTACTCTTAAACATTTTGATGTTTTTCAAATTCTTTAGCTTTGACACCAAGGAAGCTTTCTTAAGAGACGCAGGGCCTGCACCAAAAGTTCAAAAGGAAGATTTTGAGATAAAATCAAAAGAATTCTTTGGCTGTCGGCCACTTACATTTTTTGCTAAGAAAAGCATGGAAACATTACCACATTTTCGGTAAACAACTATTTTGTGTCTTGATAAAATAGAGAGACAGTGCTTTTACGAAAGCATGCTGAAATCAGATCCATGTTCTTCTCTTCCCAATTCCCCTTTTAGGATTTCAAATACATGTGAGTTTGAGTGCACGTTTGCTTACTTGTTCCTATGTACTTACTTTGTGCTGTGGTTGCATGTCTTGCCCATGCGTGTTTGCCCATGTGTGTCTATGGGTGTGTGGAACCTATCTGCTTCTGTGTGTCTGTGCTCTTATTTATGTGCCTTTATAGTTCTGTTTCTCTGTGTGAATGCATTTGTAAAGGTGTACGTGCATACATGTGTGAACTGATTTTTCCATTTGGGTGTGTGTGTGTATGTGCTGTGTATCACTGTACATACATGCCTGCCTGGATGTCTCTGTATGGATGCATACGTTTTTCTGTAGATATCTATGTCTAAGCGTTTGTGTGAGTGTGTGTGTGTGTGTGCATGTATAACCCACGCCGTGGACACTGGCTCGGGTCTCATAGCGTGAGTTAACCTTGCCAGAACCAGACAAACACTATCTTTGTGAGGATTGGTGCGTCAGGAGGAATGGTCGCTGTACTGTGGTAAGGTACTTTGGAGCAAGTGTATCAAAAACGAAAAGTGCTGTTATATTTGCCTCTTGTCAGCTATATACCGTACTATCAAAGCGTGCATGGAGTTAGAATAGTAAATACAAACTTCATTACGGTCAATGGCCGGTCCACATAATGATAGGTATGTTATGTTGTATGTGTGTGTGTGTGTGTGGGGGGGGGGTGACTCGGTGTGTCTGAGGTTCTTATTTATGTCTTATGTCTGTGTCTTTGTATTTCTGTTTCACTGTGTGAATGCATCTGTAGAGGTGTGTGTTTGAATTGATTGATTTTTCTGTTTGGGTGTGTATACATACATGGTGTGTGTCAGTGTACATACTTGACTGCAGGGCTCTTTCTTTATAGATGCATATGTGTCTGTGTATTTATCTATGTCTAAGCCTTTGTGTGAGTCACTGTGTGTGTCTGTGTTCATATGTTATCTGTGCGGGTGGTGTGAGTCACTGTGTGTATGTGGCGGCAATTCATGTTTTGTATGTGGCGGTGCTTGTGTGTGTGTGAATGTTTTGCGTATTGATTCCTGCATGCTTGGATGTGTGTGTCTGTGTGTGGGTTTGAGGATCCATGTGCTGCTGTGTAGTTTTAAGTTCTGCATGATTGTGAGTTCTTGTATGTTTCTGTGTGTGTATATCTGTCTGATACGTTTTATGTTTGTGAAGGCGTGTGTGTGTTCTGTGTTTGTGTGTCTATGGGCATTTCTTTGAGTTCATTCACATACATGTCTGTGTGC